>NC_056731.1:1425159768-1425504768 GCF_019279795.1 Protopterus annectens | reverse complement strand
GCCCTGTTCAATCACAGCCTTACCTCAGGCTATGTCCCTAACAAATGGTGCACTGCTACAGTCATCCCGCTCCATAAAGGGGGAGCATCTACAGACCATGGGAACTAACAGCTCATTAGCCTGATGAGTCTGGCTTGCAAAGCTATGTAGCACATCATCATGGATCTGCTTAACAATGATATAGGCAATCTCCAAACCCTTGACCCCACACAGTTTGGCTTTATAAAGGGGAGATCCTGCCTGCAAAATATGGTTGACTTCTTTGACGCAGTTACCAAGGCTGTGGATGAGGATAAGGCAGTGCATGCAGCCTACCTTGACCTGGCCAAGACCTTTGATACCATTCCCTGCTCAGGTATCATTGATAAACTCACCAAGCTAGGCATCAATCCTTACATCACTATGCAGGTTGCAAATTGGCTCACAGACAGGACCCACACAGTGAAAGTTGCGGATCCCAAGTCAGACTGTCAACCAGTCATGAGTGGAGCCCCACAGGGCTCAGTCCTGGGCCCTCTCCTGTTTGGCATCTACTTCTCAGAAGTCCAGGCCAACACAGAATGACTTTGGCTGACCAAGTTTGCTGATGACTACAAGCTAGGAGTCATTATCAACTCCTCAAGTGATGCAGACATCCTACAAAAGGGCCTCTCTGAGACCAATGACTGGTGTCAGAACTATGGCATGAAGCTTAACGCCAAAAAATGTGTTATTATCCCCTTTGGAGAAAACTCATTTCCCATAAATTGCCACATTGATGGGAATCCAATGAACACTGAAGAGGTCATAAGAGATATGGGCACCCAGGTTGAAAGCCACATTACCTTTGACCACCACATTGCAACTGTGGTCATAAAGTCCTTCTAAGTGGCACATCTTATAACCAAAAGTTTCTCATCCAGGAAGAAAGATATAATCATCCCTTTCTACTCATCCATCATTAGACCACTCATTGAATATAATGCCCCATTTGGCATGTACCTAACCAGACACCTACTACAGCTGGAGAGGCCACAAAAGTACCTCACAAAAAGGATCCTAGGCCTTAAACACATGTCCTGCATGGACAGACTCAAGAAACTTCAGCTGTTCTCAGTCTCTTATCATCTATTTAGAGATGATCTCTGCTTGACTTACAAAGCCAGGTCCATCCCAGCCCTACTTGAAATGCTACACCCAAAGAAATCCCAATCCCCCTGCACCATACCCTCCAGAGAACACAACCTCATTACCACAATTAACAGAAAATGCTGGAAGGACAGGTTCATCTCCCCAAAAACTGCCCATACTCTGGAGTAAGCTTCCCATGCATGTCAAGCAGAGCACCTCGCTGGCCCTCTTCAAGAGAAATTTGACGAGTGGATGGGTAACAAAATGTGCACTCCAGGGATCATTCCAGTTGCCCTACTGGATAGCAGCACTGTGAACTAACATCGGGTGGCACGATGCCTGGAGAATTTTTTGGGACTAGGCTTGTAAAGGCTCCAGGGCCATTAGCCTAGTATGTACCTATGAACCTATACATACATAGTGCAAATATATGGACAGGTATAACAAGTGAAAAATGACATTGTCAATAGACAAATTATTTACAAGTTGCAGTTCATAGAGATGACATTAACCAACTTAAGTACACTGTTTGGAAGAGAGATGACTAGATAATATAGCCTAGGCAAAACATATTTGATATTTGTCTAAGAAATTGATTTTACTAATTCCTTCTGAAAATTAATTATGAATGTGCTGCTGTGCTGTACTTGCTGTACTGGAACCAAAGTTTTCTTAAGACACAATGTCTTGGCTGTTTACTGCTGAATCAGAGTCTGGTTATAACACTGAGTTTTGCATGACTGCATCTGCAGTCTGTTTAAAGCAATGAGCCTTGCAAACTACACACAGATAAAGAAATATACTTTGCAACACAATAGTCTTTTACTTTAAGCACAGTTACTAATAAATAACATATTCTTATAACAAATTACATGTACTACTGTGACAGCTTTTAGCTTAGATGTTTAAGGTTTACTTCACGATCAGTATCAATGATTAGTCTCCTACACACTACCTCAGAACAAGTGTGTTCCTACAAATACCTCTAACATTAGCTTAAATTTTGCAGTCTATTTATACTGTTCTTCTCACACTTTAAATCCTCTTTTTCTTCTTGGTATATTTTTTTGGACTTTATATGGAAACATCTGTTCTGCTTATGATTTACTTTCCAGACTTGTTTTTTAAAGAAATGTCTTGTGGGAAAGCATGTACAAATTGTTTTTCTGCTGATGATGTCTGTAAGAAAGTATGTCAAACGTTTTTGCTGATATGGTGAGAAAACAGGTTTTTAAGAAAACATCTTGTAAGAAAGCATATACTGCTGATGTAAAAACATGTCCATTCAAACTATTCTGCTGACAAGAGAAAATCATGTAATACTTGCTTTCTGAAATTGCTTTTTAGGCTTTTTGCTGACACTGTGAGGAAGCATGTCTGTTAATAGATGTTCTTTCTTTAAAATACATACATAGCATGGAAACCCATTTTACATTGCTAAACTCCATACCTACATTCAAACTTTTTATTTAATGTTTTTATTTTTCAGTGTATTTACAGTAGACTTAATTATAATCATTGTTCAGCACACTCTAACAGTTCCCCTTTTTATTTTAAACCAGGGAGACAAATTCATTATTGTTTGGTAATACATTTTTATTATGGCAATTGACAACAGTAACTTGTTGATTAACTCTTGTTAAGCAAACTTTAATGCATGTGAGTAATATGCAAATAAGCACTACAATAACAATAATAGCAATTAAAAATATGATAATTTTCCTGTCCACCCTGTAAATAGATGACTATACCACTCACTCCAATCATCATTAAAATTTTTTCTAGTATGTTGTGACACTTGCGCAATGACCTCTAAATGCACTTTTAGAGACTATGTTTTATCAGAAATAAATGTACAACATTGTTTTCCTTTTAAGGCACATGTCCCCCCTCGGGATGCTAGTATGTAATCGATTTTGTAAAATCTTACTTCTTATGGCTGTCATTTTGGCAGTAATGTCAAAAATTGCATTGAAAGTAGCATTTGCTAATACTTCAACTAGTATGCATCATTTCCTTAACTCCCAAGTGGCTTTTGCTGCTCCATACCATGGGAAAATACTTGTTCCTAAAATTATATAATTTCCTAAATCCATATCTTTTAATTTTAAATAATCAAGATTTTGGTGATAAATATATGATGTATCTAAGGTGTTTACTGGATTTTTTGGAGTTTCAATTACAGGTAATATGTCTCTTTTCTTTTTTGCATTTCTAATGTTTCCCTTTGGTAACCATTTATAAGCATATTTTCCACAAATGTAATATAACCCATCTGACAGGACAACACTGTTGTTTACTATGCTGCCATTTACTTGTCTCATAGTAGGAATTGCATCATGTACTACCATAATATTTTTATATATATTTTGTTTTGCCAGCATGTAATATTGAATTTGCACTCATTTTTAATGTGTTGTGAGAAATGATGTACTGTTGTTTTATTTAATAATAACTGACCCTTGACTGGTATTAAAATAGGAAATCCATGATGAAACACCTCCCCAGATTGCGGCCGTTTAGGAGCAGGATGGCAGAGTGCCATTCATATCAATGAAACATGCTGTCTGAGATCCTAATCTTACATGAAGTGTGTAAGAGTGCAGGGGACGTGTCTAAGACCAGAGCTCTCAGAATATACATGCCACCACAATGAAGAACAGCAGAAAGGGCTAAGAAATGAGTGAGACTGCTCATAGATGTCCGCATATCCCCACCAACAGTCCCCTCGTGTACAACAGCAAGTATACAGAAATAAAATGAACAACCCCCTTTTTTTTAAAATCCGATTAAAGCTAGCCATAGGTGCGCAGGTGTGCCCATCACGTAGCTATGGTTAATGCAGCTTAAGTGGCTGAAGAGGATAACAAGGAAGATATATGCAAATGAAGCAGCATAGCAATAGTGTAGTGGGCAGAGCATTCGCCTTACTAGCAGGCAATCCTTTTTCGAGTCCCACTGCAGTGCATTCCATTTTCCATGGCAAAGCATATTATCACTAATATTTATGTTGCATAACCCACTAAATAATATATATTTATGAACTGGAGTACTGCAGTCAATGCACATGTGAGGTGTCAGCATCATAATGAATAAAGCACCTGTAAGCAGGTTTAAGCACCAATAAGCTGTAGTAAGCATATTTAAGCACTAGTAAGTGGGGTTAAGCCTGTTTGCACAGGGGTAAGCAATGCGCACACAGGTTAAGCAATTTTGAATCTAACTCACTGTAAGCTTATGTAACTGGAGGTTAGCATTGCTTACCCTCGCGCAAACCCATGCAAACCCGCTTACAAATGCTCAAAAGTGTGCTAATCACTCTGTATCCAATGACCCTTCTTCTGCCCATCAACAAAATAAACAGTCTTGCAGGTCTTGAACCCAAACCCTTACACTATAATCACAGCAGTTAACCACCAAGCCATCACAGAAGTACAGAAGAATGAGGTATCAGCAAACAAGTCTTCACCATAGTAAAATCAAACTGAACCTGTGAAAGGAATCAGTATACAGACATATGTTCCTTAACCCACTACATAACATAAATATGTGAACTGGAGTACAGCAGTAAGGCCAGAAGTCAGGTGTAATTGTAATACAGCATTAACTTCCCCAGTAAAACACAAGGACCCCATACAGTGTACGTACATATGAATCATGGATACAGGCATACATATAAGGTGTAATGAATAATAAATCAATGCCAAAAAGGAAATATAATGCAAAGTTTAATGTAAGCAACACCAAGCATTGCACAGGTCAGCTTAGGAGGTTTAAGCAATGTCTAGGCTAGTTAACTCAGTGTGCCCAGAGGTATACCCCTTTAAACAATGCCAATCCTATGTAGGTTTGCCCATGGCTTAGCTTTTTCAAAACCGGACAATGACGGAAAAGTGCGGGAAAATCGGCCTTACTTAAACCCAAGAGGTGGGATTACATGCCATAACTGGTTGTAGCTTCCCCTTGCAGGCACCATGTTAGGAAGGGGAGAAGATATGCACTTTTGGGCGCAGCACTGGTGCATCCAAGAGCCCAGAGTCATGGCAGGACTCCTTGTCAAAGACTATGATCAGAGACTGCTGCAGGGCCAGTACCAGGGCTCTCAATATAAGGCAGAGGCCTGGGACCATGTCATCCATGACCTCACCAGTGCCACTGGCATAGCCCAAACTGGTGAGCAGGTCAGGCATCACTATGCTGACCTGAAGCATCATAAGGGGGACTTCTTGGACCAGTGGATTCAAGAAGCTAGAGCAGAAGGGGATGTCCCAGCTGTGTGTTAGTATTACCCCACTATGTGTGTAATAATTGCCAGCTCATGTATATCATGGATAAGTATGGCTAAATATTCCTCTTATGTCCCCCACAGCTGCAATGGAGTGGGCCGCGGACCAGGAGGCCCATGTCAGTCACCTGGTTTGGTTGCAATGCAAGGCAGGTCAGTAATACTCATGCAGTTACTGTCATAGGAAATAAAACTAAAAGTATTAGTAAATTAATTGCCTGTATAAAACATGTATTGTTCAAGGAATGTACTGCATACACCGGAGAATATGGCAGGAAGATTCTCATATAGTTTGTACGTAAATAAAGCATAATAGTCTGACAATAAAGTTCTAACTGCTGGACTGCATGTGTATACTCTGGTTTCATATGGTAATGTAGATTTGCAATCATGTAATAGTACTGTTGTATTAAGCACTGTTACCCACACTGTGCACCATAAATAGAATGTCTAGGAATGCCTGTATATGACTGGTGCAATCCCCAGAGGGCATTTAGTACAAATGAGAGACACATAGACAGAAAACAGGGAAAAGGCAGACAAAAAACCCCGAATAGCACATGCAACTGAGATGTGAAATGTTATATTTTTAACTCACACAGCCGTGACTCGAATCCTGTCAGTGGGAGTAGTCTGAATACAGAATCATACCCCACAACTGTACTGACATGTCCAGAATATCCAGTAAAGTGGCCCATATCTGGTGCCTGTCAACCTGTCCCCCTGTGAAATCAGTGGGATGATCCCAGACGTATAGGCAGCAAACAGGAAATACAACTGATTGACACACATGTATGAAAAAAAATCTGGCACACTAGCAACCCCCCCAAAACCATATGAGAGTAAGAAGCCACGTTATGACCCATTTACACCCCCATGTTGTCAAGCTGTGGCTAGAGTGTGTACAGTAACAGAGTGAGATGTATGTGCATGATACTAATGTGTAATCTGGTACTGTGTGCGGCAACATTCAGGAAGTGTTAACAAACAGTTCTCCCACAGGTCTGTCAGATACCAACACTGTGCACAGAAATACAAGAATGTTACCCGGTACTGGGTACTGTCTATATTGGTATTGTATGGCATTGTGACTGATGCAGTTACTCTGAATAATGAGGTATTAGTCATCACTGTTGCCCACACTGTCCTACAAAATATAACTGTCTAGGATTATCTGTATAAGAGTGCTGTAATACAATGTCAGAATGCCAAATCACAGGATAATTATAAGACAGAAAGCAGAAAGGAGATACACAGCAATATCTATATGGCACACACAACTGATGGACAGTCTTTAAGTTGTAGCAGACACAGCCAAGGTCTGAATCCTGGGAGTGGAAGTAGGCTGCATACAGAATCATATCCCACAATTGTACAGATAAGACTGGGATGTCCAGTATATGGGCCCATATCTGCTGCCTGTCCCCCTGGGAAGTCTGTGGGATGATCCCAGATGTTTAGCCAGCCAACAGGAATTACAAGTGATTGTCAAACATCTATGAGAACAAACCTGTCACTGTAGCAACTCCTAAAACTGTAAGGAAAGGAATAAGCCAAGTATGTCCTATCTATACCCCCATGTTGTCAATCTGTGACTACAGCATGTATAGTAACAGAGTGAGGTGTATGTGCATAATACTAATGTGTAATCTGGAATTTTGTGTGGCAACAATCAGGTAGTGCTAACAATCATTGCTCCCACAGGTTCTTTGGATACAAACACTGTGCCCAGAAATAAAACCTTTCTTACCATGTACTGGTACTGTTTATTCTGGTATTGTAGGGAACAGTGAGTGTTGCAGTTTCTCTGAATAATAAAGTATTACTGATCACCATCACCCACACTGTGCTACATAATATAACTGTGTAGAAAAGCATGTATATGTGTGTGTCAAGTCAATAAAGGTCGAAGAGGGCAATAGTCTAGATATGTCCTGGTACACTTGCATGCGGTCAGGACATGGCCAGAGTCTGTGCAGAAAAAGTTGGATAGCTATGTGCACAACATCAACCTGGAATCTGGGGGTATGTTTAGAAACAGTTAGTTTTAACAAACATTTCCTCCACAGGTATACCAGCTAAGAGGTGTATACTGCAGGTAAAACCAGTTAATGTATAACGATGATAACAGCCATATCACTGTCCAAACTAAGGCTATAGGTTAGTGCACTAATACTTGTAAGGTACAGATAACAGCACTGACTAGGAAAGTAATGTGGACTACAGGAATATACTAGTTGTTAATTGACATATTTCTCTCCCTCCACCATATCTCCAACAATAAACTACATACCCACTCTAACCAGTATGTAATGTCTCCAATGTTGTTATTATGCTATATTGGTTAATAAAAAAAAATATTTTTCCATGCATGTGCTATATTGAATTACTCCAACATTGGTGGCATGGTGCCATCAATGTACCTATACCACCACAAGTTGAAACTTCAGAACCTTCAAACCACAACAGCTCACAGCTCCAAATCAGGTGAGACAAAAGGAGTTACAAATAAATGCCAAACTTCATTAAGTAAATTACTAAATTGATTTATTTACTTACTTATTTTTTGATAAATTATGTAGTGTGTTTTTAAGGTGTAATTAAGTGATTTATGTGACAACATTATGCAAGGGTATTTAAGGGCTGGGTTTGTAATGAAATTTGTTCTGATGAAGTCTCCTGAAGGAGAAGAAAGCTCTTGACCATTACCAATAAAGTTTGGCATTTATTTGCAACTCCTTTTGTTTCACCTGATTTGGAGCTGTGAGCCATTGTGATTTGAAGGTTCCATCAATGTACCTGCATGCTGTTGTTATTACCACTGCGGGTCCCATATATGCATGTGTTCTGTTTGCTATGCAACTGTTCCATATCTGGTGTCTGGGTTAATGGGAATATCTATGCATGCTGTTATACCTAACCCTGGAATGTGTTGACTAGTACTAACCCACATATGATAATAAAATCTAAACACTATAGCACATTTGGGAAGGCCGGTCCCAGCAGACCCACCTGTCCCACCTCAGCTGGCTGTGGCACCGGGCAGCAGCATGTCTGGGGCCCAACCCAGGACCTCCTCATCCATTGGTCCTGCACCACCTTCGGGTGGAACCACCTCAGGGGACAAGGACCCCCCACCCGGGAGCGGGCACGGACAGGTACCTGTCACCTGTTACCAGGTCCGGGTCGTGGTGCGTAGAATGCTCAACCAGCAGCTTGGTGATCTTCTACGTCAGCTCGTAGGCCATGTGCTGGGACTAGAGCTTCAGTCTGGCTCTGCAACTCAGCCCCCAGCACAGCCACCACTGGGGCTGTGAAGGTGCAGTGGTGACTGGCCATGGGTGGGGACCTCAGCCTCACTATTTCCACTAGGGGACTCATGGGCTTCCGATTTCCAAACCACCTTACCTATCAAGGTGTTTACCCCCCCCACATGTGTCATATACTGCCCCCTGTATGCGTCTTGTTTGTCTTGTATGTCAACCTACCCAACCTACCTCCCCACATATACCTACCACCCCTCCTCACCATGCCACTCTCATCTTAAAAAAAAAGGGTAATCTCTTCCCCCAAAAAAATCATGCCCCCATTTATAGCTGTCCATTTCGCACACAAGTCCACTGGACACATGTAATCAGGTCTAATTGGCATCACACCATATTATTGTTGTCATCACCCCTCTCTCAGGGGTTTGAGTGTCCAAATTTACCTCCAAATTCAGTGTATATGCACAGCTGTTGCTGTAGAAGAAATGGGCATCTATGGACCTTCCCCACACCCTTCCTGCACATCCCCAGCTATTTTTCCTACTGTCTTTCCCTCTTTGTGTCCCTTTTTCACCACTTTCCTATCAACCCATTTTTCTTTTCTGTTAAAGAAATTAGCATGGGGTAAGTGGGAGTAAGCACTTTTAAGCAGCAGTAAGCAGGTTTAAGCCTGTTTGCATGGGGTAAGCAATGCCTACACAGGTTAAGCAATTTAGAAACTGAGTGTAAGAAACTGTAACCGAAAGTTTGCAGTGCTTACCTATGTGCAAACCCGTGTAAACCTGCTTACAACTCCTCAAAAGTGCCTTAATCACTCTGCATCCAACAGCCCTTGTTCTGCCCAGCAACAAAATAAATAGCCTTTGCAAGGCTCGAACGCAGGACCCTACACACCATAGCCAAAGTGATTTACTACTAAACCATGTCAGATATATATAAGCCTGATGTTTTCACAAATGGGTCTATGTTAAATATTCGAACATCCAAAATGTCGAACACTACATGGTCAAGACCAAATGTTCAACATTTGGATGTTCGAATATAAAATAAAAAAAAAAAAAAGAAGAACACACCTTACCAGTGCGAGCCCCCCTGCACCCCGCACCCCCTACCTAAATATACCAACTCCAAGACTGCATTTCAGTGCAGAAAACGGAAATTCTCCCATTTTGCACCATACAGCACCATTAAAAGTCAGTCTTCGAATACTTACAGTTTTGAACATTTGGTCTCGACCATGTGACGTTCGACATTTTAAGCATTCAAAGAATTGACATAGACTCTTCACAAACATATCATCCAGCCCATTCATTCAACAGTAAAGGGAATGTATTCCAAAATGTATGTGTATGTGTGTGCATAAATATTATTATCTAAATAGATATAACATATCTATTTATGTAGATATATACTGTAGAAATACACACACACACACACACACACACACACACACACACACACACACACACACACACACACGCATATATATATATAGAAACATATATATATATATATATACAAATGTATACATCTATAGATATATATGCCTACATCTATATGTCTACATATATACAGCAAGTGATGTATATATATATATATATATATATATATATATATATATATATATATATATATATATATATATATATATATATATATATATATATATATATATATATATATATATATATATATATATATGGACATACATTTGTAGAGAACAATGGGAACATAACATAAACATATATGTCCACATGCACCATTGCTGGGGGTTGAGAGGCCCCAAACAAGATACGTCTTGTACGATTAGGTATCCCCCCCACAGTCAAACACATCTGCCCTGCAATACACTACCATCTGTTCCAGCCCCAATACCCAGGACCTGACACAACATGGTCACAAGTTGTTAACAGTACTCCATCCCACCTGTATGATGTCAGGCTGGTATCAGTAACATATCATGCAGTACAGTCTGGCTCCCATAAGGAATGTACAATGTGGTAGCAATCAACATCCCTAGGATACATATACACAGACACATATATGCAGATGCACGCATATATATGTGTGTATGTATATATATATATATATATATATATATATATATATATATATGTGTAACTACACATACACATGCAGAAATATGTATAGTGAGATACATATGTAGAAGGTGCGCACAACATGGAACAGCAACTATTTCTACAGTTACCACATTACCAACTGGAGACTGTATGAGCCACCCATTCAAATGGCAATTATTGCTTGCAACATATACCCACAGAGAAATCAAAGGATATAACACCACACACAGGTTTGCATAAATGGGAAAGCTTTATTTGTGTGCTATTACAGTTGTATATACGATGTCATATAGCTGTTTAGTCACGGACATCCATATAAACTGAGTAATGCAACTATGAAACAGTTATACTAATACAGTAGTCTGGAAAAGTTAACAAATGTTGCTGTCCAGACCAAGGCCATCAAGTTGCACAATAGTAAAGACAGACTGGGCCAAAGGATACCAAACAATCAACAGTAAGTAATGCAGATGCATAGTTCAGCAGCCTCTGTCTACACTCTGTAGACAATCCCTAGGGGGTAAAGACCTCAGTTGATACAATAGGATGTAACTGTTACATAACAAGGCATAACTGACACCATCACAAGCACACTGAGAAACAGAACAGTCTGTATGGCAGGTAGCAGTAGGCTTGCATTTACCCAAGGAGGATTGTATGGTAATGTACATCTATATACCTTAAGGCAGCTCACCCATGATAGTCTTCAGGATTTTGGGCTTTCAGTATTCTGTAGTGGTCCCATATACATATATGTATATATAGATATATGTATCTATAAATAGACAAATATATATATATATAGATATATGTATATATAGCTATATACGTATGCACATCCTATCTGTACATATATGCCTAGTTATGTTGGTATATATGTAGATATCAATAACTATATGTACATACATATCTATTCTGATATACCTACTACTGTCAATATATATGTAGATATCCATACGTATATGTGCATATGTATCTCTATCTGTATATGTATAGATATATATTGCTCTGTATATGTATATACCTGGGTGTTTCTATGTATATCTATGTACATATAAATATCTATCTATGTATGTCGATATGTATATGTGTATGTCTATATGGGTACGTGTCACTTCACATAAAACCCATTTCACCTAAACTCATTTCACTGAGACCAGATCACCAAAAGTTCATTATATTAAGGGGGGGCACAGCCCTGCATTTATTTTGGTTTTATGTTGTCTGGTTTTGATTTACATTATTTGGTAAAAGACAACTAGGTGGGGGGGGGGGCGCTATACACCCCATATCCCCTAATGTGGGGGGCTGTGCCCCCACCCCCCCTTAATATATATACTAACACCAGGATCACACTACAGTGGAAAAAATGACATATACCTTTCAATTGCATTAAAGTACTACTTGTCAGTGAAATGAGTTTTAGATGAAATGAGTTTTAGGTGAAATGAACTTTAAGTTGATTTGGTCTTGGTGAAATGAGTTTTAGGTGAAGTGATACTTACCCATCTATATAAATATCTGGATAATTATTTGTACATATATCTTCCCCATACGTCTTGAACATGAGGTGTAGCCCTACCTCAGCCCCTATAGCCCCAACTTCGTAGTGCAAGGGGATATCAGGTATGTATAGCAGGTATATTTCTAGACTATTGCAACTGTAATAGGGAGTGCCTTCACAGACTTGGTGTTTGTGGGAGGTCACATCTGCTTTTAACATGTCCGCCATTGGCTACTGACAGACATCCTAAGGACATCATAGTACAGTGCAACTGCTAGCATGTAATGCTCCTGTGGACTACAGCAGAGATAATGGCCAATATATGTGGACAGTCTGACACACTCTGAAAAGTCCAGAGGTATACACATAACCCCTTAGTGCAAGACATGTGGATCAGTACTGACAATGTGGATGTTAACAGCATTGTAGATGGGTATAACATGTAACTACTGGTATACATGTGCCCCCATAGGTTATGTATTCACACATCCCTGTCTGTCCTGCTACATAATAGTCGATGGCACAGAGGTGCCATGGCCACATACTACCCACTAGATATTGACATACATCTGTACAGCATCCCACTGCTCTTTCTGACATACATGACTTTTATGCTTGCCCGGCAGCAGTATATCTAGCAAGTATCTGGACATTATATCTCACTGGGTAAGTACACTAAGCTGCTAGGCATGTAACAAATCACTGTGCAGACTACAGGCAGAACGGCTCAACAATGGCCTACATTTCCTATGGGGGAATGCACATGTACCTGCATATATAACAGGCTCTACATGCATGCCAGAGCACAGAGTAACATACACCTGTGTGAAACTGCATAACCACAACCAAAGTGAACACAGCCACAGCCACATATGGTATGCTAGCATATTATTACAGTATATAGACTATCTGTTCAACACCAACCTCATATGTGTCGCTCACACACTAACCCTACATATACTGGGCCACTACACAGTGTGGTCCAATTCCTGTCTGTGGTATGGGACATGTGCATGTATGACCCTACAAACATGTAAGCTGATAGGGTAACATACAGTGGATAACTCATATGATGCCACTACTTATGCGTACAGCACATACGCACCCCTTACTGCATGACATATCTACAAAGGTTGACAGGGTTGTGGCTGGAAGTCAGCAACTCTCACGGCTGTCACCATCTACAGACTGCAATCCTCACACTACCTTCTGCAGTTCACAGATAGGTGCTCTGTGGGTAACACCTGAAACAAAAGGCGCCACACACTGGCCAGTCTGCAGATGAACCTACAGATGGGTGTTCCCTCATAAACATAGCACTGACATGACAGGTATTAAAACATGTAGGACAGCCATATCCACACACACACTGTTAAACCAACATTACTCCAAATGCAGTATAGCAGCACTTACAGTCTGTAGTCAGGTAGGCACATCCCCTCCTGTGTGTAAGCCTGTTTCCACAGTGTATGTTGTTAGAGGTAAATCCCCAATCCATCTGAGATGCTGTTTGCCAAACAACAGATTGAGTTCCTGCTCACAGTGAATGAAAGGCCCAACACCAACATGATGTTCCTAGATATTGGTGTGTTTCCATGCAATTGACTATGGGAAAGCTACCACAGCTGTTCCACATGCAATCAGCTAGAGGAGGGCTGCAATTCGTGCAGAGGCCATCAGCTGATTATGAGCATCACTTAAAATACACCTGTTGCTGGCTAAGCAAAGCAGGTGTAAGTCTCCACATCTACAAAAGAGGGAGTGAGAGAGGCAGACAGAGGGAAAGAAAAGCCAGGGATGGGTGGGAGAGTAAAACGTAAGCATGTTTGTGTCACACACCTACCAGTACAGGGTATCAAACCCCTGATGACTATGTAGTGTGATCACATGTCCATGCAGTTATTGGGTGCACCACATAGGTTACATGTAGAGGAATCCTCATTACATATATGTGATGGTGAGTGACATCTGCAACAAAGATATGGTAGCTATGCAGTAGGTGTAGTACACATGCTTCTCCACATGAACAGGTGTCAGCGTCAACACAGCCATACTCTCACAGGGAAGCACACACATTGAAACACTTGTCAGGGCCAGGAATACAACTCATCACTAGTGGGATTGCCACAACACAGTACTGTGCAGGCATCACATGCACCACAGGGGTCATATGGAGGTTATATATGCAAAGGGTATGTGCAGGTATCTGACATCAGACAGCATGCTTCAGTATGCCAATGGGGCTTGTAGTGAGTGCAAATGTGGTTATACACATCATACAACACTCACACAGACACAAGTGCCAATACTGACATGCATGGATGCACTGCTTCATGGGTGTGTTATGATCGACAGTGCCAGATGGCTATACAAGGCTAGGTGATGGGTATATATCGGCATCAGGCCACATGACAATGGTCTGCATTGTGGTTCAGGGGTGTGGTGTCTGGAGTTGGCCACACAGGTGGGTATTGTATTTACCATCTAGTCACCTGGGTGACTATTGAATGTGGCCAATGCTGTGCATTGCTTGCCATGTATGTGTTCCTTGGTCCATGATAAGGATTGTGTCTGGGATATGCACACCTCCCACATGCATGTACAGTGACATGTGGTACTGTACCTGGGGTGTCTGACCCATGTTATGTACAAATATTGTTATCATCAGATGTGCCAGTCCTGGCCTTATGTGGCGGGAACTGTAAATGGATAGCAGGTTGACCCTGCACCTCCATTGATATAATGATACCAGTATTCCCTGGTGTCAGTGACATCTGTCCATACAGAGCTTGTGTTTCAGGCATGGTATGTCCTTTGTGGGTCACATTTGATGGCACCACAGGTGTTGTATGTGTCCACTGGGGAACATGGGGGAGGTGTACTTTCAGCATATACATGCCTATTGGACTGATGGACAGGATGCCATGCCCTCTGTAGCCCACTTGCAATCACAACGTGGTTACTATCAGTGGGCAATATGCAGGGTACTACCAACATAGCAGCTGTTGCCTAGGCAAGTGTGTGTGTGTGTATGAGACATGGGTTGAGAGTGTTATTGGGATAATACTAGGGTTGCTCACTTTGTTCGCCTGCCACTGCGTAGGCAGTGTGTGTGCATGAGACATGGGTTGAGAGTGTTCCCTGGGTAAAACAAGGGTTGCTAACATTGTTCAGCTGGCATTGACGTTACATTAAGGGGTATGGAGTTGCACCCCCAGCCTCTTGGTTATTTGACATTACATTAAGGGGTATGGAGTTGCACCCCCAGCCTCTCGGTTATTTTACATCAGCTTATCCCTGTATGGTGGACATTGTGATATATACTTGGGCCACCATATAAGAAGTTTGCAAAACCTGCTCCACATTGAGGACAGTTGTTACACAGTCACAACCACCTCCACAAAGGATATAAATGACAGAAACTCACAAACACACACACACACACACACACACACACACACACACAAACACCTGTCATGTCTGGGATTAGAACTCCTACATAACTAGTATATTACACTACAGCACTATGCAGTTATACGATGCATCATGGAGATTATTGGAGTAATCCTTCCCCAAAGGTGTACTTCACAGTGAATGACATCAGCAGGATTGTTAAAGTAGAGCATTGGAATTGTACTGAGCATGACTAGCCTAAAATGCATTGCTCCCTTCACAGACATAGAAAAACACACAAAACATCCACAACTGCCATGTGTGGAAATAGAACCCCTACCAGAGTTCTATATCACACTACAGCATGATACTGTTGTGGGATGCACCATGAGGATTGCTAGAGTACCCCTTCCCCAAAGGTGTATTTCACAGTGAATGACATCAGCAGGATTGCCAAAGTAGGGCATTTCAATTGTAGTGAGTGTGTCTAGCCTAAAATGCATTGATTTCTACATGGACAGAACACACACACACACACACACACACACACACACACACACACACACACACACACACACACACACACACACACACAGCTGCCATGTCTGTGATTAGAACTCCTATCTATTTTATGACACAACAGCAGTACACAGTTATAGTATGCACCATGGAAATTACTGGGCTATAAATTTCCCAAAGGTGAACTTCAAGGTGGATGATATTAGCAGCCTTGCCAAAGTAGGGTATTTGAATTGTACTGAGTGTGACTAGCCTAAAAAGCATTGCTCTCTACATGTGACACACACATACAGACACAATTGCCAAGTCTGGAATTAGAACTCCTACCTAACTATTTCATCACACTACAGCAGTATGCAGTTATAGGACGTGCCATGGAGATTACTGGGCTACAGTTTTCCCAGAGGTGTATTTCAAGATGGATGACATCTGCAGCCTTGCCAAAGTAGGGCATTTGAATTGTAGGGAGTGTGAGTAGCCTAAAAAGAATTTCTCTCTACACAGAGACACTCGCACACACACACACACACACACACACACACACACACACACACACACACACACACACACACACACTTGCCAAGTCTGGGATTAGAACTCCTACCTAACTATTGTATCACATTACAGCAGTATGCAGTTATGGGATGCGCTACAGAGATTACTGGGCTACAGCCTTCCCAGAGGTGTATTTCTAGGTGGATGACATCAGCAGCTTACCAAAGTAGGGCATTTGAATTTTAGGGAGTGTGACTACCCTACAAAACATTGCTTTCTACACAAACAGAGACAGACACACACACACAGTTGCCATGTCTGGGATTGGAACTCCTACCTAACTAGTTTATCACACTACAGCAGTATGCAGTTGTAGGACATGTCATGGAGATTACTGGGCTACAACTTTCCCAAAGGTGTATTTCACAGTGGATGACCTCAGCAGGCTTGTCATAGTAGGGCTATGGGGAAGGCAGTGTGTGTACATGGGCCATAACCCATTCATCTAGAGGTTGACACACCACATGCAGGCACACGCAGGGTGATATTCCACAGGTACGTGTATACAGCTGCTAGATGACTACTTCCTTGTATAGTCATGTTGCACAGCTAGCACTTACACTACATAGTCTTTAATGCTGAAAGATACTAGTAGCTAGTATCTAGAGTGAGTGACATCTGAACCTCATGTGGTCCTGGCCCTTTGGATGTGTGCTGGGTGGGACAAGACTGGATGGCTTCTTGTCACAGTCACCCTCTTTCACATATCTATGTACGTCTACTTTTGGCTTATTTTAGTGTGTTGTCCTTAGATATATGTCTGTACTCCTATCCACTGAGGGTGCATACTGTCTGCACTAACATCTGTGATTGCCAGATATGTCTAGTCCACTGTTGTTTGCAGACATGGCCTTCATTTGTTTAAGTTTGTGAGCATGCCCAGTATGACCTTTCAGTATGTTGTTGATTGACATTGCCTTCAATTCTCTAAGTGTCTGAGCATGCCCAGTATGCCCGTCTGCATTGAATGTGCAGATCCATTCCAGGTAGTTTGTACTGCAGTGCAGACCTTTGTGCTGTACATTTACAGGTAGCATACTGTTTCTGCAGGATATCCGTCGATCATTTGCCAATATGGGGACAAACTGTGCAAGGGATAGTGTGTACTGTAGATGATTGTGTCTGTGCTGCCTCAGCTGCATGGTACTGCTGTTAGCAGAGATATTCAGACATGTGCTGTTATACACAGTGATGTTTTCTGTTCTCATGTACTGTCAGGTGGACATTCTTGCTCACAGTGGTTTTTTGGGGGACAAGGGTGACTACAGCTGTGTCTGGTATTGTGGGCAGACACCTACGTATTCAAGGTAAGTCATGCCATTCTGCATATACTTGTTGATGGGTTTGTGTGTCCAGTTCAGCACCTTGGTACAGTACTGGCAGAGGATCCCATACTTGTATGCCCATCAGCATGACAGTATGGGCTTATCTTGCTGTGGCAATGCCTCACAGCTGTACAGATTTGCATAGTTCAGCCAGGGGCAGAGGCCATGGGTCAGGGCATTTACCCTATTGTGGTGTACGGGCAGGTGTGTAGCCACCCATATATGCGTTTGCAGCCAAACATAGTGTGTGCACACAGCTTGGTGTCGGACCCTGCACATTCCATGCTGCCCATGCTCCCCCCCCCGTTATTCTAACCTCTTTCATACATTATGCATACATTCTCTTATACTTTCCCTAAGGGTATCACCCCATCACAGGTGCGTGTTAGTGTTCATCCACAGTTCATGCAGTGGGTCATGGTGGACATATTACTGTGGTTTGTCCTCATGGCCTTGCATATGGCTTATGTGGAGTGTGCTATGTTGTTATTTGGGTGTCCATGACATAACATGCATTGGCAGTATGTGTGAGACACAGGCCTTTGGCAGATACCTGTGGGACATGAGGTGTTACTGCATGCCAGTTGTGGAAGGTCATTGCATTCTGTCAGCCCTACAGTCCCAGACCACCATACAGTATATTCCCCTGGGGTGGCAGGGCAGGTGTGATAGATGTTCATGCCAATACCTCCTAACAGTCTTGCTCAGGTGGTGTGGATGCTGGCAGGGTGCTACCTACAGATACTGACACACCTGCATGGGACACCTGCACTGCATGCTGCAGTCTTCTGCTATTGCCATATACAGGTGGGGTCTTACTGTACCCATTCCCCACAGCAGATATATGACAAGAGAGATGCCTGTGGGTGGTGTTTGCATGAGATGGGTGCATGTGTGCTATGGACACTACTTGCATCTGACACACAGATATGCATTGAGCATTCCAGTTATGATTGCATGTGCAGGTACATCAGCTGTTTCCCAGTACATCAGTCCTACCATCTTTGTGATCTGCGAATATTTGGGCAGACAAGACCAGTATCCCCTAATACAGGACCAGATAATGTGCTGCATACCTGTATGTACTTTTCCAAGGGTGTGTCCATTTCAAAGTGACACAATATATACTGTATATCTGGGGTACTTTCCCCTGTGTATTGCTTGTATATCTAGACCAACAGCCATGCCATGTCAGTCTTTCAAATGGTGACACATATTACCACCATACAATTGCAATGGCTTACTGCTAGTTTGTGTTATATTGATGGGTACTGTGTATGGCACTGCAGTTTTGAGGACTTGTCCCTATCATCAGTGGTAGTGGGCAGTTGCAACTAGGCTTACATTAACATGCATACATACCGACCACTCTCACAAGATATGAAACACACACACATGCCTGCATATTGTGCAGATGCTACAACATATCCTGCTACCTTGGCCACCTCTATGCATCTCTGCTCCACTGGTATTATACCTACACATACATGTACTTACATTTACTACATTTCTACATAGAGTTGTGGGGGGCACACCTGACTGTTACGACGTGTGTACATCACATTGGGGGGCACACCAGACCATTATTACATAAATAAGTATGGATGGGGGAGCACACCTGACTGTGTTTCTGCATTCCTACACAAAATTGGGGGGCACACCTGAGTATTTTTACATTTATACACAGGACTGGGGGGCACACCTGACTATTTCTACATTTCTACACAGGATGGGGGGCACACCTGTCTTTTACTACATTTCTACATAGGATGGGGGGCACACCTGACTATTTCTACATTTCTACATTTCTACACAGGATTGGGGGTGGCACACCTGACTATTATTACATTACTATGTAGGATGGGGGGGAACACCTGACACTTGCACACATTTGCTATGACTGTACTGGTATGTCAGGTACTCCATTTCATTCTGTATTCTAATCTATCATGCTGACTAGAGACATATCAGTGTACTAAAGATCTTAGCTTTGATTGACCTACATATTAGTTTCTGACCTTCTACCCTTCAGAACTAACATCCCACTGCCTGACCTGCTGTAGTCTGGGTAGGCCTGGGGGGTGGTTACTCATTGGCATCATTCAGTGCCATAGCACAGCCTTTGTTTGTGTTTCTCTACACCTGTCCTGCTGGCTGTGACTATTGTTGGGTATGTGAACCCCCCCGCCCGACTGGCATGTGTGCGTAACTTACCTTGTGGATGTCCCAGAATTGAGGGTAGTGCTGCAGGGCTGCCTATGTCGGATGCACATAGTACACTCTTTACACATGGTTGAGCACAGGCAGTGTCATGTTTGGCATCCCTTTTACTGTATGTGAGAGACAGAGAGAGGTGTTATTCCCTGGGTCCCTCCTGTGTCAGTGTATGTGCTATGCGTTACCTCTTTGCCAATTCCAGGGCATTCTTGGCATGCATCCTTCTGCCTACTGGGGCAGGTTCAGGTTGTTCCTACTCCAAGTCACTCTGTACCTGTGCAGGCTTTGGCAATGGTGGGGGGCTGTGTGGCCCTGCCCCATGCGGTTCCTGCTGCAGCTGTTTCCACAGGATCATATTGTGTAGCATGGCACATACGATGACAATTTGGCTACATGTAGCTGGTGAGTACTGTAAGGCTCCACCAGATGTGTCCAGGCACTGGAACCATGACTTGAGCATCCCAAACACATGCCCTACTATAATTCTGGCCTGTGCGTGTGCCTCATTATGGAGTTCTTGTTCGGGTGTGTATGCATTTCTGATGGGTGTCATCCATGTACGTATCCAGCATCCCCCACTAGGTGACTGTGAGAGTAGTCCCCATTGGCAAATCTCTGGTACAGCTGTGTCAGATGTCAGATGTGGGAATCATGATAGCTTCCAGGGCAGCCAGCACACACATTCATTATTATGCACTGGGCATTGCACATGACCTGACAGTTGATGAAGGGGAAGCCCTTGCAGATGATGTAGATCCTAACCTACTCACCAGGTGGTGCTTTGGTGCATATGTGCATGCAGGCTATAGCACCCACTACCTCAGGGTATTCTGCTATTTGGTGGAATAGTTGCATATTGCTGGCCAATGCCTCATGGGTGTTGGGGAAATATACGTGCTCACTGACATGTGCTGACAAGGCATCCAGGAACTGGTGGAGTACCCTGGATGCTGGTGCCTGTGAGATCCCCATCATATCCCCAGTTGTCCTTTGGAAGGTTCCTGTAGCTATTATTCTTAGGCCTACATATACCTTGGTATCCACTGGGATGGGTTCCCCTCTGTTAGTTCTGTGTGCCAGGCGTGGCCAGCACAGCTCAACAATTTGCTGTAAGAGGTCTCTGTCCACCATATAGCACTCCACTATCTCCAGCTCATGTAGTCCCTGGTAGGTTACCCTGGGTCCGTACACTCTTCTCCATTTCCTCACTGTGGGTTGGTCGACAGCATTCACATCCTCACCACCCTCAACCTCTTCCACAAGTTGTTGTATGATAGCTACTGCAGCACCTATCATTTTGTTGTTTTGTTTGTCAAAAGTTCCTCGCTTGTGTACACTGGTGGTGTAGAGTGTGGGAAAAAACAGAGGGGAAAGTGTTTGCATAGTTTATAGTAGTGTTCTGGGCTGGGCTGGTCTGCTGCATGTGTAATTGGCTGATTCTGATACATTTCACCTGCCAGCTATGCTAGTTCTCCTAGATTACCTTCCTACTGCTGTTTTCCCTTCCCATTGCCTTCCTGTTTAAGCCCGGGGGGGGGGGGGTACGCCACACAAACATAGTTCTCAAATGTGCATAGAGCTGCTATTTCCTGGTTTAACTTTTTTTTCCCTTTAACATCTGGTACATGGCGCACACACCTGCTTAGGCAATGTAAAGAGTGCTAGGCAAACTCCGACACACCCCCTTGCTTAGCTGTTCTTAGCTAGGAGCATACCTGAGCTACAGGGCTCCAATCCACTTACAGTATGCCTGACACAGCCCTTATGATGTCAGCTAACTCCTAGGCTTGCACCAAGCTATTCTTGTTCTTACACTGTTGGGAACTGACTAGCATGCTGGGGGAAACTAGGATTCACTATCATTCCCCTCATTTGCATAGGATTGCCTGCTAATGCATAGTTACGTCTCACACTGAACCTCCCCCCTTAGCACCCACTACTCACTGGCCATGTTGTCTTCGGCCTACCATTGACTTTAATGGCAGAATAGTGATTTTAGTTAGAATGTTTATTTTAGGTTTATTTTCTTATTTTCCCCCGATCCCTTTTGCACACCACTGCCCTACGCTTAAACAGCCGAGGTCAGCTAAAAGAAAAAAAAGTTGATTTTTTTTTTAAATTTTTTAAGCTGTTTTCAGTGCCAGTAGTCTTATACTTGGCCATTGGCATGCTTCCTGACTGATATGCACCCTTTATTTGGAGCTGTCACTGCTCCGTTTTGGAATTTGAAGAAATGTACTCGGTAACCGAGTACATTTCTGCAGAATACACTAGTCCTGCACGGACGGTTTCCAGCTTCCTGGATTGCAAATTCACCTCATTTGCATGGATTACTCCTGCAAATGGGGTAATTTGCATACAGGGGCTTAGTCCGTGCAGGACTAGTGCAAGAGTGCTCGTGCAGGCCCCTGCAGGCTATTCCTGGATTGCACAGCAGACATATTGCCTGTTGGAGCTCCTGCACCAATCCTGCATGCCGTGCAAGGCTTGCAGAATCCAGGAGACCATATTCTGGTGCTTGTTTATAAATGTTTACTATTGCAACCATCTCAGTGCAGTTACTGTCACCCACTGATGGTTCCATTTTGCTGAAAACGTACTATAATTCCATGTACTATAGCAGATAACTGTACCCTTGCTTTACGTAGCTGTACATTTACAACTTGGTCTCCTGTTTTATTTATTAATACTCTCTAACTATTAAAAGTATCTAGTGAAATTGGCACCAGGGGAATGATTCCTGCTATTTTAGGTATTAAACTACATACCCAGCAATCAGAAACATTCATGCTTATTGCATACCAACATTGTCTTGCCAAAAATGTATTTAAAAATGATGATTAATTGTGCTCATTTTTCCACATATCTTTTACTCTCTCTCTCTTGTAACTTTACAGTTTTATTAATAGGTTGTAGGTATAATTTAATGCTAAGTAATACAATAATAGTTAGCATGATAGCTATTATTACTTAAAAAAAACACCCTTTAAATAGAAATTCCATTGTTGAATCATTTTGCTTTTGGTCATCTGAAACTGAATTTTCAAAAGGATGCACTTTAAACCATGTACATTTTATTATGCTTTTTCTGTGAGAGACCTACGAGAATACACTTAGTCAGATTTACACTGCTCACTAGTTTTAACAACTTTTAACTGATCTTTATGTACCAACATTGCTTTGTTTATCTTTTTTCCTTTAATTCTGTCCAATTTGCTTTACTACTTCAAAAGGTCCTTGCCAATTGCTATCCTATGGCCCTTCTATTTGGAACATGTTTACCAATATTTTTTGTTCTGCAGGAAAGTTTTTTTCAGGCGGTAATATTGGCACCTTTTTCCATAGGTGGAACACTTGCTCCCTTGCATTATAGTTACATACCTCAGTAAGTTGCTTTAGCCACTCTTGATGTTTCCTGATTTCTAACATGGGTTTACCATTAGGTATATCTGGATCAAACAACAATTGTATGGGCATTTTGTGACTTGCCATTATTTTGTAATGGGAGATACCTATTTTGCTGTTTGGTGTTGCCCGAATATCTATTAAAATGCCAGGCAGATGATGTACCCAAGTATTGCCCCTTTCCAGACATGCCTTTTTTAGATGTTCTTTTTAACGTCCGATTCATACATTCTACAATGCCATTGAATTGTGGGTGGTAAGGTACATGAAATCCTTTCTGTATGCCTAACAAATTACACATTAGTTTAATGAGATCACTAACAGACCATTGTATCATTCTATGACATGTGGCCACTCCCAATGACAAAAAATATTTTTCCATAAAGACTCTGTGGTTGCTTTTGCTGTTATTGTTTTGGTAGGAATTGCTTCTACCCATTTTGAGAAGACATTCACTACTACTAGTAGGTATCTGTAACCTCCCTTTGTTATTGGCAACAGACCTGCATAATCCATCTGAACTGCATACCATGGCCCATCCACTGGCTGCACCCAATGTAACTGAGGCTTTTTGCTTTTAGCACTTACCTGCTAACAGATTAGATGTTTTACAATCAGCCTAAAGACCTTTTTTAAATTTGGGTTCCAATATTTTTCTTTTACAACTGCCCATAGCTTATCAGCTCCTACATGGCCCAGTATTTGGTGATTTAACTTGACCAACTGTTGTGCCAATTGAAATGGTACAAATGGCAACTGTAGCCCCTTGGAGGTAGTGTATGCATAATACTCCTTTGGTGGTATTCCTGCTAATCTGCAGTGATCAGTTTCTTCTTTCAAGCCCTGTTGTGTTGAACATTCATGAGATCTCCCTCTATTGACTCTTCATCTAACTCTTTTAAGGCACTACCTTCTACACTGGTGTACACATATTCTGGAAGCTTCTTTCCTTCTTTTGTTGCTTGTTTTGCCAATGTGTCAACTAACACATTTAACCTGAAAGTTTTACTTGTCAGTTTTTGATGTGCTTTTACTTTTATGATGCTGTACTGTCCCTGTTAATTTGACATTGTTATAATTTTATGTATGTCTTTTAATACTTCAACATGGTGTAAAAGTTTGCCTGCACTGTCCACAAATCCTCACCTTACCCAGGTGACCATATGCAGTTTTAAAGAATTTACTATATAAGCACTGTCTAAGAAGATGTTAACAGGATTGTAATACTTTAACACATAGAGTACTGCCTCCAATTCAGCTCTTTGAGCTGACATATGCCCTGGTAACTTGATTAGTTCGGGAGAACCCAGCTGTGGATTCTTCAGAACTATGGCAAATCATGTCCAGCATTTGCCTTTGTCCCAATGTCCTGCTCCGTCCACAAAGATGGATTGCTTTAAAGTGGTCAAAATCAGATGCCAGAAATTGTACATCAGGTGAAATTATTTTCTCTTAGCAGTTATGCTGTTTTCCTTCATATCCCATGTGAGTCGACAAATAATATTTGCCCCCTGTCTGAATTGTGACAGTTTTTATTCCAAACAGTGCCATCAATTTTACAAAGACTGCCTGACTAATACCATCTGTGATTTTATTCATCTCAAAATTGTCTACCAGAGCTTTTACTGCTAGGTGCGGCATTTGTACTATAATACTGGAAAATATAGTCAGATACTCAGTTTGCTTAATACCCCAGCAAATGGCTAATCCCTGCTGTATGCGAGGGTGGTAGCCCAGTTTTTCTGGGGTCATCTTTTTACTACAGAAAGTAATTGGATGTAATTTTTTTTCATTCTGTTGTCGCCATCATGTGGCCATTCCTGTAATAGCACCACAGATAATATTTTCTTCCCTCCTGCTGCCTGTAGCACAAATGGCGATTTTGGATTGTGTGCTATTAATTCTGTAGCTTGTACTAATTTTATTTTCATTTCTGAAAATGCCTCATCCTCATGTGGTACCTACTCTGAAAAGGTGGAGCTCTTTTGTTCTTGTAAAATTTTGTATGGAGTAGCAGCCATGGCTTTGTAATGCTCTATAAATTCCCTATTGTAATTCATGATTCTTGTAAATTTATGTAGATATGCTATAGTCAGTGTTTTTTCCATTTGTAAAATGCCTTGCACATGCATTGGCCAAGGAGACCTTCGGGATGGTTTTATAATAGTACCCAGAAATGTAATTTCTTGTGACATAAACTGAATTTGTTCACTTTTAGCCTTAAACCCTGCTTGCCGTAAAGTGTGGAAAACTTTTTTAAGAAGCTGTACATGCTCTTCTGCTGTTTCAGACTGAATCAATATGTCATAAATGTAATGTAACACTGACTCATCCTTTTCCAAATGTTGCAGAATGGATCCTACTGTCTGGTGAAAAATAACTGGACTGTTTTGAAATTCCTGAGGTAATCTTGTCATGACAGTTTTCTGGTTTTTAAATGTAAAGGCAAATCTTGGCCAGTCTTTCTTCCTTAGTGGTACTGCAAAAAAGCCATTTGCTAAATGTATTACTGTAAACCACTTACTTTGTGACTTAATATGTACCACCAACTCTGGAACTCCTGGAATCAAATGTGCTTTAGGAGTTGTGTATTGACTAACCTTCTGTAAATCAAAAATAAGACAATAACTACCGTCTTTTTTCTTGACTGGCCAGATTGGTGAATTTGTGGGACTGTTGCTTTTTTTTCTTGACTGGCCAGATTGGTGAATTTGTGGGACTGTTGCTTTTTTTGTATAATTCCTTCCTTTTCCCATTCTGCAATACATTTTTCAATATGTTCTTCTGCCTCCCTAGGAATGGGATGTTGTTTTTAAAATGGCGGTATATACTCTGATCACTACCCACCCCTACTGGCATTTCTAGTTTTCCACAATTACTGGGACCCTTTGACCACAAGTTTGGAAATTGCTGTTGTAAGTGCTGCCACACATCCTCATAGTCTGTATTCACATATTTATTTATTTATTTATTTATTGACATTTGTTAATCGGGTTGGTCCAGCTGGGCCAGAGGTCCATTTTCAGTGGAGACCCGAAAAGAAAAGCTCTAGTTACAAAATAATGTAAGGATTACATGGGTAACAAAACAGAAAGTAGCAAAACCAAGTGACACTCCCAAAACATATTAGTACTAAATTGATCATACTCAAAACATATTTAGATTACCGTAAGAAAATAATCACAGTGAAGTAAATAGATGAACTGTTTTTGATATATGAACAAACAGTTATATACAAGTGTATCCTGTAGGCTTGTCAGGATTTTCAGGTAGCGAGATTGCACAGCAACCTGCACTTTTCTCTCCCTCTCCTTAGCCACAGAGTACTGTTAGGCAAGTCAATTACTATGCCCAAAGGTCCTAAAATGTCCATTCCAATAATGGTAGTTGAGCAGGATGGATACATTAAAAATGCACCCTTTCATGTCTGTCCTTCTTAACTAAACTGTATGTCTACATCTTGGCTACTCATTGCATAGCATCCTGTGCCATTAAATGCTGAAATGCAAACCTTTTTTATAGGATTCACAGGCAACTGTCTGTTTGTGACAGATACTGCTGCTCATGTGTCTAATAAGACATTTTCCATAGTGACCCCTCTACCCAGATATCAGTCAGTGGTCATCCATCTTGACCCTTTTTAAAAGTAGTCAGGAAAGATACAAGAGTAGTGGGGGCACACCCCTATTGTAAGGAGAGCCACTCATCCTCCCCATTTATTGTCAAATGCAATATGACACAATGCATGTTCTTGTTTGTCATCTTCCTCTGTGTCTGAGTGATCTACATATTTAAGTTTTTCAATCTCTTTTCATAATTGGTGCCTAGCCATCCCTTTTACCTGCTATACCAAATATTTTGGATTTACAGGTGAGGCTGCTTGAAAGGTTAATGGATATACAACCCCTTTTCCTGTGTATTGATGGCCCTTATAGCTGTCTTTACCAATATTGTAAGGTCTCTGTACATTGACCTGTTTTTCTGACTTTCCTTGCAAATCTTTTGTCTCTGTTTTTGGAAACACACCCTGTTCTTCCTTCTTTTTATGTCAAGCTTTGGAATGATCACAGTTTTGCTTAACATGCCCTCCTTTTTACAGAAAAAAAAAACATGTTGGTGCCTTTGTATATTACCTGTGCCTGGTCCTGGTGCTATAGAAACAGGAACATGAGCTTGTGGTGCAAATGCAGCTCTACCTGCTGGTGGTTGTTCACACCACCATTGCCTTACCCAGTTTTTATCCTCACTAATTACCTCAAATGGCTCCCTACCCTTTCCTAATGCAAAGATATGGTGTGAGTATAACGTCCCATCATCAGCCATAGTCCGTCCCCTCATTAATTTTTGTACCAGATCAGTGAGGGTATGTGAATTT
This sequence comes from Protopterus annectens, assembly GCF_019279795.1. Classification (NCBI taxonomy): domain Eukaryota; kingdom Metazoa; phylum Chordata; order Ceratodontiformes; family Protopteridae; genus Protopterus; species Protopterus annectens. The sequence continues at coordinate 1,425,476,733 of NC_056731.1, read as the reverse complement.
TCTTCATAAATGCATTTAATATCCCCTGGGACCCCTTTGACTTGCTCTAAAAAGCAACGTATTAACTGTTTTTGTATTTCTGTTTCTTGCATGTCCCTATCTGACCTTTGATATATTATCTGGAATGCAAGTCTAAAGTGGTCAGCTTGTTTTATTAATTTATCTGAGATGGTGATTTTGAAATATCTAACAGCTTAGCTGTGAGAGGCTGCCCTTGTGTATATGTCATAAGAACGATTGTCATATGTCCTACTTTACTGTTTAACTGATAGGCATCTTGCTTTATCTGAATGAAAGCTTAAAACATTTGGGAACAAAAATCCAGAAACATCTAAGTAATGCATCTGTCCATACATCAGATCCTGCTGGGTATGCTACTCATTCTTTAAATGCAAGCATATTGTAAAGTATGCCTTTTTATCATTCCACTGTGGTAATTTAGTAATAATGTAGACTGTGTATATAGATCTGCAGTGGTTCCCTGTTTTATAACTTGTACTGGTTTTGTATTTTGAAATTCTTCCTTAACTTTGGCTATTAGAATGCTGTTTTGTAAATTAGTCTCTGTTAGTTCAGTTAATTCTTCCTCCTTATCTTGTAGATGCCTTTTAAGGTCTATAATTTCTTTTTGTAAGTCTTTACAGGATGTATGATACCTTTTATTAGAATCTTCTGTTGACTGTAGGGCCCCTATCCAGTTTTGACAGAGTTCTTGTATATTATTTCTGTACTTTTTGAGCTCACTTTGTTTGTCTCTTAAGAATTTGTTAAATTCTTCTGTTAAGTGATCAAGAACCTTGCCCCTGTGCTCCGGGTCACCAGCAGTGGCTTCATTCCACTGCTGTACATAATTTTTAAATGGTGTAACAAGATCTATAGAGGATTTTGTCAGTAATAGATGACTGCTGTTATAACTCTGATATCAATGCAGTAACAGAACACAATTGTTTAATATCTAGATATAACTTAAGCATTTTACCTTTTGTTGGTTCGTCACCATTAACAGGTTTGTCTTTACAGTCTAACCTTTGAGCAATGGAGTGCACTTTATTTTTATGGCATTGCACACAAAAAGCAGTTTCAGATGATTTATACAATAAACATTTACTATGATATGCCTCATTTTTTTTGTTTCAGATACCATTCAAATGTTACAACCCACTTACATAATGCCTGAACATCAACTTGTCCTAAAAAAGTTTTACATTTGCTAATGTACTGTGTATACCAACATTGCATTTGTTCCCATATTCTGTCTAGCTGTTCTGAGACATTGAGTGAAGCTTTGTTTACATTTCCTCCTATAGTCCCTAATGCCATCCATACTTATACGTGACACAGAAAAAAGTCTTACCACTTAGCAAGAGAACAGGTGATCAGGCTGTAGCTGCAGATGGCTAGAAGATTTTTCCATGGACACTCAAGAAGCTGGTGAAATTAAGCTGGCAGTGGACAACTTCAAAATCTTGTTCTTCACCTGTTTTGAAGAATTTATGGCACTGCAACCTTCCTGCATGGCAGTCTCTCTGGATTCAGACATCTGAAAACTGTACTGCTGCAAGCTGTATAAAGCTGGAGAGCTCCTATTTAGGACTCACTCATGTACACAAATATTAGTTACTGTGCCTTTACTGGAGTGACCCTATGAAGGCATCACTCCCCCTGTGTCAGAAGTCAGGCTAGACTAGCAACTGAAAAATGAATTATGAAGGTACTACTGTTCTGCACTTGCTTTACTGGGACCAAAGTCTTCTTAAGACAGAAAGTATTCTTGGCTGTTACTTCTGAATCAGAGTCTGGTTATAACACAGAGTTTTGCATGACTGTATCTGCTATCTGTTTAAAGTACCAAGCCTTGCAAACTACACACTGATAAAGAAATATACTTTGCAGCACAATACTATTTTACTCTAAGCACAGTTACTAATAAATAACTTATTCTTATAACAAATAACACGTATTTCTGTAACAGCATTTAGCTTAGATGTTTAAGGTTTACTTCACAATCAGTATGAATGATTATTCTCCTACACAATACCTCGAAACAAGTGTGTTCCTACAAATACGTTTAATATTAACTTGATTTTTACAGTCTATTTATACTGTTCTTCTCATGCAGTTTAGATTCTGTTTTTCTTCTTAGTATCTTTTTTTGGACTTTGTACGGAAACATCTGTTCTGCTCATGCATTACTTTCCAGACTTGTTTATTAAGGAAATGTCTTGTGAAAAAGCATGTACAAATTGTTTTTCTGCTTATCATGTCTAGTCATCTGTAAGCAAGTACGTCAAACTTTTTGCTGATATGGTGAAAAACATGTTTTTAAAGAAACATCTTGTAAAAAAGCACTTCTGATTTTGTCAAAATATGTCCATTGGAACTATTCTGCTGAAGTGAGAAAAGTATGTAATACTTGCTTCCATAATTGCTTTTTAGACTTTATGCTGGCGCTGTGAGGAAGCATGTCTGTTAATAGATGTTCTTTCTTCAAAACACATACATATAGATGCCCATTTTACATTGCTAAACTCTAGACCTACATTCAAGCAAACGTTTTATTTATGTTTTTATTTTTCAGCATATTTACAGCAGAACTGATTATAATCATTGTTCAGCACACTCTAACACCTTCTCTCTGAACATAGTCAAAGTATGCTGGTGTTGGAAGGAGGGAAGGACTAGTTCAGCCTGTGGAAGGGGGGAAGGACTAGTTCAGCCTATGGAAGGGAAAAAGAACCATATTTATAAGAGAATGCTTTTCCACCAGTGGCAAAACCACAAGACTTGATATTAAAGAACTTGTATACTATGTAGACTTTTGGTGGATAAATACATTAGGGTTTTTGAATATTTATCTTGAATAGTGAGGGGCACATTTTTCAGAATAATGATAGCACATATTGTTTCTGATTATATTCCATTTATTGACATTTATTTTAAAGATAGGTGATTCAGTTTGTCCAGTATGTATGCTATCATACATGGTACTGAAATATTTCTTTTTATTGATTGCTGTAATTATTTTGAAAGTTAAAAAAATAATTTGAAAAATGGGTTATTAATGATATGATAGTTTAGTGGTAAGATCTCTAAGTCTAGAGTTCAATCCTGACCTTCAGTCCCTGTATATGCCACCAAGAAAATATTTGACAGATGTGGCCATGTGACATTCACTACTACTAATCATTCTTTTTAATACCAGAATAATTGAGCAATTTGATGGTGCATTTTATACACTATTCTATGTCACTTCTGTTTTGCAATGTTGTCTTTTGTGTAAGCTGGACTGTATCTGTGTTTTACATATTTACTCTGTATCTGTGTGGCTGTGTGAGTTTTAATCAATTGTTATCCATACTGGGTTTTGCACATATGAAAGAGCTCTTGGAGTCTCATATCCCCATAAAGCCACTTACATTATCAGGTTAGGAGCTACTGGTTGTTCCAAGGGTCCATTTTGAAACTTCTAGTAGAACATCCTTTATTTATCTTGCATCAGCCCTTTAAAATCCACTGCTTCACTGGCTATAATTAAGTAATCTAGACACACATACACACACACACACACACACACACACACACACACACACACACACACACACACACACACACACACACACACACATGCATGCATACACACACACACACACACACACACACACACACACACACACACGTCCCTGGAGAAATTGTATTCCTACCTTATTAGACCTACCCTTGAAATCAATACCTCTAGTTATGTATCTGCTTATTGATCCCTTTAATAAGTGAAATAATTGACATAATAAAAATGTTAGAATAGTTTATGCAATTTAACAATGCTCTTCAACAAGTTTGCCTTTGATTTAACTCATTCACTCCAATGGAGCTTATGAAGTTTGTACTGTAACTTTCAATGGGCGGAGCCTAAGCCTTTTCACAGAATCAAATTATGTCCTCACATTTCAAACAAATGTTCATATATCTGGAACCATAAAGGTTATGAAAGAAGTATAAAAGGAAAACTCTTCAGCACAAACTATTTTTATAGTGGTAGTAATTATTTAGGTTCTAGGTCTTAAATCAAATTTCATAAATGACAATAAATACAGTAACTATTACATTTGTAATATTTTATAAACAATTTACAATATCTCAGCAACTACTCAAATTACACACATACTGTCACAGCAGCATTTTATTCATCTAGCTGAGAGCTTTCATATGAGACTAAGGAGTTCTGTCTGTGCTACTTGGTTGTAGACATATTTAGAAAAATGTGAAAATTATATCTGTATAAATTAATATCATAAAAACAGTTAATATCTATTTAACTGCACTATGCAGAAGTAAAATATCAATGCATTTGAGTTTGCTATCGTGTAAGCTTTAAAATTAAATATTTAAAACCTTGTACATAACATGGTTTTGGAATTATTGATCTAAATATGAACAAGGAATATTTGACGCCTAAAGGCATCAGTAGGTGTTAACTGTAGATGCACCTCGAGCGTCACTTGAATTTAATGAGTTAAGAAGAATAACCAGGAGAAAAAAAAGAGCATAGTAGTTAGATCAAAGCTTCACTACAGAAAATATGCCAATAATAACAGCAAACAGAGAACTAAAAATCACTGCAGTTTAATAAGATTAATCACAATAGCAAATGGTTTTGTAGAAACAAGCAATTCATGCATTAAAATGCTGTAGCCATACTGACTACCTGTAATGGAAATTAAATAAATGAAAAATGAATGCATACATCTACTTCCTTATTAACATCATGGTTTCCTAAAAAAAAGTCAGTTGCGCTTGTGATGGAATAGTAGTTTGAGATGAATCCTAGGCTATTACAGCCATGTATGAGTCACAGAGTACACAATGAACTGAGGGCTGTACACTATGCTTATGAATATGGTGGCCTGTTTATTCCTTCTGGTGCTCCCGGAGAAAGGAGAAAGGCAAATATCATATTTAAGCATATTTGTTATCTAGTGCAGGGTAACATACACCCTTGATGGATATTAAAGGCTTGTCCCCTCTATAAAATATGTTTTTGATTCAAATTTATGTTTGCAACATTACAACTAATAACTTCTACTTTTAATGTGAATTCTTTGGAATTTCATCATAAAACCACTATCTTGTATAGAACTCTGTATTAGATACTCTGTTGAGTTGCAGTTATGTTGGGCACACTTATAATAATCGGTAATAGCTTTTGCACTTGCATAATTAGTAATGACTTTTGAAAGTGTTTTATTACATTTCTTTACCAAAGAATAGCTAACTTAACTGAATGCTGTGAGAAAGATGGAATTTGCACTTTCCATGGCCAGACATGTGCTCTGTAGGCTGAGCCCTGCATTAATCACATTTTTTGTTAATGCTTTACTTAAATGAAGAAATAACTGTGTTCATTATAGCACCTTTTTAAACTCAGGGCATATCACACAGCTGATGCTTTGAACTAGCACTGGAGTGGGAGAAACCAGTATAATTCACTCTTCATTTAAACACAGTCTAGAATCTGAAACAATCGATTATATGAGGAGGTTTTGGCCAAGACACTGTAAATGCCTTTCGGTTTTACTGTTAGGATAACATGAAGGTAGCATTTGTGTTTAAGCATAGGAGGCATTCTGTGTGAGCTGGTTCTTTGTCTAGAAGCAAAGTTACAATATGGAGCTATGACAACTCTGGTCATTAAGTCTGAAGAGTGCTATTTGTAAACATAATAAGTACAGATATACAAAGGTTTTGTGTCTCAGCCATTAAACAGACTATGGTAGAACATGAAGGTGTTTAAGCAAGTTCCTTCTTGAAGGCCTGACTTCATAATCTAAGTTTAATTGAGAAGGGAAATTATGTCATAGGTAGTACAAGTCTGAAATATAATATTGGGGTTCAGGCACCTAGGCAGCGAGACATCTCCCTGTGGTACATTTGGCTGGGGATACATGGCTAAAGTGACATTCAGCTGCAGTGAAATATGGCTGTTTGCAAATTCCCTGTGGGCAAAGAGAAGCACACATTGCCATGCCCACAGCTTTATTGACTGAGTGCATGGAGGTAGATGAAGTAATGAGTGTTGTGCTCAGTGTACAGTACATACTTATGTAACTACAACATGTAGAAGTGTGCTATAACATAAAGGAAATCCTGCTTACTGCTGTAGTCACATTTATGCTCCAGTATGCATTTTAAGTAATGTTCCCTAGACACTGTGAAGGGGGTAGTGGTCCACACACACCAATTATAAAGGCACTACCCATTGTGCACTCCATTTCTACTGCCACTGACATGCCCTCTGACCAGCCTGCTGCTGATGCCTGCTATATTGCCTGCTGTCTCATGTTCTCTTGGGGACCATGAACATTGTTTTCCCCCCTGTGCATTTGGTTATTGAAGTTGTGGGCATGGCAACACATTCTTCACTTTGCCCACAGGGAATTTTCAAAGAGCCATATTTCTCTGCAGCTAACTGTTCCTTCAGTCTTGTGTCACCAGTCAAATGTACCACAGGAAAATGTCTCGTTGCCTAGGTGCCTGAACCCATAATAGGGTTCAGGCACCTAGGCAGCGAGACATCTCCCTGTGGTACATTTGGCTGGGGATACATGGCTAAAGTGACATTCAGCTGCAGTGAAATATGACTGTTTGCAAATTCCCTGTGGGCAAAGAGAAGCATATTACCATGCCCACAGCTTTATTGACTGAGTGCATGGAGGTAGATGAAGTAATGAGTGTTGTGCTCAGTGTACAGTACATACTTATGTAACTACAACATGTAGAAGTGTGCTATAACATAAAGGAAATCCTGCTTACTGCTGTAGTCACATTTATGCTCCAGTATGCATTTTAAGTAATGTTCCCTAGACACTGTGAAGGGGGTAGTGGTCCACACACCAATTATAAAGGCACTACCATTGTGCACTCCATTTCTACTGCCACTGACATGCCCTCTGACCAGCCTGCTGCTGATGCCTGCTATATTGCCTGCTGTCTCATGTTCTCTTGGGGACCATGAACATTGTTTTCCCCCCTGTGCATTTGGTTATTGAAGTTGTGGGCATGGCAACACATTCTTCAATTTGCCCACAGGGAATTTTCAAAGAGCCATATTTCTCTGCAGCTAACTGTTCCTTCAGTCTTGTGTCACCAGTCAAATGTACCACAGGAAAATGTCTCGTTGCCTAGGTGCCTGAACCCATAATAGGGTTCAGGCACCTAGGCAGCGAGACATCTCCCTGTGGTACATTTGGCTGGGGATACATGGCTAAAGTGACATTCAGCTGCAGTGAAATATGGCTGTTTGCAAATTCCCTGTGGGCAAAGAGAAGCACACATTGCCATGCCCACAGCTTTATTGACTGAGTGCATGGAGGTAGATGAAGTAATGAGTGTTGTGCTCAGTGTACAGTACATACTTATGTAACTACAACATGTAGAAGTGTGCTATAACATAAAGGAAATCCTGCTTACTGCTGTAGTCACATTTATGCTCCAGTATGCATTTTAAGTAATGTTCCCTAGACACTGTGAAGGGGGTAGTGGTCCACACACACCAATTATAAAGGCACTACCCATTGTGCACTCCATTTCTACTGCCACTGACATGCCCTCTGACCAGCCTGCTGCTGATGCCTGCTATATTGCCTGCTGTCTCATGTTCCCTTGGGGACCATGAACATTGTTTTCCCCCCTGTGCATTTGGTTATTGAAGTTGTGGGCATGGCAACACATTCTTCACTTTGCCCACAGGGAATTTGCAAAGAGCCATATTTCTCTGCAGCTAACTGTCCCTTCAGTCTTGTGTCCCCAGTCAAATGTACCACAGGAAAATGTCTCGTTGCCTAGGTGCCTGAACCCATAATATTGTCATGTTTTGTGGTAAAGTTGATACTGATTTTTACTGAGGCTGACCATACCTCTCAACTGTCCAGATTTTTACAGAAAATCCAGATTTTTGCCTCATATCCGTGGTCTGTTTGTCATAAAATGTGTGGTTTTCTGTCAAATTATTAAAAACAGTAGTTGTTATTTATCTACATCTATGTATTTATGTATATATATATATATATATATATATATATATATATATATATATATATATATATATATATATATATATATATATATATATATATATATATATCTATAAGCGCTACAGAATCCTGAAAGCCCAAAATCCTGAAGCTCAAAATCCTGAGACCAAAATCCTGAAAACTCAAAATCTTGAAAACTCAAAATCCTGAAAACACACAGGATACCAACACTTACTATATTCCAGCACAAGTACATACAGAAACATATTACCCTTCAACTATATGCAGGGGGAAAGCCCCCCTGCAACCCCCACATCTCCTGCTACTTAAATATAACAACTCCAAATTGCACCAATGTGTGGCGCAGTAGTGCAGCAGTTAACCTTTTCCCCTTACAGCAAAAGGGTCTCCAGTTCGATTCTCAGCTAGAGTGCCTTCTGTGCATAGTCTAAATGTCCTCCCTGCGTTCATGTGGTTTTCCTCCAGTACTCCGGTTTCTTTCCACATTTCAAAGACATGCATCTGCAGCATTTCTTGCTGCTGAAAATAGGCTCTGTTCCTAGTTGTACTTTCCCGGTCAACAAATGTTAAATAAATAAATAGGGGTAACTGTTGTTTAAAGGCAGGTGATGCCAGTGAAGTTAAAGACAATGTTCATATGTTTGAGGGTATCTGCATATTTGGTGAACCATACAATGGAGTCAGTTTTATTCTCTACGTAAGAAGATTCGACAAAAGAGTGATTCCAGGACAAGGCTCTACTGATAATAGATTAGGAAATTATGAGGCCTTCTAATCTTGCCAGCTACTGACACAGATTTCAACAACTTTACTAGCCTTCTGATTCCTGAGTTTTTGCATGATTCCTTTAATGAGGTATAGTACTGAAGTTTAGCCAGACAGAGTTAAACTGTATAAAATTCTTCATCCAGAATGACTGTCACACTCTCAAAAATTGTGAGGTTAAGTATATGTTCAGTATAGAAGGTCTACATTTGAGAAAACCACATTGGGATAGGTCATCATGGAGAATAACGTTTACCATGTTTGAATAAGTCTCATGATGATTCTCTTCATCACCTTCCACATAAGCTTTTATGGCTGATTTGTCCATTATTGAATCCAGTGGTAGAAGGACAATTAAAGGCTGCTTCTAAATATCATTGTTATTGCCAGTTTTTAATGCTCTATTAAGATTTTGAGTAATGGTGTAAACTAGGCTATTTTTGACTGCACAGATTAGCCTGTCTAGCATTTAATCTGGTGTTATCACGTAACATGGAATAAAGTGACTGCAGATTGACAGATATATTTACAAGGATAGAGGATAATGGTAAGGATAAGTCAATGAATATGTATGGATAAGAGTAAAATTGTAGTCTATCTGTATTATTTAACATTCGTTAACCGAGAACGTCTGCCTCAGAACAAAGCCAATTTTTGGCAGAGGCCTGGAGAGAAATGCTGCAGACGCATGACTTTATAATGTGGGAGGAAACCCACACAAACACAGGGAGGATATGCAAACTCCACACAGAAGACACCCCAGCCAAGAATCAAACTGGAGATATATATAAAAATATGTATATATATATATATATATATATATATATATATATATATGTGTGTGTGTGTGTGTGTGTGTGTGTGTGTTTATGTGTATATACTGCAGTGGTGGTGCTGCAGTAGCATTGTCACCTCACAGTAAGACGTTGTCCTGTTCAATTCTCAGCTAGAACATCTTCTGCGTGAAGACATGCGTGAATGGACGTACCTTTGTTGAAGGTTGTGCGTTAGGGCCGGCAACTTGGCACGTAAAAATCTACTGCCAATCATTAGCAGACCGGAGTTCTGCTGTGGCAACCCCTAACTGGGAAAATTGTGTATGTGTATATATATATATATATATATATATATATATATATATATGTATACACATGCACTAAGGCAGTAATACAATAAAAGAAAATGAGGATTCAGGCTGAGAAGGATTTCAAAAATTAATTTCCTATCAGCAACAATGCAACACCAAAGAAAAAGCCTTAGTACTTAGAAACAAAGGAAATTAGATTATACAAGATGCTATGAAACATAAGGAAATATTGACTTGTACATGAATACAAATTACAAAAGACAGTTTGCTTACATGGGACATAATTAAAAGGCATTCCCCCAGATTTACTAATCTTCCTTACAGCACTAACTTAGTCCTGCATGGAAGCGGCCATTTAGGAGCAGGACAGCAGCACGCCATACATATTAATGGGGCACGCTGCCTGAACTCCTAATCTTACACGGAACATGTACGAGTGCAGGGGCATGTCTGAGAGCAGAGCTGTCAGAATATACATGCCCCCACAATGAAGAACAGCAGAAAGGCCTATGAAATGAGCAAAACCACTCATAGGTATACGCATATCCCCACCAACGTCCCCCCTCATGTACAACAGCAAGTAAATTCAAATAAAATGAACAGATCTTTTTTTTTTTAAATCCGATTAAAGCTAACTGTAGGTACACCAGTGTGCCCATCGCTTATCTACAATTAATGCAGCTTAAATGGCTGAAGAGGATAGCAAGGAAGATATATGTAAATGAAGCAGCATAGCAATAGTGTAGTGGGCAGAGCATTCGCCTTATGAGCAGGCATTCCCAGTTCGAGTTCCACTTCAACACATTCCATTTTCCATAACAAAGCACATTATGACCAATATTTTTGTTGCATAACCCACTAAATAACATATATTTGTGAACTGGAGTACTGCAGGAAATGCACATGTGAGGTGTCAGTGTCATAATGAATAAAGCACTAGTAAGCAAGTTTAATCACCAACAAGCAGTAGTAAGCATTTGTAAGCACTAGTAAGTGTGTTTAAGGCCGTTTGTGTGGGGGTAAGCAATGCACACACAGGTTAAGCAATTTGGAAGCTAACCCTCTGTAAGCATCATTAACTGGAGGTTAACAGTGCTTACCCTCACGCAAACCCATGCAAACCCGCTTACAACTGCTCAAAAGTACCCTAATCACTCCATATCCAACGGCTCTTGCTCTGCCCAGCAACAAAATAAACAGGCTTGCAGGTCTTGAACCTAGGATCCTATACACTATAGTCACAGTTTGTAACTACAAAGTCATCACAGCACTACAGAAGAATGAGGTATCAGCAAACAAGTCTTCACTATAGTAAAATCAAATTGAACCTGTGAAAGGAATCAGTATACAGACATATGTTCCATAACCCACTACATAACATAAATATGTGAACTGGAGTACAGCAGTAAGCCCAGAAATGAGGTGTAATTGTAATAGAATATTGAAGTCTCCAGTAAAACACAAGGACCCCATGCAGTGTACGTACACATGAATCATGGATACCAGGCATACACATAAGATGTAATGAATAATAAATCAATGCCAAAAAGAAAATATAATGCAAAGGCAAATGTAAGCAATGCTAAGCATTGCGCAGGCCAGCTTAGGAGGTGTAAGCAATGTTTAGACCAGCTAATTCAATGTGCCCAGTGTTACATCCCTTTAAACAATGCCAACTTTAGGTAAGCAGGTTTGCCTATAGCTTAGCCTTTTCAAAACCAGCCAGTCATGAAAAGGTGCAGGAAATTGGCCCTACTTAAACCCAAGAGGTGGGAATACATCTCATAACTGTTTGTAGCTTCCCTTGCAGGCACCATGTCAGGAAGGGGAGAGGGTGTGCACTTCTGGGTGCAGCACTGGTGCATTCAGGAGTCCAGAGTCATGGCAGGACTCCTTGTCAAAGACCATGAGCAGAGACTGCTACAGGGTCAGTATCAGGGCTCCCAATATAAGGCAGATGCCTGGGACGGCCTTGCCCGTGACCTCACTAGTGTCACTGGCATACCCCGAACAGGTGAGCAGGTCAGGCATCACTATGCCAACCTGAAGTGGTGTAAGGGGGACCTCTTGGACCAGTGTATCCAAGAGGCTAGAATGACAGGGGATGTCCCAGCTGTGTGTATCATGCCACTATGCATGTAATAATTGCCAGCTCATGTATATCATGGATAGGTATGAATAAATATTCCTCTTATGTCCTCCACAGCTGCAATCAAGTGGGCCGCAAACTAGGAGGCCCATGGCAGTTACCTGGAAAGGTTGCGATGCGAGACAGGTCAGTAATACTCTTGTATGTACTGTCATAGGAAATAAATCTAAAAGTATTAGTAAATTAATTGCCTTTATAAAACCTGTATTGTATAAGGCAAGTACTGCATACATCGGAAAATATGGCAGAAAGAGACTCATATAGTATGTATGTAAATAAAAGCGTAATAGCCTGACAATAAAGGTCTAACTGCTGGACTGCATGTGTATACTCTGGTATCATATGGTAGTTTAGATTTGCATTCACGTAATAGTACTGTTGTATTCAGCACTGTTACCCATATCATGCACCATAAATAGAATGGGTAGGAATGCTTGTATATGACTGGTGTAATCCCCAGAGGCCATTTAGTACAACTGATAGACACATAGAAAACGGAAAAGGCAGACAACAAAACCCGAATAGCACATGCAACTGAGATGTGAACTGTTGTTTTTTTAGCACACACAGCCATGGTTCAAATCCTGTCAGCAGTAGTAGTCTGAATATAGAATCATACCCCACAACTGTGCAGAATGTCCAGTAAAGTGGCCCATATCTGTTGCCTGTCAACCTCTCCCCCTGGGAAATCAGTGGGATGATCCCAGACGTATAGGCAGCAAACAGGAAATACAACTGATTGACACACATCTATGAGAACAAAGCTGGCAAACTAGCAACTCCCCAAAACCTTATGAGACAAAGAAGCCATGTATGTCCCATTTACACCCCCACCTTGTCCAGCTGTGGCCAGAGTGTGTACAGTAATGGAGTGAGCTGCATGTGCATAATATTAATGTGGAATCTTGTTCTGTGTGTGGCAATATTTAGGTAGTGCTAACAAACATTTATCCCACAGGTCTGTCAGATACCAACACTGTGCCCAGAAATACAAGAATGATACCCTGTACTGGTATTGTTTACATTGGTATTGTATGGCATTGTGACTGATGCAGTTGCTCTGAATAATGAGGTATTACTCATCACTGTTGCCACACTGTCCTACAAAATATAACTGTCTAGGAAATCTGTATATGAGTGTTGTAATACAAGGTCAGAATGCAAAATCACAGGAGAATTATAAGACAGAAAGCAGATAGGAGATATACAGCAATAACTATATAGCGCACACAACTCTGATGGACAGTGATTAAGTTGTAGCAGACACAGCTATGGTTTGAATCCTGGGAGTGGAAGTTGGCTGCATACAGAATCATACCCCACAACTGTACAGATAAGACCAGAAAGTCCAGTATGTGGGCCCATATCTGCTGCCTGTCCCCCTGTCCCCCTGGTTGGTATACAGGATGATCCCAGATGTTTAGCCAGCAAAAAGTGAATACACCTGATTGTCAAACATATATGAGGACAAACCTGTCACTGTAGTAACTCCTGAAACTGTTAGGAGAGTAATAAGCCAAGTATGTTCTGTCTACACCCCCATGTTGTCAAGCTGTGACCAGAGGGTGTACAGTAACAGAGTGAGATGTATGTGCATAATACTAATGTGTAATCTGGAACTTTGTGTGGCAGCATTCAGGTAGTGCTAACAAACACTGCCCCCACAGGTACGTCGGATATGAACACTGTGCTGAGAAATAAAAAACATTATACCCTGTACTGGTACTGTTTACTCTGGTATTGTAGGGAATTGTGAGTGTTGCAGTTTCTCTAAATAATAAAGTATCACTGATCACTGTCACCCACACTGTGCTACATAAAATAACTGTATAAGAAAGTATGTATATGTGTGTGTCAAGTCACTAAAGGTTGAAGAGGGCAATAGTCTAGATGTGTCCAGGTACACCTGCATGCGGTCAACACATGGCCAGAGTCTGTGCAGAAAGAGTTGGATAGCTATGTGCACAACAGCAACCCGGAATCTGAGAGTATATGTAGAAACAGTTAGTGTTAACAAACATTCTCTCCACAGGTATACCAGGTAAGAGGTGTATACTGCAGGTAAAACCAGTTCAGGTATAATGATAATGACAGCCATATCACTGTCCAAAAGAAGGCTATAGGGTTGTGTAGTAAGACTTGTAAGGTACAGATAACAGCACTGACTAGAAAAGTTATGTGGAATAAAGGAATATACTAGTTGTTAATTGACATCTTTCTCTCCCCCCACCATATCTCCAACAATAAACAACATACTCACCCCAACTGGTATGCAATGAGTCCAATGTTCTGATAATGTCCTATTGTTTGATAAATATTTTAATTGTTCCCATGCATGTGCTATATTGAATTATTCCAACATTGGTGGCATGGTGCCATCAATGTACCTGCAATGCTGTTCATATTACAACTGTGGTCCCATATATGCATGTGTTCTGTTTGCTATGCAACTGTTCCATATCTGGTGTCTGGGTTAATGGGAATATCTATGCATTCTTTTATACCTAACCCTGGAATGTTTTGACTATTACTAACCCATATATGATGATAAAATCTAAACACTATAACATGTTTGGGAAGGCCGGTCCCAGGGGACCCACCTGTCCTACCTCAGCTGAACGTGGCACCGGGCACCAGCATGTCTGGGGCCCAACCTGGGACCTCCCAGTCCATTGGTCCTGCACCACCTTCGGGTGGAACCACCTCAGGGGATGGGGCTCGCCCCCTCGGGAGTGGGCGCGGGCAGGAACCTGTCACCCATCTCCAGGTCTGGGTCATGGTGCATAGTGAGCTCTGCAGGGAGGTCAGATATCTGCTACACCAGCTCAAGGGCCATGTATCTCAACTTGAGGGCCGACCTGGCACTGTGACTCAGCCCCAAGCACAGCCATCTTTGAGGCTTTAAAGGTGCAGTCGTGACTGTTCATGGGTGGGGACCTCAGACCCACTGTTTCCACTAGGGGGCTCATGGATGGGCTTCTGATTTCCCAACACCTCTCCCCATCAAGGTGTTTACCCCCACATGTGTCATATACCACCGCTGTATGCATCTTGTTTGTATTGTCTGTTAACCTACCCAACCTACCTCCCCAAATATACCTACTATCCCTCTCCAACATCCCACTCTCACCTGAAAAAAATGGCAATCTGTTCCCAAAAAAATATCTTGTCCCATACATAGCTGTCCATTTCGCAAACATGTCCACTGGACACATGTAATCTGGTCTAACTGGCATCACAACTTATTATTGTTGTCCTCACCCCTCTGCCAGGGGACTGAGTGTCCAAATCTACCTCCAACTTCAGTGTATATACACAGCTGTTGCTGTGTATAAGAATTGGACAACTATGGACCTTCCCTACACCCTTCCTGCACATCCCTAGCTTTTTCCCCTACTGTCTTTCCCTCTTTGTGCCCCTTTTTCACCTATCAACCCTTTTCTCTTTCCTTTTAAAGAAACTAGCATGGGGGTAAGCAGGAGTAAGCACTTTTAATCAGCAGTAAGCGGGTTTTAGCCTGTTTGCATGGGAGTAAGCAATGCCTACACAGGTTAAGCAATTGAGAAACTAACTACGTATAACAAACTGTAACTGGAAATTAGCAGTGCTTACTTCCGTGCAAACCTGAGCAAACCCGCTTATAACTGCTCAAAAGTGTCTTAATCACTCTGTATCCAACGGCCCATTTTCTGACCAGCAACAAAATAAACAGCCTATGCAAGGCTCAGACCCAGGACCCTGCTCACCATAGTCAAAGTGATTTATCAACAAGCCATGTCAGATATACAGAACCCTGATGTTTTCACAAATATATCATCCAGCCAAGTCATTCAACAGTACAGGGAATGTATTCCAACATGTAGATGTAATTGTGTGTGTATAGATATATATGTCTACATCTATATGTCTATATATATATATATATATATATATATATATATATATATATATATATATATATAGACAGCAAGCTATATATATGTAAGCAGATATCTATATATCTATATAGGTATATACGGACATACATCTGTAGATAACAATGGGAACATATCAAAAACATATATGTCCACATGCACCATTAATGGAATTGATAGCCCCCAATCAAAATACGTCTTGTACGAATAGGTATACCCCTCCACAGTCAAACATGTCTGCCCTGCAATGCACTACCAACTGTTGCAGATTCCATAACCAGGCCCTGACATGACATGGGCACAAGATGTTAACTGTACTCCATCCCACCTGTATGATGTCAGGCTGGTATCAGTAACATATTATGCAGTAGAGTCTGACTCCCATAGGGAATGTACAATGTGGAAGCTATCAACATCCCTAGGATACATATACTCAGACACATATATGCAGATACAGATATACATATATACATATACATATATGTAGATATATATGTAACTACACATACACACACAGAAATATGAATAGTAAGATACATATGTAGAAGGTGCACACAATATGGAACAGCCATTATGCTAACAGTTACCACCTTAACAAATGGTCACTGTATGAGCCACCCATACAAATGACAATCATTGCCTGCAACATATACCCACAGAGAGGTTAAAGGATATGACACCACACACGGGTCTGCATAAATGGGAATGCTTTATTTGTGTACTATTACAGTTGTATATGCCATGTCACATAGCTGTTTAGAACTGACATCCATATAAGCAGAGTAATGCAACTGTGAAACAGTTATACTAATACAGTAGTCTGGAAAGGTTTACAATTATTGATGTCCAGGCCGAGGCCTTCAAGTAGTACAATAGTAAAGACAGACTGGGGCACAGGATACCAAACAATTAACAGTAAGTAATGCAGATGTATAGTTTAGCAGCCTCTATCTACACTCTGTACACAATCCCTAGGGGGTAAAGACTTCAGCTGACACAATGGGATGTAACTGTTGCATAACAAGGCATAACTGGCACCATCACAAGCACACTGGCAAACAGAACAGTTTGTATGGCAGGATGCGGTAGGTCTGCATTTACCCAATGTGGATTGTATGGTAATGTACATCCAGATACCTTAAGGCAGTATGTATGGGAGGTCACATCTGCTTTTATCATGTTCATTTATTGGTTACTAACAGACATCCTAGGAACATCATAGGACAGTACCACTGCTAGCACGTAATGCTCCTGTGGACTACAGTAAAGACATTGGCCAATATATGTGGACAGTCTGACACACTCTGGGCAGTCCAGAGGTATACACAGAACCCCTTAGTGCAAGACATGTGGACCAAGTCTGTTAATGTGGATATTAACAGCCATGTAGATGGGTATAACATGTAACTACTGGTATACATTTGCCCCTATAGGTTATGCATTCACACACCCCTGTCTGTCCTGCCACATGACAACCGCTAGTACAGAGGTGCCATGGCCACATACTAGCCACTAGATATTGACATACATCTCTACAGCATTCCACTGTTCTCTCTGACATACATGACTGTTATGGTGGCCTGGCAGCAGTACATTTGGCAACTATCTGGACATGACATCTCACTGGGTAAGTACACTAAGCTGCTAGGCATGTAACAACATACTGTGCAGGCTACCTGCAGACTGGCTCAACACTGGCCTACATTTACTATGGGGGAATGCACATGTACCAGCATGTATAGCAGGCTATACAGGCATGTCACAGCACAGAATATGATTCACCTGTGTGAAAGTGCATAACCACAACCAATGTGAACACAGCCACAACCACATATGGTAAGCTAGCATACTATTACAGTATATGGACTAACTGTTCAACACCATCCTCATATGTGCCACTCACACACTAACTCTACATATGCTGGGTCATTACACAATGTGATCCGAAGCCTGTCTGTAGTATGGGACATGTGTGTGTATGGCCCTACAAACATGTACACCAATAGGGTAACAGACAGTGGAGCAGCATGTAACACCAAATAGAACAGGACCAAGAACAATGACATCAACCACAGTCTGTACACAGGCCAAATTACATAGTAACAATGCACACAGTGTTAACAATCACCGTGGCTACACAGAACTCAGTACTGTACACACAACCACAGAATGTCCAGGTTATTTCATAAAATGTAACCCTTACTATGCATAACATGTGTAGCAGTCTGTTATCTCACTGACTTGTTATCAGATATGATGATACTAATGGTGTACAGCACATATGCACCTCTTACTGCATGACATATATACAAAGGTTGACAGAGTTGTGGCCGGAGGCACATACACAGGGCCAATATTGACATGTTGCTGTGATACCCTCATACATTTACTGTTGTAACAGGGTTTGTTGGAACATATGTCCTATGAGGGATATGAAGTCAGTAACTCTCACTGCTGTCACTGTCTACAGACTGCAATCCTCACACTACCTTCTGCAGTTCACAGATAGGTGCTGTGTGTGTAGCACATGAATCAGAAAGCCCCACAAGCTGCCCAGTCTGCAGATGACCCTACAGATGGTGGTTTCCTCATAAACATAGCACTGACAAGGCAGCTATTAAAACACATAGGGCAGCTATATCCACACACACCTTGTTAAACTAGCATTACTCCAAATGCAGAATATCAGCACTTACAGTCTGTAGTCAGGTCAGGCACATCCCCATCCTGTGTATTTCCCTGTTTCCACAGTGTATGTTGTAAGAGGTAGATCCCCAATCCATTTAAGATGCTGTTTGCCAAACAATGGATCGAGTTCCTGCTCACAGTGAATGTAAAGGCCCAACTCCAACATGATGTTCCTAGATATTGGAGTGTGTTTCCATGCAACTGGCTATGGGAATGTTACCACAGCTGTTCCACATGCAATCAGCTAGAGGAGGGCTGCAATTCCTGCAGAGCCCATCAGCTGATCATAAGCAACACTTAAAATACACATGCTGCTGCCTAAGCAAAGCAGGTGCAACATCTCCACATCCACCAGAGAGGGTGTGAGAGAGGCAGATAGAGGCAAAGAAATGTCAGAGAGGGGTGGGAGAGTAAAACATAAACATGTTTGCCTCACACACCTACTAGCACAGGGTATCAAACCCCTGATGACTACGTAGTGCTATCACATGTCTATGCAGTTATTGGATGCGCCACATAGGTTACATGTTGAGGAAACTTCAAATATATGTGATGGTGAGTGACATCTACAACAGGGATATGGTAGCTAAATGGTAGGTGTAGTACTCATGCCTGTCTGCATGAACAGGTGCCAGTGTTGATAAAGCCACACTCTCACAGGGATGCACACACATTGACACACTTGGCAGGGCCAGGAATACAAATCATCACTAGTGAGATTGCCACAACACATTACTGTGCAGGTATCACATGTACCACAGGGCTCATACAGAGGTTATATGGGCAAAGGGTATGTGGAGATGTCTGACATCTGACAATATGCGTCAGTATGCCAGTGGGGGTTGTAGTGACTGTGAATGTGGTCATATGCATCATACAATACACACAGACACAGGGTGCCAGTATTTACATGCATGGGTGCATTGCTTCACCACTGTCTAGTGGTCGACTGTGCCAAATGGCTATACAAGTATAGGTGATGGGTATCAGGCCACATGACAATGGTCTGCATTGTAACTGAGGGGTGTAGTGTCTGGATTTATCCACACAGATGGGTATTGTATTCACCATACAGTCACCTGGGTGACTATTGCGTGCGGCCAATACTGTGCACACCTTGCCATGTATGTGTTCCTTAGTCCATGACATGGACGATGTCTGGGAAGTGCACACCTCCCACATGCATGTACAGTGACATGTGGAACAGTACCTGGGGTGTCTGGCCCATGTTGTGTACACAGATTGTTTTCATCAGATGTTCCAGTCCTGGCATCATATGGCGGGAACTGTTAATGGACGGCAGGTTGACCCAGCACCTACATTGATAGCAAGATACCAGTATTCCCTGGTGTCAGTGGCATCTGTCCATACAGGGCATGTTTTCAGACACGGTATGTCCTTTGTGGGTCACATTTAAAGGCACCACAGGTATTGCAGGTGTCCAGTGGGGAACATGGGGAAGGTGCACTATCTGCATGTAGGTGACTATTGGACTGATGGACAGGGTGCCATGCCCACTGTAGCCCACTGTAATCACACCATGGTTACTATCAGTGGGCAATATGCAGGATACTACCAACATAGCAGCTGTTGCCTAGGCAAGTGTGAGTGTGTATGAGACATGGGTTGAGAGTGTTATTGGGGTAATACTAGGGTTGCTCACTTTGTTCGCCTGCGCTTGATGTCACATGTAGGGGTATGGATATGCTCCCCAGCCTCTTGGCTATTTCACATCTGTTATCTCTGTATGGTGGACATTGTGATATATACTAGAGCCACCATATAAGAAATTTGCAAAACCCACTCCCCATTGAGTCCAGTTGTTACACACTCACAGCCACCTCCACACAGGATACAAATTACAAACACAGACACACACACACACACACACACACACACACACACAGACACACACAGACACACACACACACACACACACACACACAGACACACACACACACACACACACACACACACACACAGACTCCTGTCATGTCTGGGATTAAAACTCCTACTTAACTAGTTTATTATACTTCAGCACTACACAGTTATAGGATGTGCCACAGAGATGACTGGAGTACTCTTTTCCCAAATGTGTATTTCACAGTGAATGGCATCAGCAAGATTGCCAAAGTAGGCCATTTGAAGTGTAGTGAGTGTGACTAGCCTAAAATGTATTGCTCCCTACACAGACATAGAACCACACACAAAACATCCATAACTGCCATGTGTGGAGATAGAACCCCTACCAGAGGCTGTTATCATACTACAGCATGAAGCAGTTATAGTACGCACCATGGGGATAAGTGGAGTACTCCTTCCCCAAAGATGTATTTCACAGTGAATGACATCAGAAGGATTGGCAAAGTAGGGCATTTGAAGTGTAGTGAGTGTGACTAACCTAAAATGCATTGCTCCCTACACAGACATAGAAACACATACAAAACATTCACAACTGCCATGTATAGGGATATAACCTCTACTAGAGTTATATATCACACTACAGCATGAATCAGTTATATGATGCACCACAGGGATAACTGGTGTACTCCTTCCCCAAAAGTATTTCACAGTGAATGACATCAGCAAGATTGCCAAAGTAGGCCATTTGAAGTGTAGTGAGTGTGACTAGGCCTAAATGGATTGTTCCCTACCCAGACAGACACACAGTTGCCAAGTCTGGGATTAGAACTCCTACCTAACTATTTTATCACACAACAGCAGTACGCAGTTATAGGACGTGCTACAAAGATTACTGGGGCATAAAATTTCCAGAAGTGTATTTCAAGGTGGATAACATCAGCAGCCTTGCCAAAGTAGGGCATTTGAATTATAGGGAGTGTGACTAGCCTAAAAACCATTCCTCTCTACACAGACAGAGACAGACACATAGTTGCCAAGTCTGGGATTAGAACTCCTACCTAACTATTCTAGCACACTACAGCAGTAAGCAGTTATAGGATGCACCATGGAGATTATTGGGCTACAGCTTTTCCAGAGGTGTATTTCAAGGTGGATGACATCAGAAGCCTTGTCAAAGTAGGGCATTTGAATTGTAGGGAGTATGACTAGCCTAAAAAGCATCACTCTCTACACAGGCAGACACACACATTCACACAGTTGCCAGGTCTGGGATTAAAACTCTTACCTAAATATTTGATCACACTACAGCAGTACGCAGTTACAAGATGTGCCACAAAGATTACTGGGCTACAACCTTCCCAGAGGTGTATTTCAAGGTGGATGACATCAGTAGCCTTGCCAAAGTGGGGCATTTGAATTGTAGGGAGTGTGACTAGACTAAAAAGCATTGCTTTCTGCACAGACAGAGACAGACAGACACACACAGATGCCAAGTCTGGGATTAGAACTTCTACCTAACTATTCAATCACACTACAGCAGCACACAGTTATAGGATGCGCCACTGAGCTTACTGGGCTACAGCTTTCCCAGAGGTGTATTTCAAGGTGGATGACATCAGAAGCCTTGTCAAAGTAGGGCATTTGAATTGTAGGGAGTATGACTAGCCTAAAAAGCATTGCTCTCTACACAGACAAAGATACACACACAGTTGCCGGGGATTAGAACTCCTACCTATTTTATCACACTACAGCAGTACATAGTTATAGGTTGCGCCACAGATATTAATGGTTACAACTTTCCCAAAGGTGTATTTCACAGTGGATGATCTCAGCAGGCTTGTCATAGTAGGGCTATGGGGAGGGCAGTGTGTGTGCATGGGCCATAACCCATTCATCTAGAGGTTGACACACCATATGCAGGCACATGCAGGGTCATATTCCACAGGTACATGTATACAACTGCTAGATGACTACTTCCTTGTACAGTCATGTTGCACAGCTAGCATGTGCACCACATAGTCTGTAATACTGACAGATACCAGTGGTTAGTATCTACAGTGAGTGACATCTGAACCTCATCTGGTTGTAGCCATTTGGCTGTGTGCTAGGTGGAACAGGCCTGGATGGCTTTTTGTCACAGTCATTCTCTTCCACACATCTATGTACAACTACTTCTGGCTTATTATAGTGTATTGTCCTTGGATATATGTCTGTATTCCTATCCACTGTGTGTGCAAAGCATGAGTGGTGCATACTGAGGAGTGCCTGCACTAACATCTCCAACTTCCAGATATGTCTGGTCCACTGTTGCTTGCAGACAAGGGCTTCATGTGTGTAAGTGTGTAAGCATGCCCAGTATGACCTTTCTGTATGTTGTTGTCTGACATTGCCTTCATTCCTCTAAGTGTGTGAGCTTGCCCAGTATGCCCTTCTGTACTGCATGTGTGGATCGATTCAAGGTAGTTGGTACTCCAGTGCAGACCTTTGTGTTGTACATCTACAGGTAGCAAACTGTTTCTACAGGGTATCCATCCATCATTTGGCAATATGGGGACAAAGTGTGCAGGGGATAGTGTGTACTGTAGGTGATTGTGTCTGTGCTGCTTCAGCTACATGGTACTACTTTTAGTAGAGATATTCAGACATGTGTACTGTTATACACTGTGATGTTTTCTGTCCTCATGTACTGTCAGGTGGACATTTCTGCTCACAGTGATGTATTGGGGGACAAGGGCGAATGCAGCTGTGTGCAGTATTGTGGGCAGATGCCTACATATGCATGGTAGGTTATGCCATCCTGTAGGGGGAGCTGCAGACACTTGTTGCTGGGTATGTGTATTCGGTTCAGCACCTTGGTACAGTGCTGGGAGGGGATCCCATACTTGTACATCCATCAACATGACAGTATGGCCTTATATTGCTATGGCAATACCTCACAGCTGTACAGATTTACACAAGTTACCCAGAGGCAGGGGCCATGAGTCAGGACATTACTCCTATTGTGGCGTACGGGCAGGTACGTAGCCACTCATTTATGTGTTAACAGCCAGGGATAGTGTGTGCACACAGGTATGTGTCGGACCTTGCACATTCCATGGTGCCCATGCTCCCACCCCCCTCTGTTTTACTCTCCTCTTCCTTACATTATGTATATATTACCTGATACTTTCCTTATGGTTATCACCCCATCATGGCTGCGTGTTGGTGTTGGTTCACATTTCCTGCAATGGGACATGGTGGACATGTTACTGTGGTTTGTCCACATGGCCTTGCATATGGCATATGTGGAGTGGGTTTTGTTGTTAATTGGGTGTCCATGACATAACATACATTGGCAGTATGTGTGGGACACACGCTCTTGGCAGAAGCCTGTGGGCCATTAGCTGTTGATGCTGGCCAGATGTGGCAGGCCGTTCCATTCTGTCAGTCCTACAGTCTTAGACTGCCATACAGTATATTCCTCTGGGTTGACAGGGTAGGTGTTAGGTGTTCATGCCAATACCTTCTATCATTTTTGATCAGGTGGTGTGATTGCTGGCAGGGTGCTGCTTACAGCTGGTGACACACTGGCATGGGACACCCGCACTGCATGCTGCATCCTTTCGCTATTGCCACATACAGGTGGGGCCATATTGTATCCATTCCCCACAGCAGGGGTACAAACAAAGAGGTACCTGTGGGTAGTGTTTGCATGAGCTGGGTGCATGTGTGCTATGGACACTACTTGCATCTGACACACAGATATGCATTGGGCATTGCAGTTATACTTGCATGTGCAGGTACTTCAGCTGTTTCCCAATACATCAGTCCTACCTCCTTTGTGATCTGTGAGTGTTTGGGCAGACAACACCGGCATCCCCTACTTCAGGACCAGATAATGTAATGCATACCTGTATGTACTATGTCAAGGGTGTGTCCGTTTCACAGTGACACAATATATACTGTAGGTCTGGGGTACGTTCCCCTGTGCACTGCTTGTATATCTAGCCCAACAGCCATGTCGTGTCAGTCTTTCAGATGGTGACACATATTACCACCATACATTTGCAATGACTTACTGCTAGCTTGTGTTATACTGGTGGGTGTTGTGTTTGGCACTGCAGTTGTGAGGACTTGTCCCTGTCACCAGAGGTAGTGGGCAATGGCCACCAGGTCTTACCTCAACATGCATACATACCGACCACTCTCACACAATATGAAATACACACCAACCTAACACACACATATTATTATAGAGGGGCAGGAAGGGATAGACATTGGGAGCAGGGTCAACTGGATTACAACGAACATGATTATAACCAATATGTTCAAGAACAATTTTCCAACACAAAGGAAAATGAGAACAATGTCAGAACTAATGTCCCTTTAGGAGTGGACGAACCAAGGAGATCAGAGAGGCTGAGGAATCGGACCCAGCAAACATCATATGCACAGGTTACAATGAGCAACAACATGCATACAGGGAGGGTCTACAGATAGCAGATTTTTCAGTAGTTCTGTATCAGGATACAATACGAGTTAGTAATATTGAATCTATATCGGATGCTCAGGAACAACCGCACACCATTATCAGCACATACAATAATTTTAACATATTCAACTATACTGATATTTCTATTAATCAAAGTTTTTTTTGACTTATTCACTAAAGGTTTTACCTTTGTACCTGTGAACAAACCTAGGAGTGAAAATATAGTACTTGATGTCAAGTTGTTCACTCGAAAACTGAATTTTAAGCATATATACAAAGAAAGACCATTTCAAGATAAGGAGAATGTTTAACTAGGCACAGTACATACAACCCACCCTTACATTATGAAATTTTGAATTTTGAAAAGTGTGTTATTAATAAGATAAGAAATGAATTCAAGAATGACAAGAAAATGAGATATAATTTGACAATAGCCAAAAAGAAATTATTAAATGATTTAAGCACTAATGACAAAATACGTGTAATGAAACCTGATAAAGGTGGGGG
The DNA here is from genome assembly GCF_019279795.1 of Protopterus annectens. Taxonomy (NCBI): domain Eukaryota; kingdom Metazoa; phylum Chordata; order Ceratodontiformes; family Protopteridae; genus Protopterus; species Protopterus annectens. Next base: position 1,425,451,241 of record NC_056731.1, on the reverse strand, counting down.
GGGCGGTTATTATGCATAGGTGGGATTACATTAAGAGGATGAAGGACATCCTGGATAGAGATGAACATTACAGTTTAGTCACCAAGAACGAGATTAATATATCATATAGGAAGATAGACCTCATTTTGGAGGACAATTTGCTTACAGGAATGATTGACATTGAACTATATAGGTTCTTAAAAGTACCAAAACCTGTTATACCGGCCATTTTTGGTATACCACAAATTCATAAATCATTGTATGATCCGCCCATGAGACCTATAGTGGCATCTCAAGGGTCTAAAACCCAACCTATGGCTATTTATGTGGACACTATGATAAAAGAATTTTACAAAAAATGTGATCATATCCTAGTGGACTCATGGGACTTTTTGAAGAAAATTGGTGGGAGTCCTTATATGGATACTATGTACTTCATTACTATTGATGTAAAAGAACTATTTTCAGTCATTCCCCAAGCCGTTGGGTTAGAATGGTTTGAAAAAAATTTTAGTTGAAATGGATTTTTTAACAACTGTTGATTTTAGAACTGTACTGGAAAGTATGGAATTGGTCCTAAAATATAACTATGTTTATTTTGAAGGTGACTATTATCACCAAAAAGAAGGAGTGGCTATGGGCTCCGCCTGTGCCCCTCCATATGCCAATATAATAATGTTGTTCTGGGAAAGGCAATATGTGTTTTATTCCATGTATAGTCAGTACATTGTTAAGTATTTCCGGTTTTTGGATGACATTTTTGTTCTTTGGAACGGGTCAAAAGACCATATTGAAGAATTCATACAGTATATCAACCAAACAACTACGTTTTTGCACTTTACACACCAAATAGGCACAGAAGAAATACACTTCTTGGATGTAAAATTAAGTAAAGACAGTCACAATAAGTGTTACAAGTCAAATATATTTAGGAAGGAACACTATTCTAACGCTTATCTACATTTTGATAGTGACCATCCTTATCAACTCAAGAAAAATATTGTAAAAGGACAAATGATCAGGATGGCCAGAATGATTTTGGAGGAAATAGATTTTTTAAATGAAATCAATTTTGTAGAAAAAATGTTTTTTGAAAGAGGTTACCCTATGGAGTTTATCAGTCCCATAAAAGAATATGTAATCTTAGAGAGGGGGAATAAATATAACCCTCTCTTAACACAAGGTGGTGTATTGGAGACTACAACACCCAGAATGCATCCGGAATAAATTTTACACCGTATCTAACTGTCACATATTATCAGGGAGTAGGGTGGTTGAAAAAAAGTATCTATGATACTTGGGATATGTTCAGGAATATGGCGACTAAAACAGATGTCTTCAAATGTGATATAAAATTTAGTTTTAGAAGGAATAAAAACATCAAAAACATTATTGAGAAAAGGAAAACCTTGGAATGTGGGGCTAACAAGAGACATGGTACTTTTAAATGTGGTAGATGTGTGCAATGCTCATATATCGCAGGATCAAAAGAAGTAAGAATACCCAGTCTCCACCTAACCTTAAAAGCTAAAAGATACAATAGTTGTTACTCTAAAGGTGTTGTTTACCTAGTATTTTGTAAGGCCTGTGGGAGTTATTATGTTGGTAAAACTGAACGTCATCTCAGAAATAGAATATATGAACATACCAGGGACATTAATAAACACAATGATAATAATGCATTGTACAGGCATGCATTGGAATGTGAAAACGCGGACTTTAAATTTTGGGTGTTAGAGGAGATAGAGCCCATGGATAGAGGAGGTGACTGGGAAACTAAGTTAGAGTATAGGGAAATTATCTGGCAGTTAAGGTTGGATGCTTGTAGTGTAAAGGGACTAAATGACCATATATCCATCACTCCTGCACTAAAATTACTGGCAATGGATCCGAAAAAAGTAAAATGTTAAATGTATTCTGACATTAGAGCTTTCTTCCTATTCATTCACTTCTTATTAATTAACAACTTTTTTAAATAACTAAGATTATATTTTAACATTCTATTCACAGATTTACACCTCCAAAAGAATTTTAAATTAATTTATTTTAAAATATTTAAAATATTTGGTATGTAGGTATATGTATATATTTATTTATTTATTTAATATTACTCAATATTTTTAAATTATTTAATATTTTATATTTACTATGATGTTCATAGGTTCATAGGTTGGTACTAGGCTATCGGCCCTAGGGCCTATGCAAGCCTAGCCATAACAATTCCCTGGATATTTCGTCCCACAATATTTACTTCTCTGGACCCCTGTCTAGCAGGGCAACTGGCATGATCCCCCGGGGTGAATTTCCTGTCTCCCATCCAATCATCAAGGTCAATTTTGAAGAGGGCCAAGGAGGCGCTCTGCTTGACATGTATTGGCAGTCTATTCCAGAGTATGGGGAGTCTCTGGAGCAGGAACCTATCCCTCCAGCATGTTTTGTTCATTGTGATGACAAGGTTTAGATCCCTGGAGCATGTAGCTCTGAGGGATTGGGATTTCTTTAAGTGGAGCATGTCCAACAGCTCAGGGTTTGACACGGCCTTGTATGTTAAGCAGCGATCACCTCTGAGTAGACAATATGCCACAGAGTACAGCTGGAGTTTTTTTAGATGGTCAGCATATGGCATCTGCTTTAGGCCTGTGATTCTTTTAGTGAGTTATTTCTGTGGCCTTTCCAGCTGTTGCAGATGTCTTGTGAGGTACATACCAAATGAGGCATTATACTCTGTAATGGGTCTAATGAGGGATGAGTACAGTGGGACAATGACCTCCTTTTTCATAGGTTCAACATATATACATGTGATGCATACATAGATATATCTCTATATCTCTAGATTTTTTATATATACATAATTTTATAAATGTATTTATATTATTATGGTATATATTTGATTATTTATGCACATGTTCGCAGATTTATCAACAATGAAATATTATATAAATATATTTTTTATACAATGATTAATTCATTGCTTTTACATTATTTCGAGACACAATAAGGAATTTTAAGTAATTGGGGATGTGTACTAGTTATATTTACTATATTTATGATGTTTGAATCAGTATTTGTGTTTGTTGCACTATACTGTTTTTTAAAATTTAAAATATAAGGTACTGAGCAGTTGTGTACAGCTAGCCCTTTTAATTTGGTATAACTAATTGGTTTAAACTAATAGTTTTCTTAATTAAAGTAATTGTTTAATTTCAGCCAATAGGCTAACAATGCTTTACTATAAAATGTATGAACTGATAAGAGCAACTGGATTCTGAAGAAGTCTCCGTTAAGGAGACGAAAGCGCTTAATCAGTCATTATTTTTTCCGTTTTTACTATATATTTTTTTCATTAAATTATTTAAACTATTCGTTGTGAACATCGATTTTTTCCCTGTGACTGCAATAGCAGTATTGGTTCATGGTAAAAGGGCAGCCTTTATTGTTCCGGAGCAGCACTGTATTTTTATTGTGGTTGTGTTGCTACCTTCGACTGTGAGGTTACACATACCTACATATTGTGTAGATGCTACAACCTATTCTGCTACGTTGGCTACCTCTGTGCATCTGTGCTCCACTGGTATTATACCTACGTATACATGTTTCTACATTTCTACATAGGATTATGGGGGGCACACCTGACTGTTACGAAGTGTGTACATTGGATTAAGGGGGCACACCAGACCATTACTACATAAATAAGTAGGGTTGGGGGGAGCACACCTGACTGTTTCTACATTCCTACACAGGATTGGGGTGGGCACACCTGACTGTTTCTGCATTTGTACACAGGATTGGGGGGGGGCACACCTGACTATTTCTACATTTTTTCACAGGATTGGCGGGGGCACACCTGACTGTTTCTACATTTCTATACAGGATTGTTGGGGGCAAACCTGACTGTTACTACATTTCTACACAGGATTGTGGGGGGGCACAGCTGACTATTTCTACATTTCTTCACAGGCTTGGGGGGCACACCTGACTGTTACTACATTTCTACACAGGACCGGGGGGGGGCACACCTGACTGTTATTACATTTCTACGTAGGATGGGGGGAGCCACACCTGACACTTGTACACATTTGCTATGACTATACTGGTATGTCAGGTACTCCATTTCATTCTGTATTCTAACCTATCATGCTGACTAGAGGCATATCAGTGTACTACAGGTCTTGGCTTTGATTGACATACATATTAGTTTCTGACTTCCTACCCTTCAGAACTAACATCCCATTGCCTGATCTGCTGTAGTCTGTCTGTGTAGGCCTGGAGGGTATCCATAGGCATCAATCATAGGCAATAGCACAGCCTTTGTTTGTATTTGGCTACACCTGTCTTGCTGGCTGTGACTGTTGTTGGGTATGTGAACCTCCCTGACTGGCATGTGTGAGTCACTTACCTTGTGGGCGTCCCAGTATCGAGGGTGGTGCTGCAGGGCTGCCTATGTTGGATGCATATAGTACACTCCCTACGCATGGTTGAGCACAGGTAGTGTCATGTTTGGCATCCCTTTTACTGTATGTGAGAGTCAGTGAGAGGTGTTATTCCCTGGGTCACTCCTGTGTCAGTGTATGTGCCATGCATTGCCTCATGGACAAGGCCAGTGCATACTGGGCATGCCTCCTTCTGCCTACTGAGGCAGGCTCAGGTTCTTCCTCCTTCGAGTCACTATGTGCCTGTGCAGGCCTTGGCAATGGTGGGGGGCTGTGTGGCCCTGCCCCATGCTGTTCCTGCTGCAGCTGTTTCCAGGATCATACTGAGTATCATGACACACACAATAACAATGTGGGTACATGTAGCTGGTGAGTACTGCAAGGCTCCACCGGATGTGTCCAAGCTCCAGAACCATAACTTGAGCATCCCAAGCACATGCTCTATTATAATTCTGGTCTATGCGTGTGCCTCATTATGGAGTTCTTTTTCGGGTGTGTGTGCATTTCTGATGGGTATCATCAGCCACAGCTCCAGTGCATATCCAGAATCCCCCACTACATGACCATCAGGGGTGTCCCCATTGGCAAGTCTCTGGTACAGCTGCATCAGATGTCAGATGTGGGAATCATGATAGCTTCCAGGGCAGCCAAAACACACATTTGTTATTATGTTCTGGGTATCGCACATGACCTGGCAGTTGATGGAGAGGAAACCCTTGCGGTTGATGTAGACCCTACCCTGCTCACTGGGTGGTGCTTTGATGCATATGTGTGTGCAGTCTATAGCAGCCACTATCTAAGGGTATTATGCTATTTGGTGAAACAGTTGCATATTGCTGGCCAATGCCTCATGGGTGTTGGGGAAATATACGTGCCCACCGGCATGTGCTGACATGGCATCCAGGAACTGGTGGATTACCCTGGATGCTGATGCCTGTGAGATCCCCATCATATCCCCAGTTGGCCTTTGGAAGGTACCTGTAGCTAGTATTCTTAGGCCTACACATACCTTGGTATCCACTGGGATGGGTTCCCCTCTGTTAGTTCTGTGTGTCAGGTGTGGCTGGCACAGCTCAACAATTTGCTATAGGAGGTCTCTGTCCACCCTATTGTGCTCCACTATCTCCAGCTCATGTAGCCCCCGGTAGGTTACCATGGGTCTGTACACTCTTCTCTGTCTCCTCACTGTGGGTTGGTCAGCAGGATTCACATCCTCACCCCCCTCAGCCTCTTCCACAAGTTGCTGTATGAGAGCTATTGCGGCCCCTATCATTTTGTTGTTTTGTCTGTTAAAATTTCCCCGCCTGTATATACCGGTGGTGCAGAGTAAGGGAAAAACCAGAGTGGAAGGTGTTTCCATAGTTTATAGCAGTGTTTTTGGCTGGGTTGGTCTGGTGCCTGTGTAATTGGTTGATTCTGATACATTTCACCTGCCAGCTATGCTAGTTCTCCTTGATTAACTTCCTACTATTGTTTTCCCTTCCAATTGCCTTTCTGTTTTAGCCCAGTTGCATGCTGCACAAACACAGTGCTCAAATGTGCACAGAGCTGCTATGTCCTGGTTTACCTTTTTTATGCAATGTAAAGAGTGCTAGGCAGACTCAGACACACCTCCTTGCCTAGCTGTGCTAAGCTAGAAGCAAACCTGAGCCACAGGGTTCCAATCCACTTACAATATGCCTGACACCCCCCATGATGTCAGCTAACTCCTTAGCTTGAACTAAGCTATTCCTGCTCTTACACTGTTGAGGGCTGACTAGCATGCTGGGGAAATCTGGGATTCACTATCATTCCCCTTATTTGCATAGGATTGCCTGCTAATGCATAGTTACATGTCTCACACTGAGCCTTCCCCCTTAGCAACCACTACTCACTGGCTGTGTTGTCTTCTGCCTGCCTTTGACTATAATGGCAGAATAGTGATTTTAGTTAAGAGTGCTTATTTTAAGTTTATTTTCTTATTTCCCCCCGATCCCATTTGTGAGCTGCTGCCCTACGCTTAAACAGCCGAGATCGGCTAAAAAAAAATAAAAGTTGATTTTTTTATTTTTTAAACTGTTTACAATGCCAGTGGCCTTATACTTGGCCATTGGCATGCTTCTTGAATGATGTGCACCCTTTATTTGGATTTGTCATGGCTCCGTTTTGGAATTTGCAGAAATGTACTCGTTACTAACCAAGTACATATCTGCAGATTACACTAGTCCTGCACGGCCGGTTTCCAGCTTCCTGGATTGCAAATTCACCTTATTTGCATGGATTTCTCCTGCAAATGGGGTAATTTACATACAGGGGCTGAGTCTGTGCAGGATTAGTGCATGAGCACTCATGCACACCCCTACAGGCTATTCCTGGATTGCACGGCAGACATATTGCCTGCTGGAGCTCCTGCACTAATCCTGCACACCGTGCAAGGCTTGCAGAATCCAGGGATTATTTTCTGTATTCTGAAAATACAAAAGAATTATAAGAATGAAAAAGTTAACCTATGAGAATAGCAAAAAAAAAATGCAAAATAAGTATTTTGTATACGTGTGTGTGTGTGTGTGTGTGTGTGTGTGTGTGTGTGTGTGTGTGTGTGTGTGTGTGCGTGTGCGTGTGTGTGTGTGTGGGTGTGTGTGTGTGTGTGTGTGTAGAAGTATTTTTTAAAGATAAAAAGAAGATTGTATCTTGCTAGGAGAAGATTAAAAGTGAAGAATGCATAGAGAATGAATTATAGAAAGACATTTCAATGGAAAGAGTCAATGATGTATTAAAAAATAATTCTACAGATCTGGCTAGTACAGTGTATGACTTTTATAAAAAACATGTTTTATTTTTCTCTGTTACATTTGTTAACTGGGTAGAGCACTGACCCATTTCATGCTCAGCCTGGTTATAAAAACACAACAGTTTTACAAACATTTAAGGCAGACAAAAAGTAGTATTGCAATGAAGTAGAAAACACCATAAAGTAGAAGAACAGTTAATAGTGAGGACTACAACCAGGATTAGAACACTAAGACAAAGAAGCGTTTTTGTTGAGGTGCTAAATTACTGGTTATGTGGTATAACAGAAAAAGATTTGTAGATATGCGATTTGTTTTGTATGAAAAAAGGTGAAAAAGGACAGATAGACTGGAGTCCTGTTAAGTAATGTAAATTATAGAAGTCTTATGAAAATATTACAAAAATATTTGATAAGATAATAGGAGAAGTAGTGCATGAAGGTGTTTAAGGAGTTTGAAGAAAGCACATTAAAACATGTCCACTTTCTGCTTCATAGATTCTGGCCACTAAAGTGCTCCCAGGTCTCCCAGCTCTGTCATCCATCCCGAGACTTTCTGACTCAGGGCAGGGACCAATGTGTATCATAAAGGCATTATGTAGGTTATACCAGCAACTGCTTCTGCTGGGGTATTTTTTTTTTTTTTATTTAATGATTTTTCCTCATTCTCCTCACCTCTCCCTTGTGTTTATCTGTTCTGTCTGGGAAATACTGCACTTGTAGTAAAAAATAAATAAATAAATAAATATATTAGCAAAACTGAAGGGAATCACATCATTATGGAAACCACTGACTGCAGTTAGCACCAGGAATAAAGTATTTAATTAACTCAACATTGTATAGGAAAATAGCATATTTTGGAAGTGCGTTAATGTTTCTAAAAGAAAATCCTATTAAAATTTTTATTTAGTGTATTTTGGGTATCAACACTGAACCCAGTTGAAAGAGAAATTATTTATAATGGAATGTGTAAAGGTTGCATCTGACTGCAAGACCCTTTGTACATCTGTTCTCCTTACACATATTTTCAGTTTTATTTAAGACAATCCCAAGATTTAATAAACTCTGTGTAGGCTCTGTGTAGAGCCTACATGGAGTGTACCTATGTACACTTCCACGGTTCCCCTTTGACAGCCCACTATGCATATTAATGATGGTGCACTGCCAAGGCAGAGCACAGTAACAAGGATATTGAATCCATGTAGACAGAAGTGTAGAAGCTGGTCAGATGTTATGTACATAGTGAGGCTCCATGTAATGTTCTGTGCTACTAGTGAAATGTGTTGTGTATTAATAGTGTGAGTATTCAATTTATAAAGTGCTATGTGTTTTTTTTAATGGCCATTTGCGTGACACTGCACACAGCAATGCCAAGCTGTGATTATACATAATCAGCGGACATCTGCCAGACATCTAAAAATAGAAACTGGATGTAATTAATTATGATAACTGTTTTTTTTTTGTTTGCTTGTTTTTTCAATGAGTGTTTGTGTGGTGTGGAGCAGCAATGCTAGGCCACACTTACACATACACAGCCGACACCTGCCAGACATCTAAAAATAGAAACCAGATGTAATTAATTATTTATTTCTGCTTTTATTTATGCCCATTTAAGCCCATTTGTGTGGCGCACTGTGATTCCGTATTATGTGAAGGTATATTGCTTTATATACTATTGAAGTAGCTAAATGGGTAGAGTGCTCGTCTAAAGTATTTTAGGTCCTCGGTTTGAGTCCCTGGCACACATATTATTTGATGAATGCAACGTAAAATGTGTTTTAATTTAAAATCAATATTTTTACAATTGGGAGAGATGCGCAGTACTAAGCACTGCTTAAAGGTGGTTACCAGCTAATATTGTTTGTACATTGCTAAGCTTCACTAAAACTACAGTTCTGCAAGTTTTCATACTGCTCAGCTTCGCTTAGCTGGTTTGTGCGATGCAAACACCATGGCACTTTTTTGAATGTTGCTAAATGATGTGTAAGGGTGGGGAAACAGTCTATATTAAGGCCAATAGGAGGGAATTCTTCAGCATTTGTTGGGGTCTGCTTATTTGCTGATATGCCAGATGGTGTTGGAGAGGGTGCATGCTTTCGGGAACAGAGATGGAGTGTGCAGGACTCCAGGGTTTTTGTTGGGCTCCTCATACGTAATTATGAACCCAGGCTGCTGCAGGGCAGTTACCAGGGCTCAGAGTGTAAGGCTGAGGCCTGGGATCAGTTGGTCAGGAATTTTACCAGTGCTACTGGTATCCCCTGCACTGGTGAGCATTGTCATCACCACTATGATGACCTGAAGCAGAGAAAGAGGGGAACATTGGACACCTGGGTCCAAGATGCTAGGGCTGGGAATGCCCCACAAATATGTAAGTATTTTTCTACTATTTTACCAACATGCAAGCTGAATGTGTGCAAAACTGGTATGCATAATGGTGTGCTTCCCACCCAACAGCTGCAGCTAAGAGGACTTGCAATATTCAGTCCCATGCCAGGTGCTTGGGCAGGTTGCGCCATGAGTGTGGTATGTACGGATATATTATGCAACTTGCAGTGTAATAAGCAAAAAAGAATAAAAAATGTATTGCAATAAAGAATAAACAATAAAAACTGTAGTGCAATAAATGGGGAATTAGAACTGTAGTGCAATAAATGAACAATAACAATTGTATTTAAATAAGCAAGAGAATTATCAGAATTCTAATAAAGTGTTAAGCAGCATTGTGGGTTCCTAAATAAATCTGTCTTAATATTTGTAGCATGGTTGTATTCTTTGCATGTGTGTTCTACTGTCACTGCAGTCAAGTGTAAAACTGTAATAGCTCTACAAAGCAAAAGGAATTTCCTGTAAAATATTTTTGTCAACTAATAGTAGGGTGCAAGGGGTTGTCCAGGCCTGTTTCAGTCATATAATGATCACATTTCCTTCAACTCCAGGAACAAAAGGTATATGGCTAAGGTAGCCCACTTTATGAGAGATAGTGTGTGTAGATTTCACACAGAATTATCAGCAATACCAATAAAGTGTTAAGCAGCATTGTGGGCTCCTAAATATATCTCTCTTAATATTTGCAATAGGGCTTTAGTTATTGCATGGGTGTTTTAAGTTGCTGCAGTCAATTGTTACATTATTTGCAGATGTCCCCTGCAGTCAGTGCTATTGGATTCTATTCCCATGCCTGCCAACTAAGGCATGGCACTTGTCTAGTTTACTTAATGCACACAAACATGCCTCTAAACTGTCACAATTTTTTTAATGTAATTACAACTGTCTAACCATCTGTTCCATGCTTACCACATAAATGATTACCCGGAATGCTATATATTTTCAAATCCATTTATATAACACCTTGGTAGTTGTGTAAGTCCACATTATGTGAAACTGTTCTGTGTAGTTGTGTACCTGCATTTGTTACTGCATGGTCCATTCTGTCCCATGCTAACAGTTTGAGAGGTATGTATTTGCTATGTCAGCTATAGAAGAATCGTAGTCATTGTACTCCCAACTGACACTGCACACCTGTAGAGGCTTGTAGTTGTACTCTGTGTAGTAATATTACCTATGAGGTAACTAATGGTATATTTTTATCTCTCTCCCCACCACTTATCTTCTTTAATTTATTATTGTTATTTATAATTATGATTTAACAGGATGGTACAGTGGTGTAGCAGTAGTGTTGTTGCCTCACAGGAAGAGGTTCCCTGGTTCAATTCCCAGCTGGAGTGCCTTCTGTGCAGCATCTGCATGCCTTCCTTGCATTCATGTGGGTTTCTTCTGGATGCTCTGGTTTCCTCCCATGTTTCAAAGACATGAATCTGGAGCATTTCTCCCTGGGCTTCTGTTGAAAATTGGCTTTGTTCTAAGTTGTACTTTCCAGGTAAATAACTGTTAAATAAATAATATTAACATATGTTGTTACACTAACTGTTTTACTGGCCTTATGGTTTAATTCATACTGGTTTGCTGTTAACATACTTATTGTTATGTTACTTAATGCTGAGTTAAACATAATATACCTTAATATGTATTTAGATTAATATATATTATGTTCCATCCTGTTAATGCTAACATTGTTTTGGTTAATACCAACTTTAACTTATTGTTTTAACTACTTTACTACAGCACATCAAGGTTGGCTAGTTCCTTGTGATCTGCCTACCTTGCCTCCTCTGACCATGGCACTGGGGCCAGCACATCTGAAACCCAGCCTGGCGGTGTCCCTTCTACTGCCCTTGCACTACCTGCTGCATTGGGTAGTACTGCCCTATGGAATGGGGATGGGTCCTCTTGTGGGAGTGGTGGTGGAGGGGGAGTTGTCACCCATATGAACTGCTGGGTTTGATGTGCCAGATCATCTACTGTGGGCTTGGACAATGCCTGCATTGGATGGAGAGCAGGCTGACCACTCTGGTGGAGCAGGCTTGCCCAAGAGCCCAGCCTACACCACTGCCACCCTTGGGCCAGTGACAGAGCAGTGTCGACAGCCTCATGGGTGGGGATGTTAGTCAAGCTGCTACTTTGTAGAAGTATATAGGACTGAGATTCCAAAATAACTTCCTATCCAGGGTGTTTACCCCCTCTTGTAATCACACACCACCCCTGTCTTGTCTGTCTGCAAAAGTTTCCTCACATAGCCAACTTACCTCACCCACACATACCTATGTCCCTACCCCAACATTCCACTCTCACCTTAAAAAAAAATGGGAACCTGTCCCAAAAAAAAAAATAATAATCCCATATATAGTTATCCATTTCACACACATAATTTTGTTCAATTGGTTTAACAATGCAATTATGTTGTCCTCACTCCTCTTTCTGTGGGGGTTAGAGTCCAAAGTCATCTACAAATTCTATCAAAGTGCACAGTTGTTGCTGTACAAGAAATGGATAGCTATGGTTCTTTCCTACAGCTTTCCTGCACATACCTACCTGCCTTTCATTATGTTGTTTTCCCTGCTTGCACCCCATTTCACTACTTTCCTATCTCCCCATTTTTGTTTTCTTTATATATTTTTAGCATGCTGGTCTGATGCGCCACATCACACAGTTTTGCTAAGCTCAGCTAAATGGAACTATATTGATATATGTGTTTTAAATAATAAACATGTACAAAATAAACACCTGTCCCCTACTTCAGACCCATGATCATTGCACCTGTAGGGTGCTGCATTAACTTGCCATACCACACAGATGTTAATTAAAACAGGTGTTATAAGCAAAACATAGTAATTGTAGGTTACAGTCATTAAATGTGTTTCAACAGAGCGGTGCATCGTGCTGAGTCACTCAGACTTACTTAAATATAAAAGGAAAAATTGGGATTGCACCTTGGAGTCCAGTGCAAGAGTACACTACTAGAAAGCCAAACACACAAAAATGGATGTAAGTGAGGTCTCTAATAGCAGGAAAATGTCCCCTTTTATCAGCAACATTTACAAGCACACCTGCTAAGGCATTACTGGGAAATACATGTACAACAGGGACCTTGGTGCAGAAATACATCCATATAAAGCCATGCACATAATGATGGCTGTAAAAGATATTATGTCACAGCTCATATATATGGACTTATATCTTGCAAATACACCTGCTGTAGGAATGCCTCAGTAGTTCAGTCTGTTAAATGCCTTGCATGTCGTACATTTTGCCACACACAGTCCTGGGTCAAATCCAGTAGTCTGTAGCATTTAAAGAACATTATTGTGAAGTCACCGATTAATCATTGAGTCATGTACTCTTTATCTACACAATGCTTTACAAATGAAATGTCTGGTTGTCACTGATGGAAGTCACAGGCCTGCAGATTGGAGCACACTTTACAAATCCCTATAGCAAAAGTGCATAAACGGTCACATCATGCATTAATATGCATTCACAGAGGAGTTTTAACTCAGGTAATGCAAATGAGGCCCACTGCTATCATTGTGTATGTACACAGTTCGTTCAAACTTATAGTGCACATTAACACAGCTGAACAACTAACATACACATATGCAGCCCTTGCTTGTAACAAGAACTGCCAGCATACACATTCCAAATGAGCAACAGACTGCAACATGTGGCCTGACAGTTGCCCAAATGGTAGACATACTGTTATAGTTTTCCCCTATGTTGCTCAAGGACACAACAAACATGTAGCCTGGCACTCTGTTTATGATACCATTGTCTAACATAATTACCTTAAACACATTCCTTAATTGGAGTGGAATGGCTATCCTCACTCTGGCTCTGCCTCTACTACAAGGCTGACTCAGCTGTCATAGTTAAAGCTACAGCTTGTTGTCCTCCAAAGTGTTCACACTATCTGTCTAGGCCTATTTCCTGCAGCAGCAGCTGCAGCCTGTACCACACACATCTCTGTGTAACAGTAGCTTCTACAGACTTACCCTCTGCAATGACATAGTCTCCCCATCCTAGTAATGTCGAGAACAACATATCAGAAAGGGCTCATAATCTACATGGGGGACTTATATGTTATACAGTGGTTGCATGTCACTGGCTGTTGATAGTGCAAATCATCTGTGTTGCCTGCAATTAGCATTTCAGAACCACAGATTGGTTAAGAGGCAATCACCAGCTAATCAGAAGCTAAGTTAAAAGGCAAACATGCTGACTATGAGGAACCATTCTGGATGAGGCTTTCTGCACACAGAACATGTGTTTGCAAAAACTTAAATATCACTGCATATCAACAGAGGAGTTTTGTACTCCAGCAGGTATGTTACTTTTGTTTACAACAGGATGCAGATGTGTGAAAATACTTACAGGGAATAGGGGTTATGGCATTAAGCCCTTCTTACAACTGTGATAATGACATGTCATTAATATCTGGATTTCTTACACCTACAGAGGATGTATGATACATCAAGGGTGGAATGCTTTTTGTCAATGTGACATACTGGTCTCTTGGGACTGTCCCTTTATAGTCCCTGTTGTTTTGAAATATTATCAGGTAGATTGCCCCTAGGGAACACACTAAAACAGACTCCAGTGTTGGGTGTATGTTCATACAGCAGTATCTGTCATGGTACACACAGGAATAGCTGACTATCACTACTATCTTAGTTATATCTACACACTTAATGTGTTTGCACACTGTGGAATATGATATGTGTGATCAGGCAGTGGATACTGCCAGGCATCCTGTTCTTGCTGTATGTCTACATAGTGTACTTCCACGTATGTGATCCTGACATGTGTTCCCATTCTGTTGTCTTTCAGGACACATGTACCCAAGATTCCATGTACCTTTCATGGATTTGGAGAATGAGATTATATTTGAAGGCCTCCAGCAATACCATGAACTGCTACTGCCCAGGAGAAGACAAAACAAAAACAGCGGGCAACATTGTGGGCTGACCTTGTCCATGACGTGAATGCTGCAGGTCATCAGAGATGGATATAGAGCAGGTTCAACACCATGCAACCAACATGATCAATGCTGGATGCAGAAAAGCAGCAGATGTAGCCAGGGATAGTGGCATCACCAGGGGAGGGCCTGCAGCAGAACAACCACTCTCAGCCAATGAGGAATTCCTGGTGAACCTAGGTACACACGATAGCTCCCAGGTATCCATCACACCATACATCATAGATGTGGGTGCCACAGTTTCCATGGCAGAGAAGCATGCATGTAAGCTTAGTTTGATCAGCATTGCAATACTGTAGCATTCAGTGTGTCAGGGTATACATACTCTTATGTGGGTGTCAGGTCGGTGTTCTTTGTGGGAGAAAATTTAACTGCAGTTTGACTCTCCTGCTCAAATGTTGACAAATATAATAAGAAGCACAGTAGCTACTGTAAATGTGAGATATATGGATATATTACCTTGCTATGGTGCAACCTGCAATGGTACTGACATTACCTCTCCCTCGAATTTTCACAGGTCCATTAGGTATTGGATTATGCCGTGGTCCTGCTCCTGGTAAGCATAACACTGTTTTGTTATAGATGTAGGTTTACAGCAATGCAATCCCTAAAGTATCATCCCAGGTCTGCTGCCTGGAGTGCTGTACTGTCGGCATGATTTCAAACTGCACAGATATTTTCTGACTGTATACATATTACAGCCATACATATGCCTTACGTGTGCCCTGTTGGTGTCACCACACTGATAGATGCAACAGACTGTGCAGAGTCTTCACAAATGTCAAAACTGAACTTCATTTTTGTGGATGAGACTGCTATGCAAAGAGGATTTATTTTCAATTAATTATAGCTGCTAGTGGGAATAGTAATGCCCTCTTGTCCTACTATATGAGGTTGGGGTTTTAACAGGTCTGTAATAGTGCCAACAGTGTAGAGAGCTGTACATCTATTGCAACATAGTACTGCAGAGCATAATAGTGTAGGTATTAATGTACAGATTGCTCCTCTCTTATCACAGGTGACCAGGAAGGGTTGTTCTCTGTCCCCTACACAACCTGATATCAGTGTCTCTTCAGACTCTGATTAAGATGGTGGCCACAGTGAGGTGCAGGTGGGGATTTCAGGGGCTGAATATTTCCCAGAGGTTAACATTACTCTTCTGCCCTCATTGTCACCATACACAGTCAGTATGGCCACACATACCCAGTTGCCAGAGACTACAGATATTGGACAGTCAGATGGTGAGGACATTGAACAGGAAAGTGTGGCAACTATGGCTCCAGTGAGTGTAAACACTGGCCACAGTCAGAGAGCTGGTGAGGTTCCACACAGGCGAATTGATAGGGGTGTTTGTAGGAGGCCTGCTGTCCTTTCACCACTTGTTGCAGTTGTCACATCACAGTTCACTTGGCATATGTTTTGGGCCATCATGGAGGCACAGGGATATTCTGAAAGGAACTCCAGACATATGCTCAAGGTTATGGATGCATCACAGTCTGACATCCGTTACTGCCTCCACCATACTGGTGACACACTGATGCAGTGGACAGAAGGTGGGCTGAGACAGTGTCTGTCTTGGAATGCACAGTGTCTGTGCTGGAACATGTGGTTGGAGTTGAGCATCAGCCTCATGGACATAGGTTAGCAACCCCATCTGCTAAGAGTCCACATGGCCATGCAAAAATCATGCTTCTGTAGTGACAACACATCCAGTGATACAGAAGGGAGTGTACTGTCCACACCAAGATGTGACAGGCCATGGGCTTGTGGTCCTGGCCATTCTTCATGGAGTACACATTCCCAGCAGACAGCAGTCACTGTCAGGTACTAGTACTGCTTATGATATTAAGAATGGAAGTGCTAGTACAACTCCTGGCAGAGCCAGTTCCCATGCTCGGGCTCAGAGATGGCAAACTATCAGCTATTCCATGCACAGTTCAAAGCTGTCCAACATACACACATATAGGGCTAACACTGAGCTTGACTGTGTACACACATGCACACACACACGCACACACACGCACACACACGCACACGCACACGCACACACGCACACACACACACACACACACACACACACACACACACACACACACACACACACACACACACACACATACTCGCACACCACACAGACACACACAGTACATTTCCATGGTCCATCTTGTCTGCTTCCCTTCCTGACTCACACACATGCTGTCAACTTATTGGGTCAGCCTAGGCCTCCTGCACCCACACCCAACACCCTGTGCAAGTGATGATACCTGTGTCACATCCCTGCCATTCTCATCATGGATGCTGGGAAATAAAGGTATGTGTCTGATGCATAGGGTGACTATATAAATTAACATGTACTTGTGCAATGCATCGTTTAGCTGTGCCACTTGTAGTGGCTACTGACAAATACTGTATGCTATTTGTAATGAGTAAGCCACATAATTTTGTGTAGTTTATGTTGTATGAGTTTGTAATGGCTATATACTTACACAATGAAAGGTTTATCATTGGCCTGTTTCTGTTTCAGAATTTTGTTAGGGACACCTAGGGACACACAGCAGCAAGACATCCATAGATGTCACAACACAGGATAGACTGTCAGCACAGAATAAATATGTCCTCAGCAAGGTACAGCACTATAGGTGCATAGCTCCATAATTCCATATGTGTGTAACAGGCTAACAAGGACAATGGACTCATTCAGCATACTTATGCATCCCTAATCTGGGAAAAGGTCTTATACCCTTGATGTGTCACCAGGGTGCTGGGAACTAAGACATCTACAAACTGTGTTGCTAGGGATGACCCATCTTCAAATTTCCTGTGTCCATTACAGACATTTGACATATAATAGAGCTACTTCTAAGGTAAGAAGGATTATTAATAACAATTGGTGTATATTAACATATTTACCTGAGTTATGTCCTATAGTTGGAATGACACCTAGTTTCTCATACAGAAATTGTCAGAATTTAAAACAGAAGTTATGTTATAAGGACATGTGTGCTAAGAATGGTGGGGTAACAATAGTTAAATCAGGCACCCTCCCCTGTTACAACTGTAGCTATTGTGATGTTATTAATAAAAATAATATTTTTCAGCACCCAACAACTAAAAATAATTATACATTTTCTAGTTCACCAACATGTGTTACAAAGAATATAATATACCTGGCTACCTGTAATAGATGTCAAGCATTTTATGTTTGGAAATCAACTAGAAAATTGAAGGAAAGAATAACCAAGCATCACTCAGAGATAAGGAGAAAGATTGATATTAATTCCTTGGATAAACATATTAGTGAATATGGTAATGCACACAAATTCTCTTTTAGGGTGATAGACAGAGTATATAAGGATGTATGAGGTGGAGATTTAAATAATAAACTTGAGATGAAGGAATACCAATGGATAATACAGTTTTGTGCAGATGTACCACCAGGTCTAAATCAGACTGCTTCTCTAAAACCTGTATTAAGATATAAACAAATGTGTTTGAAATAGAGACCTATGTCTTTAAAATGATTGTTCTTAACCCGGATTTAATTGTTTAATTGAATAATTAATGGCTGTGTGATTTTTAATATTATAAATATGGTTAGTATATGTTAGTATTTTATACACTGATGAAGGGTTTGTTTGACCTGAAAGCTTTGTTTTATTAAACACTTGTTCAGTATCAGCATTGCTTGGTTTGTTTCATACTGTGTTCAGTGTTGGCTTTATGAACTAAGCTTTGCTCTGCAACTGTCTGGATTTTTTGAGAAAGCAGGGGAGTCCACAGAATTGCCAATGCCTGGCAACTACTAATGCTGGTCTCACGAATACCACTCTCACATATGATACCATGCTCCAATATGTTTTCTTTCATCACACACAAAACGGTACTATGAAGCCCATGATGACAAGCAGGACACAGCCTCTTTGTTTATCCACATATCTGTCCAACAGCATGAAAGCATCTATAGGCTTCACATACTCTTTCCAAGTAGCTACCTTGATTAGCAACCTGTGCAATCCGTTGGCTTTTGCATGTATTAAGCCATCTCTTCCAAGGTTGACAGTATGTCACTAGAGAACTCACAAGAGGGAGATGATTAGCACTGCTGTAGCATCACAATATAATGTACAATGTCCATTGATATGGATGTCCACTCTTGCTATAACAATCAGCACACTGCTGGTGAGCCATCTTAAGCGAGACATTCACAACACGTCATGCATCCTGCCTTTCAACACATTACTGGTGCATATCTGCATGTAATGGCTGTGAGGCCTACTGCAAGGGACTTTCCACCTTTGTCCAATGTGTGTCCACCTGCCACATGTCCTAGGCATGTCATACTATACAGTTATGTACCCAACATACATGTCTGTGTTCCCACATCATATCACACAACAAACAATATGCTGCCTAGTTGCTTGACATATGCTTGCGAGGCCAACATAATGTCAAGCAAAGTGAAATAAGTTGACTATGCATGCATGGGCATGCACATCTTCCCAAAAAGGTGTGCCTACAAACACTGTATATCAGACTGGCAACACCAAGGGTGTGGCAGCATGACCCTACCTTTGCAGGGCCTCCTGCTGAAGTGTTGGGAGTGTCCCCACCCCTCTACTCCTATGACACACAAACAGCATGTGACAGATGTGACTACTTTCAAACCTTGCTGCCATGGTGTCTCCAACAGCAGTCATTTTGTATAGCAATAAGTATTATGCCAAAATACACAGTTTACATCCTGCACTGCCTACACCCACATCACACACACCTGTATGTGTGCAGCTCCTTAAGAGACACACTGCCAAACAGACATCTCAGAACATCTTACCTCTGGACTGCACAGTACACATAATACTGCATGCACCACTCTCTTACTGGTCAAACACCCAAGGCAAGAAACAAAATCACACCTCTTAATCAGAGGTGATTACATTGTGGGACACATTGATGTCTGTGTCAAGTGGCTACATATGGGACAGGTGACAGATAGCTGTCTGTGGGTTGAAACAATAGTCATTACCACACATTTCCCCAAATCAAGGGATATCAGTTAACATAATGTTGATATTCTACTTCCTGCAGGTGTGTACAGCTAGAGACATACATCACCGATCTGTATGCAGTCACATAACTGTGCTTAGTTAATCTGTGTTGCTCACAGGTATATGCATACCTTGCAACTGCAGTTGACACTCACCTGTGATGATGTCTCCATATACCCAGAAATTGATGGAAGTCAATAATTGCCTTAGCGTTTGATGTCATTGTCAGAAGATCTCAGTGGCGGCTGGTATGGTGTTCATCTCTCACCCCTGATATTTGGATTAAAGGCCATGGCTAGTGACAACCTCACAATGGAACTTAGATGCACTGTTCAGGGAAAAGTTAGCAATGAGAACACCATCTTTATACAACATCATGGTTATGCTGCTACATGGTGGGTATGGCAACAGTGAACCCAACTCTATGGAAGGTGTCTCCACCCTGGATTACACATACATGTGTAGTCAAGGACATGTGGTTCAAGGCTGTGGATAGCACCACAGCCATACCAAACTACATGTCCATCCACATCTTCACACCTCAATTGACAGTGTTCAAGGTAATGCAGGTGGTGTAGACATACTCATTAAGGATAGATACACATCCAGATTTTGTGAAACACTGTGATTTCTCTGAGACATTGCAAGTGCCATTCAGTTCTGGAAGGCCCATAATCAAGCAATAGCCAGCTATAGGAGCAGCTCCAGGTATCCAGTCACCCATTGTGCGTATTTGTATGTACATGTGTTAAGATATATCAGTACACCAAGTTGTGGGGTGGCATTAAGTGACCACTAGCTGTGTTGCTTAGTTATGCTGCAGCTCACTTGCCCAAAGGTTAGTCTATGTTTATAACTACAATGTTCTGGAGCACTGCTATGGCATCTCTCCAGTGGGAACCAATGTATTGCAACATGTGTTTACCAATATGGGTAACCACTGCAGACCCCCAATGTGAGGTCCTCCCTGGTGGGATCTGACCACAGATCAGTGTCATTAAAACTACCAGCAGTAAACCCACTTGCTGGCAATACAGACTTATTTCAACAAAGCCATGTATTATCTCTTGTGGAATGGTTTACTTAGCTTGTCTGCACTTCACCTGCTGATGGGTCGGCATGTATGCAGAGCTGTACACCCATGCATTATGCCAGTAGCATTACAACTGCATGAACTTGGCTGTAAATGACAGAAGGAGCACAGGCTCCTTAAGGCACAGCAGACCTTCCTGGTGGACAACTGCCATTATAAGGCTGTACAATAGGAGAGGGGCATTGCTGTGTGACAGTTGGGGTTAGGGTGCCCCCCCTAAAATGGTGACACAACTTTCTTAGCTACAACAACCATATAGTGTTGTGATGTTGTGTAGACAGTAAGGGAGAAAATTAGTCACCCACACAAAGCAGAAACACAATGCACAGTGTAGATAACGAGTAACCTCAAACCACTGTCCCAGATTGTCGGTGAACTCATACTTAGTGATGCCACATAGAATGGGTCTGTACCCATAGCTAACTTGTAGTCCCACATTTTCTGCATCAGCTTTATTCTCATGTCCTCACCAAATGTGATGCATGACATTCCTACAACCTGTCTCATAATTTCCATATCTACAGAGCAGGTCATAAATGGCCTCTCTATGGAGAACGCACAGCATCTGTTGGACATGCTAACATCCCAGGATGCATTCTACATGAGATGAGCCATGGATTACCAATACCATTGGGAACACCTTACTGGCACCACTAGCTGAACCCCAGCTGACTGGACAACACCAACTGTTATACTTTTGCACAGAGGTGGTGCATGTACTGACCACCAGAACTGTAGCCCTCTTTGTCTGAGTATACATATCTGTATGGCTATAGGGGCAATCATCATGGAGCTGATCAGCACACATGTATGTAAAGTACACACCATTGACTGTACACAGTCTGGATGTCTGACAGAGGGTATCATGACTGTTAAATGTGGTGGACATTTCTGAGGCAGTCACCAAGGACATCAGGGCATACAACCCCCTGGACAGAGCCATGCCATCTGACTATATCTGCCACTCAGGCATCATGTACAAAGCACCCACTTAGGCATCCATGTTATTATCATTATAGGGGTCGCTTAGTGGGCCATTGATGTCATACATACTAAACATAGGGACATCTGCCTCCAATAGCTGGTCCATAAGCAGTAGTGATCAACAGGCTCAGTCCTGGGTTTCTACTGATTGGAATCAATTTAAACATGATACAAGCAGTTACTGACCATCTGTGGCTAACAATGTTGGCTGATGCCTGAAAAGTGTGAGTACTCGTGGAGTCTGTGAGTTATG
The DNA here is from genome assembly GCF_019279795.1 of Protopterus annectens. Taxonomy (NCBI): domain Eukaryota; kingdom Metazoa; phylum Chordata; order Ceratodontiformes; family Protopteridae; genus Protopterus; species Protopterus annectens. The sequence continues at coordinate 1,425,429,321 of NC_056731.1, read as the reverse complement.
TCAATATCCTACAAAAGGGTATTGATGAACAAATGCCTGTTGACATAGTAATGGCCATAAACTCCATGCAAATAAATATATATATATATATATATATATATATATATATATATACATGTAGTATAATTTCCATCAAAATACCTATATACCTGGTAAGTAGGACATCAATTGCAACATGTGATGAACATACTCGGGTGAAAGAACTGGTCACACAGAGCTGGCCACATATGTTTACACCTAGTGTGCCTGAGATCACCATGTCTTCCCAGTGGTATGACGGAAATCATATGTCATAGCTGAGTGCACAATCACTCATATTTGACATACTCATAACCTCTGTGTGCTCTTCTCTCAACATGCAAACATCTGCATGCAATGGCCATTTGGTAATGGACCTTTTCAAGCAGTACTAGCACTTGCACACAACAGTATGGTCCCTCACAAGGGAACTTTACGTCTTCAGCATGTGTTCAATGTGAATCATCTGAAATGAGTATCACTGTAGCCTGTGTCATACAGACTACTCAGAGGTGATCGCTGTCTTGCATACGGGGCAATATGTGACCATGCTTGATTGTAAAGGCTGCATATCTGTAGGTGGCATAATACATGGATTAATCACCGTAAGGACATTTACCTAGTATGTGATGTTACTAATATGTGCTGGTGGGAGAGCACCTCAGTGCACCTCAGCACATGCCATCTGTATGACTAGCTGAGCGACTGTCATTTCACCACAGGCCTTCTGCCTGTGTCCCTCTTGGACTGAGGTAATATGTGATTATCATGTAAATAAGAGTATGCAGTTGTCTATGATTGTGATGGCTGTATTGTCAATATGCTAGTGAGGTTCAAACATCCTATGGCACCATAAGCTGATGTGACTAAATTGAAGATAGCACCACTTCCAATTACTGCTTCTAGGACATGGCATGGCACACATATAGTGCACATTGGTTATATGTAGATTAGAATACTTACCTGTGTAATGGTACATACTACAAATCACAGTACATGAAGTGCACAACACACCTCATGTCTGATAGCACTGTCAGTTTAAGACATATTATACTTGATGACATCAGCATGCCAAGTTGTGGTCAGACATTTGGAGGGCCACATTACCTTCTACAAGTAAAATTCTGCAAAACCCTACCTCTTTGTAAGTTACTGAGGTGATCATATTTATGCCATATGGACATACACACATGTACCAGGTGTCCTGCAGAAAAATTAGACACTATACCTATCTAGCCTTACACACTACAGATGACAGTAATTACTGCATGTGTCACAGCTTAAGTTGGATGTTACAGTGGCAGCTGATAGTCTTGAGGTAGATGACATCATCAGGCCTTGTAAACGAGGGCAGTTTGGAATCCAGCAGCAACTTGCAGGGCCAAAAAGTGCATAACCATTACAATTTCTTAGTCAATAAGAGTTTCTCAGTTGTTTGACAGGGGATACACACACACACACACACACACACACACACACACACACACACACACACACACACACACCAGTTTGCTTGCAGTGAGATTAGAACCCTAACCTATCCAGTCTTACACACTACAGATCACAACACTTATTGCATGCACCACAGCTTAATTCAGATTCAGCTGGTAGTCTTAAGGTAGATGACATCATCAAGCCTTGTACAAGAGGGCAGTTTGGAAGCCAGCTGCAACTTGCAGGGCCAAAAAGTGCATAAACATTGCCAGTTTGTTAGCCAATTAGGTTTCTCAATTGTTTGGCTGAGGGATACACACACACACACACACACACACACACACACACAGTGGCCCACAGTGAGATTAAAACCCCTACCTATCTAGTTTTACACACTACACATCACAGTACTTACTGCACACACACACACACACACACACACACACACACACACACACACACACACACACACACACACACACCAAGTGGCCTGCAGTGAGATTAGAACCCTTGCCTATCTAGTTTTACACACTTCAGATCACAGTAATTTTACAGACAAACTACTTGTGGATTACACAAACTAGACTTGTGCTGAACAGCATCTGTGGCCTGCAAACTGATATTGCTTTGTACTGTTATTTACATCTAGTATCCTAGCAGTGAGATAGCTGTTATTATCCTAGCTATGTTTCTACTGTAACAAGTATGGCTATATATGGCTATTTGCACTTGGATAGGCAAACCTGTGAGCAGGGACAATGTATTCTGTCCATGCGTGTGTAGACAACATTATACATTATACCACCTGCTCACCTGTTGCTGACTGTGGTGTGACATGCAGCAAGCACAAGGGTCTATAGATAAGTGCATTATGTACTGTTGAGTCCTTAATTTGGATCATTTGAGCAACATTATAGATGTGTGATAGAGAAGCTTTACTCACCAGTATTAAGGTATGTAGGACAATACAGACATCCACACACATATTTATGTATATAACAGGGATGTATATATAAATGTAGCTGTGTGTGTATGACATATATATGTGTTATGTAGATATATGGGGAGAGAATGAGAAGTATGTTTTTATATATGTGTATAGCTCTATCTATCTATCTATCTATCTATATATATATATATATATTTGAAATGCCATATATATATATATATATATATATATATATATATATATATATATATATATATATCTTGGGTTGGTATAATGGTTAAGGTGTTTACCTTACAAACACAAGGTAAAAGGTTTGATTCTTACATGGAGTAGTTGGTTAGGCTTAAAATGATGCACAAGAGCAGTTAGCCTAGTACGAATCTATGAACCTATGAATCTATGTATAGACATATCTATAAATAACAGGTCATTTTGATCAAGGGGCAAAATGATTGCCATACCTCTTAACCTCTTTGAGCAAGAAATCTGTACAAAGCCATAAATAATGGGGGGACAAGGGCCCAAAAATAGGGACACTTTTTAAATATTGCTCTTACAAACTTAGCAAGTTGATAGAATAACAGGTTTTGTATTAGCATGAGTTTTCTGAAAGGTTTTAAGTCTGAAACTCATATGTCTGCCATTATTTTCCATCTTCAACCCTGAATTATTTGCCATAAAAAAATGCAATTTTATGAGAAACAGCCCAAAATATGAGGCAAAAATCTGCACATTCTGCATAAATCTGTACAGTTGCGAGATATATTGCACTCATTTTAACTAGCTGTATGGGCATACCCAATGGGACTGTCAGTACTTACAAAGTGACTCCATGCTACACCTACCTGTACTCTACTCTGGGATTTTGTGTGTTACAGACACTGACACCTGTTCCTGTTTTTGCAGTACAATTCACTCAAAATGTCCATGGCATTCTCCAGCTGTACAATGTAATTAATATGTAACACAGGTTCATAATGGTACACCATACACAGACTGAGAGCCTGTTATAACACTAGCATACTAATACCTCACATGCAAAAGATGTGGATACCTGCAGATTTGAGACATCAACAGCATCACCCATGCTAACTTCCCTAGTCCACTGCGCCACACAAGCTGCCAGCCGTAGAGCAGTCATTCATCACACATTCGAAAGCATGCATATGTATATGGTTATTCCTGCATTAAGTGAGACATACAGTGCATGCTAGATTTCTATGTTAGTGCCCTGAGTTTGCATGGACTGCTGATATACCATTGATGACCTACTGTTACAGTGGTATATGGGGAAGTTGCTGCATTGGATGTGGGGGAGCAACACCACATGTTCTGCTGAGTTACACAGTAGTCCAACTATCATATAACCCCGCTGTTTAACATCTCCCTTGCCTGATGTAGTGCAAATCAAACCCTGAGGCCTAATGAATGTTAAGGAACACATACTAATGAACTGGGTAACTGTAGGCCAGTACAGATGTTACTTGTGTACAAATAGCCCACAATATTTCCTTGCATAAATGCAGCAAATCCATACATACAATAGCATATTATAATAATCCTTACAAGTAGTGAGTAGGTTAGGGACTTACCTTGTGAATGCAGTGGTTGACAGAACTGTAGGTCAGGGCTGATTCTGTCTGATGCAAGTAGTACACAACCACTACATGTATAGGTATAGGTTGTGTGGGCTGCTTGGCATCAGTTTTACTATATGTATGTGAGTAGGAGTAAGGTGTCAGTCCCTAGGGCCCTAGGTTGCCAGTGAATGTGCTATGCATTGTCTCAGCCAAAGCCATGGCATACTGGGCACACCTACATCTGCCTATAGGAACATCATCAAGGAATTCTCCTCCGAGTCCTACTGTGACTGTGGCTGTGGTGACCTAGGTAGTGATGGGGGGCTGCGCATCCTTCCTTTTTGCTGATACTAGTGCAGTTGTTTTCACAGGATCATATTGAGTAGCAAGGCACATACTGTGAACATATGTGCACATGTGGCTGGAGAATACTGCAGGGCTCCACCAAATATATCAAGGCACTGGAACAGTGACTTTAGGAACCCAAACACATGCTCTATGATATTCTTAGTTTGTGCGTGTGTCTCATTATGGCATTCTTCAATGGGTGTTTGTGGATTTCTAATGGGTGTCATCATCCATGGTTTCAGGCCATAGCCAGCATCCCCCAGTAAATGGATGTGCGGGATGTCCCCCCTAGCATACATCTGGTACAGCTGTGAAGCATGCCAGATATGGGAGTCATGATAATTGCCAGGGTTGCCAGCACACACATTCATGATAATCCCATGGGCACTGCACACAACCTGGCAGTTGATGGAGTGGTACCCCTTACAGATTATGTAGATTCTACCCTCCTCACAGGGTGGTGCCTTGATGTGTACATGAGTGCAATCTATGGCACCCAGTACTTCAGGGTAGTGTGCTACATAGTAGAAGTATTGCATTTTGCTGTCCCTTGCCTCAGCAGTGAGGGGAAAAGGAACTGGCAGAGAACCCTGGATGCTGATGCCTGTGATACCCCCATCATGTCCTCAGTTGGTCTTTGGAAAGTACCTGTAGCTAGTATCCTAAGGGCTACACATAACTTTGTTTCCACTGGGATGGGTTCCCCTCTGTTGGCTCTGAGTCTGAGTAGAGGGTTGCAGATCTCAATGAGTTCTTGTAGTATGTCCCTGTCCACCCTGTAGTGCTCTACAATCTCCAGCTCATGTAGCTCCTGGAAGGTTACCCTGGGCCTGAACACTCTTTTTTGTCTAGGCCTATTGTCAGCAACAGCAGCAGCAGGAACAGCATTGATTTCAGCATCTAGCACATACAGGTGCAGTAGACTTGCAGCAGCCCCAAGCATTCTCTCAGTTAAAATTCCCAAGTCTGCAATCCATTGGTGCAGAGTATTTTGGAAAATCAGAATGTAGGGTGTATGCATACATTATAGAGCTCTGCTGTAGGTGCAGAGTATGTTATTTGGTAACTATGATGCAGTGCACATGCCTACAATATAATTAACATCATTTCATGGCCCTATTTTAGGTTAAATAAGGGTCAAAACCAATTAAATACATTTTTTAGAAACACTGAGTGCAGTGGCGTGCTGCACAAACATCCACAGGTAAGGCAAACTAAACTTAGAAGTTACTGGGCATAACACCATGTAGGGTACACACTCAGCCAGGCAGTGGGCACAGCAAACTTATTCTCCTAAGCTGAACAGAACTTAGAAGTCAGTAGACACCACCACCACCCCCCATGTCATCTACCTGCTGTGTAAACAGCAACATGGGTCTAAGCCTGCATAAAGGGATATGTGGACACTATTAGTCCTTTCTGCTATTCAGTACCGCCACCTCATTTGCAAAGTTATCTGTACTCAAAGCCTGGAAAGTACACACTTCAGAGCCCAACCACATTAGCAACAACACCAATGTACCATTGTAAATATAAGTATTCCATGTCTCATATGGCAACATAAAAACTTTTAAAACAACCTATATACAATAAGCAGATCTTAGCCTCAGAAATGCACTGAAAAAAATTTGGTCATTAAGACCAGAGGATTCTTTTACATCAGTTTTTATCAGCCATATAAAAATACTTATATTTATGTATGTATTTTTTATGTATAGAGTGTGTAGCATATGGTTGCAACGTTATGATTCTATGCTTTTAAAAGTTTTGAAAGTTAAAAGGAAGAACATTAACTGTTGACCAATAGAAGGTCAAGGGTGTGTATTTAAATTTATGTTTCTATGTATGTTATTTATCCTGAAGAAGTCTATGATACCAAGACGAAAGCGCTCAATAAAAGGTTAGTTTTAGTTGGTGGTGTTGTATTCTGAGCTTCCACTCACATCTTGTTTTTTTCTTTGGTTTTTAATTTGTTGGTGTTACAAAAATTCCAATTTCTTATGCTGATTTTGTCTTAATGTTTTTTTCAAAAAAGTAGTGTTAAAAAAATGTCTCCTTTTGTCTCATACCTTCCATAATTGGTGAGGAACTTTTAGAAAAATGAGCATGTAACACTTAAATTCTTACAAAAAACAATCTGATAATACACCTATACATGCACTTTTTGACTTTATTAAATGTAAGGTCATCTCTATCCCATTTAAGCTAATGTCTACAACTGTTCTATTCACCTGCCTGATATTCATAGACATACCCCCGGATTTACTATTCCTCCATGCAGGACTAGCTTAGTCCTGCATGGTGGCGACCGTTTAGGAGCAGGACGGCAGTGTGCCATGCATAGTAATGAGGGGCGCTGCCTGAGCTCCTATTCTTACACGGAGTGTGTAAGAGTGCAGGGGGGTGTCAGAGAGCAGAGCTGTCAGAATATACATGCCCCCACAATGAAGAACAGCAGAAAGGGGCACAAAATGAGTTAGACCGCTCACAGGTGATGGCATATCCCCAACAACAGTCCCCTTTGTGTACAACAGCAAAAGTATAAATAAATACAGTGAACAAACCCTTTATTTATTTTATTTTAAAATCCAATTAAAGCTAACCGTAGGTGTACGGGTGTGCCCATTGCTTAGCTATGGTTAATGCAGATTAAATGGTTGTAAGCAGGTTTAAACACCAATAAGCAGCAGTAAGCTTATTTCAGCACTAGTAAGCGAGCTTAAGCTTGTTTGCACTGTGATAAGCAATGACTACACTGGTTAAGCAATTCTGAAGGTAACTCGCTGTAAGCAGATGTAACGGCAGGTTAGTAGTGCTTACCATCGTGCACACCCACGCAAACCCGCTTACAAATGCTCAGAAGTGCCTTAATAATTCTGTATCCAATGGCCTTGTTCTGCCCATCAACAAAATAAACAGCCATGCAGGTCTCGAACCCAGGACCCTATACAACACAGTCACAGTAGTTAACCACCAAGCCATCACAGAAGTTCAGAAGAATGAGATAACTGCAACCAAGTCTACACCATAATAAAACCAAACTGAACCTGTTAAAGGAATCAGTATGCAGACATATGTGCCTAAACCCACTACATAACATAAATATGTGAACCAGAGTAAAGCAGTAAGGCCAGAAGTCAGGTGTAATTGTAATAGAGTGCTGAAGTCCCCAATACAGCACAAGGACCCCATACAGTGTACGTACACATGAATCATGGATACCAGGCATACATATAAGGTGCAATGAATAATAACTCAATGCCAAAAAGGAATTAAAATGCAAAGTCTAATGTAACCAATGCTAAACATTGCTCAGGCCAGCTTAGAAGGTGTAAGCAATGTGTAGGCCAGCTAACCCAATGTGCCCAGTGTTATACCACTTTAAACAATGCCAACTCTAGGTAAGCAGGTTTGCCCATAGCCTAGCCTTTTCAAAACCGTCCAATCACAGAAAAGTGTGGGAAATTGGCCCTACTTAAACCAAGAGGTGGGAATACATCTCATAACTGGTTGTAGCTTACCCTTGCAGGCACAATGGCAGTAAGGGGAGAAGGTTTTTCGGGCGCAGTGCTGGTGCATCCAGGAGTCCAAAGTCATAGCAGGACTCCTTGTCAAAGACCAGTACCAGAGACTGCTGCAGGGTCAGTACCAGGGCTCCCAATATAAGGCAGAGGCCTGGGACGGTCTCGCCCTTACCTCACCAGTGCCACTGGCATACCCTGAACTGATGAGCAGGTCAGGCATTACTATGCCGACCTGAAGCAGGGTAAGGGAGACCTCTTGTAGGAGTGGCTCCAAGAGGCTAGAGCGGCAGTGGATATCTCAGTTGTGTGTAAGTATCACCCCACTATGTGTGTAATAATTGCCAGCTCAGGTATATCATGGATAGGTATGGCTAAATATTCCTCTTATGTCCCCCACAGCTGCAATGGAGTGGGCCACAAACCAGGAGGCCCACGTCAGTCACCTGGCGAGGTTGCGATGCGAGGCAGGTCAGTAATACACATGCATTTACTGTCATAGGAGATGAAACTAAAAGTAGTAGTAAATTAAGTGACTGTATAAAACCTGTATCGTTCAAGGCAAGTACTGCATACAATAGAGAATATGGCAGGAAGAGTGTCATATTGTTTGCATGTCAATAAAAGTGTAATAGCCTGACAATAAAGGACTAGCTGCTGGACTGCATCTGTATACTCTGGTAACATATGGTACTGTAGATTAGCAATCATGTAATAGTACTGTTGTATTAAGCACTGTTTCCCACACTGTGCACCATAAACTGAATGTGTAGGAATGCCTGTATATGACAGGTGTAATTCCCAGAGGCCATTTAGTACAGCTGAGAGACACATGGACAGAAAATAGGGAAAATGCAGACAACAAAACCCGAATAGCACATGCAACTGAGGTGTAAATGGTTGTCTTTTTAGCACATACAGCCATGGCTTGAATCCTGCCAGTGGTAGTACAATGCATACAGAATCATACCCCACAACTGTACAGATTAGGCCAGAATGTCCAGTATATGGGCCTATATCTGCTGCCTGTCTCCCTGGTAAGTCTGTGGGATGATTCCATATGTTTAGCCAGTAAACAGGGGCTACAAGTGATCGTCAGACACCTATGAGAACAAACCTGTCACTGTAGTAACCCCTGAAACTGTTAGGAGAGTAATACATCAAGTATGTCCTATCTACACTCCCATGTTGTCAAGCTGTGACTAGAGTATGTACAGTAACAGAGTGAGATGTATGTGCATAATACTACTGTGTAATCTGGAAGATTGTGTGGCAACAGTCAGGTAGTGCTAACAAACATTGCTCACGCAGGTATGTCAGATAAGAACACTGTGCTGAAAAATACAGACCATTATAACCTGTACTGGTACTGTTCACTCTGGTATTGTAGGGAATTGTGAATGTTGCAGTTTCTCTGAATAAAAAATATCACTGATCACTGTCACTCATACTGTGCTACATAATATAACTGTGTAGGAAAGCATGTATATGTGTGTGTCAGGTCACTAAAGGTGGAAGAGGGCAATATTCTAGATATGTCCCGGTACACTAGCATGTGGTCAACACATGGCCAGAGTCTGTGCAGAAAGAGTTGGATAGCTATGTGCACAACAGCAACCTGGAATCTGGGAGTATGTGTAGAAACAGTTGGTGTTAGTGTTAACAAACTTTTCCTCCATAGGTATAACAAGTAAGAGGTGTATACTGCAGGTAAAACCAGTTCATGTGTAATGATGATGACAGCCATATCACTGTCCAAACTAAGGCTACAGGGTAGTGTAGTAAGACTTGTAATGTAGAGATAACAGCACTGACTAGGAAAGTAATGTGGACTACAGGAATGTACTAGTTGTTAATTGACATCTTCCCCCCCCCACCACCACCATATCGCTAACAAAAATTCAGCAGATGGACCGGCAAGTTTGGTCCCCACAAAGCAGGATGAAGAAACGGAAAACTTTGGAGGAGAGGCACAAATTTCAAAACAAGGAACCTCGACCAACACAACAACTTAGTCATAAACATTTCCAGGTATGTCCTGAGTATGAAAGGTCTTTATTAAGTAAGAGCCTTTCTTTAATACCTTCTAGGACAGCTGATGTGACTGATATTATGATAAATATTAAAATTTTCACTAGGAATGTAGGCTTGAAAATGTTATTTGGACAAAACAATAATAATAACAGGAATGATTTAAAAAAAAACTTCCACTTTTACATCACAAGCACACCCATTGTTTGATGCATTTGAAAAGGCTTGTGAAACGGATTTACTTCAATTTTCCATGTGTAAAGACAACAAACCGGATTTTTATAATATGAGTTATGGTGAGAATGAAGCTATTAAAAGATTGCAGGATAATAATGAAATTGTAATTAGACAGGCCAATAAGGGTGGTTCTATAGTGGTGTTGGATTATGAAATGTATGTCAATAAAATGAGAATATTCTTAAATGATAATGAAATGTATCAGACTTTGAATGCAATATTACTGGATAGGATTATTAAGAATGTTCATGGAGAATTATATGACCGTTTTTATGTAATGTGATTGATGCTGACTTGTATAAATGTTTTTTTAGTAGAAAAAACAGTAATCCTCATTTTTAGGGGGTTACCAAAAGTGCATAAGGTTTTAATGACCCACCTATGAGACCCATAGTCTGAGGAGGGGGCTGGCTAACTGAGCCATTATCGATTTATTTAGAGAAAGAGTTTAGACCAGTGGTGGACAAGACTGAGTTAGTGGTTAAAGATACCCAACAATTTTTAGAAAGATATGCAGAAAGTTGTGCAGAATATGTCTCATCTGTAGAAGCTATTACTAGTGACCTACTAGTTATGTTGGATGTAGTTTCCCTATTTACACTGATACCCAATAAGGCAGGAATGGAGTATGTAAGACTACTTTTAATTGAAAAAAATGTCCCCAGAGATGTCATCATGAGATGTATGCTACTATTAGATATAGTGCTAAGTAACAATGTCTTTATGTATGACAAGAAATATTATTTGCAAAATAAGGGGGTCACTATAGGGACCCCGTCCGCAAACTCATATGCCAACCTGGTCTTGGCATACTGGGAAGACACCTATGTGTTGGGTGATACATTATTTAGTGGGTACATAAAGTACTATAAACAGTTGGCTGATGATATTTTTTTCATTTGAAGAGGAACTCCCAGTAAGAAAATCTCCATAAAAAACTTCTCCAAAGTCAACTTCATGCTACTCAAGTCAGAAGTTACAAGCTTCATGACACTCATGCATATGGGAACTGAAAGTTCGACTGCTGAGTCCTACACTAAGGCACTGTATGAGCACATCCACTCATGCATGAATCGTGCCATCCCAAATAGAACCAAGATGCTCTCCTCCAAAAAAAAGGCAGCCAATCTGGTGGCCCCTGCCATAAACAACTTTACAACAAAAAGAAGAAACTGTTGCAGAAAAGAGAAAAATCCCAGGATGCAAAAAATTACCTTACCAGCCTCAGTAAGAAGCTGAGATCCCTCATAAAATCCTCCAAAGCTTGTTACAAAAATAAAATTGCCAAAGATTCCAAAGACAACCACAAGGCATGCTATAACTATGTCAAGAATCTAAATGGCAATGCTCAGATCTGCTCTGAGCTACAACAGAATGGCATTAAATATACTGATCCCAAGGATATTGCCAAGATCCTGGTAGATCGATTCAGTGCCAACTTCACCTCCCTCTCAACCCCTAAATGGCACATCTCAATACCGGAAGATTGCCAAATTCTGGTAATAATGGCCACACAGGTAAAAAACGCACTCTCCAAAGCTTAAAATACAGCATCCATGGGACCAGATGACATCCCAGGCTGTGTACTACATGAACTACAAAATGAACTGGCACCTCACCTAAGTGTCATGTTTAATCACACCCTCACCTCAGGCTTCATGCCCACTGAGTGGCGCACAGCTACAGTTATCCCACTCCACAAGGGGGGATCCACCTTGGATCCCGGGAACTACTGCCCCATCAGTCTGATGAGACTGATCTGCAAGGCCATGGAATATATTATCATAGAACTTATAAACAAAGACATTGGCAACCTTAAAACACTGGACCCAACCCAGTTTGGGTTCATGAAGGGCCGATCTTGTCTTCTGAACCTAATTGACTTCTTTAAATCAGTCTCCAGAGCCATGGACGAGGGTAAGGCAGTCCACACAGCCTATCTGACCTCACCAAGGCCTTTGACACCATTCCCCACTCTGGAATCATAGATAAACTTACTAAGCTAGGCATTAATCCCTACATCACTCAATGGGTTGCCAACTGGCTTACTGAACCCACACTGTATAAGTAGCGGACTCCAAATCCAGCTCCAGACAAGTGTCAAGTGGAGTACCTCAGGGTTCAGTCCTGGGACCTCTCTTGTTTGGCATCTACTTCTCTGAATTACAGGCCAACATTAAGGGACTCTGGCTAACAAAGTTTGCAGATGACTGCAAACTGGGAGCCATTATTGAATCCCCAAATTATGTCAATAATCTACAAAAGGGCCTTACAGAAACAGATGCTTGGTGCCAGAGCCATGGGCTCAAGCTCAATGCCACGAAATGTATAGTTATTTCCTTTGGGAAAAAACATGTACCCATGAATTACCACATAGGTGGCAGTACACTAAACACCGAAAGTGTGATAAGAGACTTAGGGACACAAGTGGACAGTGGTCTCACCTTCAATAACCACATCACCACAACTGTCAGGAAATCCTTCTATGTGGCACACCTCATCACTAAGGGCTTTTCATCCAGAAAAAAGGAGGTCATTGTCCCACTGTACTCATCCCTCATTAGACCCATTATAGAATACAACGCCCCATTTGGTATGAACCTCTCAAGACATCTGCAACAACTGGAAAGGTCACAGAAATACCTCGCTAAAAGAATCACAGTCCTAAAGCAGATGCCCTATGCTGACCGCCTTAAAAACTCCAGCTATACTCTGTCACATATCATCTGCTCTGAGGTAATCTCTGCTTAACATACAGGGCCATGTCAAACCCAGAGCTGTTGGACATGCTACACTTAAAGAAATCCCAATCCCTCAGAGCCACACGCTCCAGGGATCTAAACCTTGTCATCACAATAAACAAAACATGCTGGAGGGATAGGTTCCTGACCCAGAGACTCCCCAGAGTCTGGAATAGACTGCCCATACATGTCAAGCAGAGCACCTCTTAGGCCCTCTTCAAAAGGAACCTTGATGACTGGATGGGAGAAAGGAAATTCACTTCAGGGATCACATCAGTTGCCCTGCTAGACAGGGGTGCAGGGAAGTAAATAGTGTGGGAAGAAATAGCCAGGGAATTGTTATGGCTAGGCTTGTATAGGCCCTAGGGCCAATAGCCTAGTACCAACCTATGAACCTAAGAACCTATGAACTAAGCAGCAATTAGATGATTTCATCACCTATGTGAATGGGACAACACATTTCTTAACGTTTGAATGCAATAGTTCACTTCAACAGATAGAGTTTTTAGATGTACATTTGATTAAGATGGCTAATGAAATGCAAACTAATATATACAGAAAACCTTGTTGGAAAAATAGTTTGCTACACCGTAGTAGTATGCACCCTGGACACATTTATTCAAACATTATAAAGAGTCAAGCACTGAGGGTATCAAGGCTAACCAGCTGTGATAGTAGTCATCTGTAGAAACAAAGAACTTTAGCAGAGAATTTCATAGAAAGAGGATATCATAAAAAAGAAGATGATAAACTACTTAAAGAGAGTACTGCACAGAGGGCAGGAGAAGGTAAACCATTCTTCTATAAGAATAGAAGAAATAATGACATGGTTCATAAGGAAGAACAAGGTATTAAGAAAACTAGGGTAGTGATTCCGTTCACCAACAGAAACTTGAAAATTAAAGAAATAATAAATAATAATTGGAGATTATTAACTATAGATGATAGAATACCTGAATTGGTAGGGCCAAAACCTAGTTTCACCTATAAGAATATGAAGTCGTTAAAAAGATTATTATTCTATGAAGAAAACATAGAAAAAGAAACCCATGTTCAAAGGAATGGAACTTTTCTCTGTAGACGCTGCAATCAGTGTATGCATATGGTATGTGATAACAAATTTATACACCCAGATACTGGACATGAGCATGTCTTCAAATACTATGCAGACTGCAGATTCAGGGATTTAGTGTACTTGGCTCAATCTCAGTCATGTAAGTCCTTTTATGTGGACAAGATGAATAGAACCCTTTGGGAATGCATTAGGGAACATGTGTATGCATTAAATAAAGAGGATGAAGGAAATGCACTAGCCAGACATGTAATGAGATATGGTATAACACACAAGTTCAAGTTTAGAGTTTTGGAATTGATTAAGAAGACTGGTACTTTAGGGGATGTTAAAAACTACACTGAAGAGCAAGAGAATAGGTGGATAATAAGGTTCCAAGCACATAAAACACATGGTCTAAATGATAAGGTAACACTTAAACCTTTTTTAGCTGTGTGACCTTATGCACATTAGATATTGTATTTTATATTGAATTAATAGTTGTCAGTGTCGGAGTTATTTATTGACTTTTGTGTAATTTTAGCTACATGAGTTTATGTACATTAGTCATTGTATTTTATACTGAATCAGTAGTGGTCAGTGTTTTAGCTATGATATTTAATTATATTTAATTATAATATTATATGACTTTTTAATAAATTGTGATGTTTTAAAATAGTTCTGAATTTAGAAATGCATAACAATTGTGTTTTTTATATAAATTAGGTATTGTAGATTCAATAATGTAGTTAGGTGGTTGGTTATTGGGAGGTTATGTGTTTATTATTATTTTTGTATATAGCAATGTTATTTGATCAGTTAGACTAGGTTTACTAGTAATTGATATAAAATAAGTATAATAGGTTTTAATAATATATGTAGGCAAGTAAGATTTATTCATTTTATATTAAGCTTTATTAATGGTTAATTAATTGTTTTATATATATATATATATATATATATATATATATATATATATATATATATATATATATATTTATAGTATATGTGGTGGTTTCATGAAGACTGATTGTTTAATTAATTTCGTCATAATTCTATGCAATAAGAGATTGGAGGAATAAACTCAGCAGGTCAAATAAAAAGTAGAGCAATGGTGATTGTTATGTTAAAGTCTGATAAAACATTTTTAAAACATGAAAGCGCTTACTACTAGATTTTGTGTTCTGTCCGTATTAAACTTCTTTGGATTAAGTCGTGGTGAGCCTCTTTTGTTGTTTTTTGGCATAGCAGTATTGGTCTGAAGAGGCACTATACTCAGGACTGGTTGGTTTTGTACCCAATATCTCCAACAATAATCAACATATCCACCCCAGCTGGTATGTAATGACACCTATATTTTGATACTGTCCAATTGTTTGACAAATATTTTAATGGTTCCCATGCATGTGCTATATTGAATTATCACAACATTGGTGTCATGGTGCCATCAATGTACCTTTATGTTGTTCTTATTACCACTGTGGTCCATATATGCATGTGTTCTGTTTGCTATGCAACTGCTCCATATCTGGTGTCTGGGTTAATGGGAATATCTATGCATGCTGTTATACCTAACCCTGGAATATGTAGAGTATTACTAACCCACATATGATGATGAAATCTAAACACTATAACACACTTGGGAAGGCTGGTCCTAGCGGGCCACCTGTCCCACCTCAGCTGGCCGTGACACCGGGCATCAGCATGTCTGGGGCCCAACCTGGGACCTCCCTGTCCATTGGTACTGCACCACCTTCAGGTGGATCCACCTCAGAGAATGGGGCTCACCCCCCCAGGAGCGGGCATGGACAGGCACCTGTCACCCATCACCAGGTCAGGGTAGTGGTGCGTGGAGAGATCAACCAGCAGTTTGGTGATCTGCTACACCAGCTCAATGGCCACATGTCATGACTAGAGGGCTAGCCTGGCTCTGTGCCTCAGCCCCCAGCACAACCACCTTCAAGGCTGTGAAGGTGCAGAGGTGACTGCCCATGGGTTCGGTCCTCAGTTCCACTGTTTCCACTAGGGGCTCATGGGCTTCCGATTTCTCAACACCCCCCCCCTCATCAAGGTGCTCACCACACACATGCCATATACCACCCCTGTATGCATCTTGTTTGTCTTGTCTGTTAACCTACCCAATCTACCTCCCCAAATATACCAACTAACCCTCCCCAATATCCCACTCTCACCTGAAAAGAAAAAAGGCCAATCTGTTCCCACAAAAAAGTCTCGCCCCATACATAGCTGTCCATTTCACACATGTCCACTGGACACATGTAATCCAGTCTAATTGGCACCACAACTTATTATTGTCGTCCTTACACCCTCCCAGCTAAGGACCTTCCCTACACCCTTCCTGCACATCCCTGGCTATTTTCCCTACTGTCTTTCCCTCTTCGTGCCCATTTTTTCACCACTTTCCTATAAAATTAGCATGAGGTAAGTGGGAGTAAGCACTTTTAAGCAGCAGTAAGTGGATTTAATTAATGCCGACACAGGTTAAGCAATTCAAAAGCTAACTGAGTATAAGAAACTGTAACCGAAAGTTAGCAGTGCTTACCCCCACACAAACCCACGCAAACCCGCTTACAACTGCTCAAAAGTGCCTTAGTCACTCTGTATCCAACTGCCCTTGTTCTGCCCAGCAAAAAAATAAACAGCATCTGCAAAGCTCAAACCCAGGACCCTGCACACCATAGACAAAGTGATTTACCACTAAGTCATGTCAGACATACATAATCCTGATGTATTCACAAACATATCATCCAGCCCAGTCATTCAACAATACAGAAAATGTATTCCAACATGTAGATGTATGTGTGTGTAAAGATACAACATATCTATATATGTATATATATATATATATATATATATATATATATATATATATATATATATATATATAGTAATATATACATATATATGAACATATATACATGCAAATGCCTACATCTATACATATATATATATATATATATATATATATATATATATATATATATATATATATATATGTCTACAACTATATGTCTAAATATATACAGCAGGTTTTATATATATACCAGGACCAGACATGACATGGGCATCCCTAGGATACATATACACAGACACATATATGCAGATACAGATATATATATATATATATATATATATATATATATATATATATATATATATATATATATATATATACACACATATATATTTGACTACACATACACACGCAGAGATATGTATAGTAAGTTACATATGTAGTACGTGCACACAATATGGAGCAGCCACTATTCCTACAGTTACCACCTTACCAACTGGAGACTGTATGAGCCACCCATACAGATGACAACCATTGCCTGCAACATATACCCACAGAGAAATCGAAGGATGTAACACCACACACAAGTTTGCATAAATGGGAAAGCTTTATGTGTGTACTATTACAGTTGTATATGCCATGTCGTATAGCTGTTTAGATATGGACATCCATATAAACTGAGTAATGTAACTGTGAAACAGTTATACTAATACAGTAGTCTGGAAAAGTTAACAAATGTTGCTGTCCAGGCCAAGGCCATCAAGTAGTACAGTAGTAAAGACAATCAACAGTAAGTAATGCAGATGTATAGTTCAGCAGCCTCTATCTACACTCTGTAGACAATACCTAGGGGGTAAAGACCTCTGTTGATGTAATGGGATGTAACTGTTGCATACGAAGGCACAACTGACACAATCACAAGCACACTGACAAACAGAACAGTCTGTATGGCAGGTGGCATCAGGCCTGCATTTAACCAAGGTAGATTGTATGGTAATGTCCATCCATATACCTTAAGGCAGCTCACCCCTGACGGTCTTCAGGATTCTGTAGCACTCCCATATACATATATGTATATATAGATATATGTATATATTGCTATATATGTATGCACATCCTATGTGTACAGATATTCCTGGTTATGTTGGTATATATGTAGATAGCAATAACTATATGTGCATACATATCTATTCTGATATACCTACTTCTGTCAATATATATGTAGATATCTATATGTATATGTGTATATGTATCTCTCTCTGTATATGTGTAGACATATATTGCTCTGTATATGTATATATCTGGGTGTTCATTTGTATATCTATGTACATATACATATCCAACTATGTATGTTGATATGTATATGTGTATGTCTATATAGATATCTGGATAAGTATATGTACATATATCATCACCATATATCCTGAACATGGAGTGCATCCCTACCTCAGCCCCTATAGTCCCAACTTCATAGTGCAAGGGGATGTCAGGTATGTATAGCAGGTATATTTGTAGAGTATTGCTACTGTAATAGGGATTGTCTTCATAGACATGGTGTGTGTGGGAGGTCACATCTGCATTTAACATGTTCCCCAGTGGCTACTGACAGACATCCTAAAGACATCATAGTACAATACCACTGCTAGCACGTACTGCTCCTGTGAACTACAGCAGAGATAATGGCTAATATATGTGGACAGTCTGACACACTCTGGACAGTCCAGCGGTATACACAAAACCCCTTAGTGCAAGACATGTGGACCAATCCTGACAATGTGGATGTTAACAGCCATGTAGATGGGTATAACACATAACTACTGGTGTGCCTGACATATAAGGCCATGTCAAACCCAGATTTGATGAATATGCTTCACCTCAAAAAATCTAGATCCCTCAGAACCACAAGGGCGGGAGACTTAAACCTTGACACGGTTATAAATAGAACGTGCTGGAGGGACAGATTCATCACCCAGAGACTCCCTATGCTGTGGAACAAAATCCCGGTACATGTGAGGCAGAGCACCTCGCTGGCCTTGTTCAAGAGGAATCTTGACCAATGGATGGGAGATCGCAGATATACCCCAGGGATTACTTCAGTGTCACTGCTTGACAGAGGCACAGAAAAATGATAGGCATAGTTTTTATTCAAACTAAAGGGGTGGCGAAAGCCACATAACTATGGGCTAGGCTTATAAATGCCCTTGGGCAGATAGCCTAGTATGAACCTATGAACCTATGAACCTATGAATACATGTACCCCCATAGGTTATGCATTCACACATCCCTGTCTGTCCTGCCAAAATAATAACCACTGGTACGGAGGTGCCATGGCCACATACCACCCACTAGATATTGACATACATCTGTACAACATCCCACTGCTCTGTCTGACATATATGACTGTTATGGTGGCCCAGCAGCAGTACATCTGGCAAGTATCTGGACATAACAGCTCACTGCATAAGTACACTAAGCAGACCTGCTCAACACTGGCCTACATTTCCTATGGGGGAATTCACATGTACCTGCATATATAGCAGGCTCCACAGGCATGCCACAGCCCAGAGTAACATAAACCTGTGTGAAAGTGCATAACCACAACCAGTGTGAACACAGTCACAGCTACATATGGCATGCTAGTGTATTATTACAGTATATTGGTTATCTGTTCAAAACCAACCTCATATGTGCTACTTGCACACTAACCCTACATACACTGGGCCATTACACAGTGTAATCTGCTGCCTGTCTGTGGTATGGGACATTTGTGTGTATGGCCCTACAAACATGTAAGGCGATAGGGTAACATACAGTGGAGCAGTATGCAACATCAGATAGAACAGGACCAAGAAAAATGACATCTACCACAGTTTGTACACAGGCCAAGGTACATATTAACAATACACACACTGCCGGCAATCACCATAAGTACACAGACCTCAGTATTGTACACACAAACACAGAATGTCCAGGATATATAATCAAATATAACCCCTACTATACATTACATGTGTAGCAGTCTGATATCTCATTGGCTTGTTATCAGATATGATGTCACTAATTATGGTGTACAGTACATATGCAGCCCTTACTGCATGACATACATACAAAGGTTGACAGGGTTGTGGCTGGAGGCACATACACAGGACCAATATTGACATGTTGCTGTGATACCCTCATACATTTACTGTTGTAACAGGGTTTGTTGCACTATATGTCCTATGGGGGATATGAAGTCAGTAACTCTCACGGCTGTCACCATCTACAGACTGCAACCTCACACTACCTTCTGCAGTTCACAGATAGGTGCTCTGTGGGTAACACCTGAAACAAAAGGCACAACACACTGGCCAGTCTGCAGATGGCCCTACAGATTGGTGTTCTCTCATAAACATAGCACTGACATGACAGGTATGAAAACATCCATATCCACACACACCCTGTTAAACCAACATTACTCCAAATGCAGTATAGCAGCACTTACAGTCTGTAGTCAGGACAGGCACATCCCCCTCCTGTGTGTTGGCCTGTTTCCACAGTGTATGTTGTTAGAGGTAAACCACAATCCATCTGAGATGCTGTTTGTCAAACAACAGATCGAGTAGCTGTTCACAGTAAATGAAAGTCCCAGTACCAACATGATGTTCCTAGATATTGGTGAGTGTTTCCATGCAATTGGCTATGGGAATGTTACTACAGTTGTTCAACATGCAAACAGCTAGAGGAGGGCTGCAATTCATGCAGAGGCCATCAGCTGATCCTGAGCATCACTTAAAATACACATGCTGCTGCCTAAGCAAAGCAGGTGTAAGTCTCCACATCCACCAGAGTGGGAGTGAGAGAGCCAGACAGAGGCACAGAAAAGACAGGGAGGGGTGGGAGAATAAAACTTAAGCATGTCAGTGTATCACACCTACCAGTACAGGGTATCAAACCCCTGATGACTATGTCATGTTATCACATGTCCATGCAGTTATTGGATACGCCATATAGGTTACATGTTGGGGAGCCTTCAAAACATTTATGTGATGGTGAGTGACATATGCAACAGGGATATAGTAGCTATGTGGTAGGTGTAGTACATGTGCCTGTCTGCATGAACAGGTGTCAGAGTCAACACAGCCACACTCTCACAGGGATGCACACACATTGACACACTTGGCAGGGCCAGTAATACAACTCATCACTAACGGGATTGGCACAGCACAGTATTGTGCAGGTATCACATGCACCACAGAGGTCATACGGAGGTTATATATGCAAGGGTATGTGGAGGTGTCTGACATCAGTCAGCATGCTTCAGTATGCCAATGGGGGTGTAGTGAGAGTGAATGTAGTGATACACATCATACACCACACACACAAACATGGGTGCCAGTACTGACATGCATGTGTGCACTGTTTCATGGATGTGTTGTGGTTGATGGTGCCAGATGGCTATACAAGGCAAAGTGATGGGTATACCTTGGCATCAGGCCACATGACAATGGCCTGCATTGTGGCTCAGGGGTGTAGTGTCTGGAATTTCCCACAGAGGTGGGTATTATATTCACCATCCAGTCACCTGGCTGACTATTGCATTTGGCCAACACTGTGCATTGCTTGCCATATATGTGTTCCTTAGTCCATGATATGGACAGTGTCAGGGATGTGCACATCTCCCACATGAATGTACAGTGACATGTGGAATTGTACCTGGGGTGTCTGGCCATGTTGTGTACACAGATCATTATCATCAGATGTGCCAATCCTGGCCTCTTGTGGTGGGAACTGTTAATGGACAGCAGGTTGACCCTGCACCTACAGTGTTAGCATGCTACTGGTATTCCCTGGTATCAGTGGCATCTGTCCATACAGGGCTTGTGTTTCAAACATGGTGGTTCACATTTGATGGCACCACAGGTGTTGCAGGTGTCCAGTAGGGAACGTGGGGGAGGTCCACTGTTGGCATGTACATGCCTATTGGACAGATGGACAGGTGCCATGCCCTCTGTAGCCCACTGCAATCACACCATGGTTACTATCAGTGGGCAATATGCAGGGTACTACCAACATAGTGGCTGTTGCCTAGGTAAGTGTGTGTGTGTGTGTGTGTGTGTGTGTGTGTGTGTGTGTGTGTGTGTGTGTGTGTGTGTGTGTGTGTGTGTGTGTGTGTGTGTTTGTATGAGACATGGGTTGAGAGTGTTTCCTGGGTAATACAAGGGTTACTAACATTGTTCAGCTGGCATTGATGTCATATTTAGGGGTATGGATTTGCACCCCAACCTCATGGCTATTTCACATCTGTTATCCATGTACGGTTGACGTTGTGATATATACTTGGCCCACCATATAAGAATTTTGCAAAACCCACTCCACATTGAGTCCAGTTGTTATACACTCACACTCACCGCCACACAGGATACAAATGACAAACACAGACACCCACACATCACATCTGAGTTTAGAACTAGAACTCCTACCTAACTAGTATATTACACTACAGCACTATGACATTATAGGATATGCCACAGAGATTAATGGAGTAGTCCTTCCCCAAAGGTGTATTTCACTGTGAATGACATCAGCAGGATTGCCAAAGTAGGGCATTTGACCTGTAGTGAGTGTGACTATCCTAAAATGCATTGCTCCCTACACAGACATAGAATCACACACAAAACATCCGCAACTGCCATGTGTGGGAATAGAACCCCTACCAGGGTTCACTATCACACTACAGCATGATGTTGTTAGAGGATGCACCATGGGGATTGCTGGAGTGCCCTTTCCCCAAAGGTGTATTTCACAGTGAATGACATCAGCAGGATTGCCAATGTAGGGCATTTGACCTGTAGTGAGTGTGACTAGCCTAAAATGCATTGCTCCCTACACAGACATAGAATCATACACAAAACATCCACAACTACCATGTGTGGGAATAGAACCCCTACCAAAGTTCTATATCACATGATAACATGATGTTGTTATAGGACGCACCATAGGGACTCCTGGAGTGCCCTTCCCCAAAGGTGTATTTCACAGTGAATGACATCAGCAGGAATGCCAAAGTAGGGCATTTAATTTGTAATTAGTGTAACTAGCCTAAAATACATTGCTCCCTACACAGATATAGAATCACACACAAAACATCCACGACTGCCATGTGTGGGAATAGAGCCCCTACTACAGTTCTATATCACACTACAGCATGATGTTGTTATAGGATGCACCACAGGGACTGCTACAGTGCTCTTTCCCCAAAGGTGTATTTCACAGTGAATCACATTAGCAGGATTGCCACAGTAGGCCATTTCATTTGTAGTGAGAGTGACTAGCCTAAAATGCATTGCTCCCTACACAGACATAGAATCACACACAAAACATCCACAACTGCCATGTGTGGGAATAGAATCCCTACCAAAGTTTTATATCACACTACAGCATGATGCAGTTGTAGGATGCACCACAGGGATTGTTGGAGTGCCCCTTCCCTAAAGGTGTATTTCACAGTAAATGACATCAGCAGGATTGCCAAAGTAGGGCATTTGAATTGTACCAAGTGTGACTAGCCTAAACGCATTGCTCTCTACACAGACACGTACACAACTGCCAAATCTGGGATTAGAACTCCTACCTACTTTATCACACTACAGCAATACGCAGTTAAGGGATGCGCTATGGAGATTACTGGACTACAACCTTCCCAGAGATGTATTTCTAGGTGGATGACATCAGCAGCCTTGCCAAAGTAGAGCATTTGAATTGTAGGGAGTGTGACTACCCTAAAAAGCATTGCTCTCTACACAGACAGAATCAGACAGACACACAAACACACACACAATTGCCAAGTCTGGGATTAGAACTCCTACCTAACTTTTTTGTTACACTACAGCAGTACGCAGTTATGGGATACACTACGGAGATTACTATGCTACAACCTTCCCAGTGGTATATTTCTAGGTGGATGACATCAGCAGCCTTGCCAAAGTAGAGCATTTGAATTGTAGGAAATGTGACTACCCTAAAAAGCATTGCTCTCTACACAGACAGAGCCAGACACACACACACACACACACACACACACACACACACACACACACACACACACACACACACACAGACACACACGCAATTGCCAAGTCTGGGATTAGAACTCCTACCTAACTATTTTATCACACTACAGCAGTATGCAGTTGTGGGACATGCTACAGAGATTACTGGGCTACAACTATCTCAGAGGTGTATTTCTAGGTGGATGACTTCAGCAGCCTTGCCAAAGTAGACCATTTGAATTGTAGTGAGTGTGACCACCCTAAAAAGTATTGTTCTCTACATAGACCGAGTCAGACAGACACACACATGCACACACACTCACACAATTGCCAAGTCTGAGATTAAATCTCCTACCTAACTATTTTATCACACTATAGCAGTATGCAGTTATGGGATGCACTACAGAGATTACTGGGCTACAACTTTCCCAAAGGTGTATTTTTAGGTGGATGACATTAGCAGCCTTGCCAAAGTAGAGCATTTGAATTGTAGTGAGTGTGACTACCCTAAAAAGCATTGTTCTCTGCACAGACAGAGTCAGACAGACACACACACACACACACACACACACACACACACACACACACACACACACACAATTGCCAAGTCTGGGATTAGAACTCCTACCTTAATATCTTACCACTCTACAGCAGTTAAAGGATGCTCCAATGAGATTACTGGGCTACAACTTCTTAAAAGGTGCATTTCACAGTGGATGACCTCAGCAGGCTTGTCATAGTAGGGCTATGGGGATTGCAGTGTGTGTTCATGGGCCATAACCCCTTCATCTAGAGGTTGACACACCACATGCGGGCACATACAGGGTCATAATTCACAGGTATGTGTATGCAGCTGCTAGATGACTATGTCTTGTACAGTCATGTTGCACAGCTAGCAATTGCACCACATAGTCTGTACTGCTGACAGATACCAGTGGCTAGTATCTACAGTGGGTGACATCTGAACCTCCTGTGGTTGTGGCTGTTTGGCTGTGTGCTGGGTAGTATAAGCCTGAATGGCTCCTTGTCACAGTCACCCTCTTCAACACATCTATGTACATCTACCTTTGGCTTATTATAGTGTGTTGTCCTTAGATATATCTCTGTATTCCTATCCACTGTGTGTGCAAAGCATGAGTGGTGCATACTGTGGAGTGTTTGCAGTAACATCTGCGACTGCCAGTTATGTCTGGTCCACTGGTGTTTGCAGACATGGCCTTCATTTGTTTAATTGTGTGAGCATGCCTAGTGTGACCTTTCAGTATGTTGCTGACTGACATTGCCTACATTTCTCTAAGGGTGTGAGCATGCCCAGTATGTCCATCTGTATTGAATTTGTGGATCGAGTCCAGGTAGTTTGTACTACAGTACATACCTTTGTGGTGTACACCTACAGGTAGTATACTGTTTCTGCAGGGTATCCATTGATCATCTGGCAATATGTGAACAAACTGTGCAGGGGATAGTGTGTACTGTAGGTGACTGTGTCTGTGCTGCTTCCGCTGCATGGTACTGCTGTTAGCAGGGATAGTCAGACATTTACCCTTATACACAGTGATGTTTTCTGCCCTCATGTACTGTCAGGTGGACATCCTTGCTCACAGTGATGTC
Organism: Protopterus annectens; assembly: GCF_019279795.1. Lineage (NCBI taxonomy): Eukaryota > Metazoa > Chordata > Ceratodontiformes > Protopteridae > Protopterus > Protopterus annectens. The sequence continues at coordinate 1,425,403,954 of NC_056731.1, read as the reverse complement.
TTGGGGGACAAGGGTGACAGCGGCTGTGTCCGGTATTATGGGCAGACACCTCTGTATTCATGGTAACTTATGCAATTCTGGAGGGGGAGCTGCAGACACTTGGTGCTGGGTTTGTGTATCCGGTTCAGCACCTTGGTAAAGTACTGGCAGAGTGTCCCATACTTGTACACCAATCAGCATGACAGTATGGCTTATCTTGCTGTGGCAATTCCTCACAGCTGTACAGATTCACACAGGTCAGCCAGGGGCTGGGGCCATGGGTCAGGACATATACCCTATTATGGTGTATGGGCAGGTGTGTAGCCACCCATGTATGTGTTTGTAGCCAGGGATAGTGTGTGCACACAGCTTGGTGTTGGACCTTGCACATTCCATGCTGCCCATGCTCCCACCCCACCCTGTTATTCTAACCTCTTCCATACATCATGCATACATTCTCTGAGACTTTCCCTAAGGGTATCTCCCCATAACAGGTGTGTGTTACTGTTGGTCCACAGGTCATGCAGCGGGACATGGTGGACATGTTACTGAGGTTTGTCCACATGGCCTTGCATATGGCTTATGTGGGGTGTGTTGTGTTGTTATTTGGGTGTCCATCACATAACATGCATTGGCAGTATGTGTGAGACACAGGCCTTTGGCAGATGCCTGTGGGGCATTAAGTGTTGCTGCATGCCAGATGTGGCAGATTGTTGCATTATGTCAGTCTTACAGTCCCAGACCACCATACAGTATATTCCCTTGAGGTGACAGGGTAGGTGTGATAGGTATTCATGCCAATATCTTCTAACAGTCTTGCTCAGGTGGTGTGGATGCTGGCAGGGTGCTACCTACAGATAGGGACACACCTGCATGGGAAACCTGCTTTGCATGCTGCAGTCTTCCACTATTGCCATATACAGGTGGGGTCTTATTGTTCCCATTTCCCACAGCAGGGATATGACCAGAGAGTTGCCTGTGGGTGGTGTTTGCATGAGCTGGGTGCATGTGTGCTATGGACACTACTTGCATCTGACACAAAAATATGCATTGGGCATTCCAGTTATGCTTGCATGTGCCGGTACATCAGCTGTTTCCCAATACGTCAGTCCTACCTCCTTTGTGATCTGTGAGTGTTTGGGCAGACAACACCAGTATCCCCCACTACAGGACCGGATAATGTGATGCATACCTGTATGTACTTTTCCAAAGGTGTGTCCATTTCACAGTGACACAATATATACTGTATGTCTGGGGTTGTTTCCCCTGTGTACTGCTTTTAAATGATGACCTACAGCCATGCCATGTCAGTCTTTCAGATGGTGACACGTATTACCACCATACATTTGCAATGGCTTACTGCTAGCTTGTGTTATACTGATGAGTATTGTGTATGGCACAGCATTTGTGAGGACTTGTCCCTGTCATTAGTGGTAGTGGGTAGTGGCCACCAGGCTTACCTCAACATGCATACATACCGACCACTCCCACACGTTATGGGACAAACACCAATCTAACACACACATACCTGCATATTGTGCAGATACTGCAACCTATCCTGCTACCTTGGCCACCTCTGTGCATCTGTGCTCCACTGGTATTAGTCCTACACATACATGTTATTACATTTCTACATAGGATTGTGGGGGGGGCACACCGGACTGTTATGACGTGTGCACATCACTTTTGGGGAGCACACCAGACCGTTACTACATAATTAAGTAGGGTTGAGGGAGTACACATGACTGTTTCTGCATACCTACACAGGATTGGAGGGCACACATGAGTATTTCTATATATCTACACAGGATTGGGGGGGGGCACACCTGACTGTTTTTGCATTTCTACATAGGATGGGGGAGCACACCTGACAATGTATACATTTCTACACAGGATTGTGTGGCACACATGACTGTTATTACATTACTACTTAGGATGGGGGGCACACCTGACACCTGCACACATTTGCTATGCTACTGGTATGTCAAGTACTCCATTGTATTCTGTATTCTAACCTATCATGCTGACCAGAGGCATACCAATGTACTACAGGTCGTAGCTTTGATTTACCTACATATTAGTTTTTGACTTCCTACCCTTCAGAACTAATACCCCACTACATGGCCTGCTGTGATCTGCCTGTGTAGGCTTGGGGGGGGGGGGTTACCCATAGGCATCATTCCGAGGCCATAGCACAGCCTTTGTTTGTGTTTGTCTATACTTGTCCTGCTGGCTGTGACTGTTGTTGGGTATGTGAACCCCCCCTAACTTGCATGTGTGATTCACTTACCTTGTGGGTGTCCCAGTATTGAGGGTGGTGGTGCAGGGCTGCCTATGTCAGATGCACATAGTACACATGGTTGAGCACAGGTAGTGTCATGTTTGGCATCCCTTTTACTGTATGTGAGAGTCAGAGTGAGGTGTTATTCCCAGGGTCCCTCCTGTGTCAGTGTATGTGCTATGCATTGCCTCTTTGCCAAGACCAGGGCATACAGGGCATGCCTCCTTCTGCCTACCGGGGTAGGCTCAGGTTGTTCCTCCTCCGATTCACTCTGTGGCTGTGCAGGCCTTAGCAATGATGGTGGGCTGTGTGGCCCTGCCCCTTGCTGTTCCTGCTGCAGCTGTTTCTGCAGGATCATATTGTGTAGCATGGCACATATGATGACAATTTGTGTACATGTAGCGGGTGAGTACTGCAAAGCTCCACCGGATGTGTCCAGGCACTGGAACCATGACTTGAGCATCCCAAACTCATGCTCTGCTGTAATTCTGGTCTGTGACTGTGCCTCATTATGGAGTTCTTGTTCGGGTGTGTGTGCATTTCTCATGGTTTTCATCAGCCACGACTCCAGTGTGTATCCAGCATTCCCCACTAGGTGACCGTGAGCGATGTCCCCATTGGCAAATCTCTGGTACAGCTGCATCAGAAGCTAGATGTGGGAATGTGGTAGCTTCCTGGGTAGCCAGCACACACATTCAGTATTATTGCACATGACCTGACAGTTGATGAAGGGGAAGCCCTTGCAGTTGATGTAGACCCTACGCTGCTCACCGGGTGGTGCCTTGATGCATATGTGCATGCAGTCTATAGCACCCACTACCTCAGGGTATTCCGCTATTTGGTGGAAAAGTTGCATATTGCTAGCCAACACCTCCCGGGTGTTGGGGAAATATACGTGCTCACTGACATGTGCTGACATGGCATCCAGGAACTGGTGGAGTACCCTGAATGCTGATGCCTGTGAGATCCCCATCATACCCTCAGTTGGCCTTTGGAAGGTACCTGTAGCTAGTATTCTTTGGCCTGCGCATACCTTAGTATCCACTGGGATGGGTTCCCCTCTGTTAGTTCTGTGTGTCAGGTGTGGCCGGCACAAGTCAACAAGTTGCTGTAGGAGGTCCCTGTCCACCCTATACCGCTCCACTATCTCCAACTCATGTAGCCCCTGGTAGGTTACCCTGGGTTTGTACACTCTTCTCCGTCTCCTCACTGTGGGTTGGTTGACAGCATTCACATCTTCACTACCCTCAGCCTCTTCCACAAGTTGTTGTATGATAGCTATTGCAGCCCCTATCATTTTGTTGTTTTGATTGTTAAAAGTTTCCCACTTGTATACACCGGTGGTGTAGAGTGTGGAAAAACCAGAGGGGAAGGTGTTTGCATAGTTTATGGTAGTTTTCTGGGCTGGGCTGGTCTGCTGCCTGTGTAATTGGCTGATTCAGATACATTTCACCTGCCAGCTATGCTAGTTCCCTTTGATTACCTTACTACTACTGTTTTCCCTTCCCATTGCCTTCCTGTTTAAGCCTGGGGGCGCACTGTGCAAACAGAGTGCTCCAATGTGCACAGAGCTGCTATTTCCTGGTTTAACTTTTTTTTTCTTCCTTTAAAACCCAGTGCAGAGCGTGCACACCAACTTAGGCAATGTAAATAGTGCTAGGTAGATTTAGACACACACCCTTGCTTAGCTGTGCTAAGCTAGGAGCAAACCCGAGCCACAGGGCTCCAGTCCACTTACAGTATGCCTGACACATCCCTATGATGCCAGATAACTTCTAGGCTTGCAGCAAGCTATTCCTACTCTTACACTGTTGGGACCTGACTAGCTTGCTGGGGAAAACTGGGATATCATTCCCCTCATTTGCATAGGATTGCCTGTTAATGCATAGTTCGGAGCCTCCCCACTTAGCAACCACAACTCACTGGCTATGTTGTCTTCTACCTGCCATTGACTTGCATGGAAGACTAGTGATTTTAGTTAGAATGCTTATTTTCAGTTTGTTTTGTTATTTTCCCCTGATCCCGTTTGCGCACCGCTGCCCTATGCTTAAACAGCCGAGATCTGCTAAAAAAATAAAAGATTATTTTTTTTTATTTTTTAGGTTGTTTGCAATGCCAATGGCCTTAAACCTGGCCATTGGCATGCATCCTGACTGATATGCAGCCTTTATTTGGAGCTGTCACGGCTCTGTTTTGGATTTTGCAGAAATGTACTTGGTTACTAACCAAGTACATTTCTGCAGATTGCACTAGTCCTGCAATGCCAGTTGCAAGCTTCCTAGATCGCAAATTCACCTCATTTTCGTGGATTTCTCTTGCAAATGGGGTGATTTGCATACAGGGGCTTAGTCCATGCAGGACTAGTGCAGGAGCGCTCGTGCATGCCCCTGCTGGCTGTTCCTGGATCGCACAGCAGACATATTGCCTGCTAGAGCTCCTGCACTGATCTTGCATGCTGTGCAAGGCATGCAGAATCTGGGGATAGTGTGCATATGCATACAAGCATCTTGTGTCATACGTTTTGTACACCACTGTCCACATGAATCAGGTAAGTGACTGCTGATGTATGCATTTAGTACATTGCAGTCTATTAGGTACTCCTATGATCAGGATGTGTAACAGTATTGTGACTCAAGACAGCACTACAGAGCACAACAATGACTTTGTGCTCAATAAGGTATTGTATGCATATAGCTATATACTAAGGTATATTATACAATACTACCCTGGCTATTAATGCTGTGCTCTTGCTCACATTCTTGTCTTGGAGTGACTTCTAAAAGCTTTCACTCCTCAAACAAGACAGTGGACCAGAGGTCACTGCCATATTATGGCAATAAAGGCATCTGGTGCTGTGTGAGCTTCAGTTGTTGCGAGATCACCAACATTACTGAAAGAGGGGTAGGACAGTTCTAAGCAAGATGGAGGCCTAGATTTCCAGCTCCATAATGTGATAAACCTCTTCAGTAATATTTTACTTGTTTGCTTTCTTTAGAACATGAAAACAGAATGGAACCCAGAAGTCACCTTTTTGATGGAACAGTTTAAATCCATGTCTTAAGAGGAGAAACTAGTTTTACTTTTTGAATGACTTTCTACAAGCACATAGAGATGGGGTCTATCTTGAAATGGCCAAATAGCAGCAAGCTCAACTCATTTTGTTTGACACTAGGGTTATGGAGCAGGGCATCCAAGTAACTGTTTCAAAAGATCAAATCAAAACATGGCAAGAAGCATTAACATTGATAAATCATTGCACAGAATTCATGGAGAATACATGGATTCATAGGACATAATATTAGAGGATAGTAACATAATAATGTTCATTACATAGATTAGTAATCTATGAGCTATGGTCCTTCCAATGCCGATTTTAAGTACTTTATTGACATATGATGAGAGTAGAGTTTAGGACTAACTATCAATGATTAGCCAGTTTCTACTTATGACACACTTCAATGAAGTAATGCATCCTCCTTCTTTCTATAATCCTTATACTGACAGGATTCACATCACAGAGTATGTACTGTATGCACTGAGATAAAAAGGTCCCCCCATCATATATTAATGACCATGACATCTTATCTGACAAGATATTGACTGACACAAAACAGACATAAACATGGTTGTGTTCCATGGGGTAGGCATGCTAACTCAGCACTACTTAAAGGAATCATATATGATAATTAAGGGAATGCTGTCAATTAAACAGCAACTTTTTTCAATCATGGTATAACTCAACTCTGAGTTATCTAGTCACACTTGTTTTGCAGGAGTATGCTAACAGGATGATATTGGCAGGATTCAAGAAATGTCAGACATTTTTGCAGAGGGCTCAGTATAGACGATGCTTAACAAAAGACAACAGTGATTCAAACAATGTTTTTGGACTGTGAAATTAAATCGGAGGTGAACAAAGTAAAGCAGCAAGACAGATGAAGTACAGCAGGTCATCTGCAGACAAACAAAAAAAAAAGCTAATAGGCTAGAAGTGAGAGTTCAAAACCAATGCACAAGGGGCTACAAGGAAAAGGGGACTCTGTGGTACAAGAGTAGCAAGCATTTCTCAACCACATTTATAGTAAGTGAAATGAACCAGAAGAGTGCGGTTTATGCTGGATAAACAGGAATATCAGTCTGGGACAAGACATGGTAATGGATTGCCGCAGGACCACCAAACAGTAGCAGCTCATCAGGAGAGACAGAGAGAGAATAGATAAAGTATGACCTGGACTGAGTTGTTCTCATGCCATTCTAGGAATTCAGAAAGCATAGACAAATACTCCTGGATCTAAGGAAGGACTAAGGTGTTTCAGTGGGGATATCTAATCAATTCCAAGGAACTTCTAGAAGGAGCAAACAAATAACATGTTTCTACTTTTGGTGAGTGTCATGCAGATTTATTTAAACCAGGTATATGGGGGAGGGGGCTTAGGAAGGCCTGTAACTGATTTCTAACTCAAATTCAATAACTTTCTATTCTACTAACATGGCATATATAAAGCAGCTAACAAAACTGAACAGAAGGAAGAAACTGTTGCAAAAAAGAGTAAAATTCCATGAGTGGAGGAGCTCCCTGGTAAGCCTCAGTAAGAAGCTGAGATCCCTTATAAGATCCTCCAAAGCTAGGTATGAAAAAATCACCACTGATTTTAAGGGAAACCACAAAGCATTCTTTAGCTATGTCAAGAATGTCAATGGCAGCACCCAGATCTGCTCTGAGTTACAGCACGACGGCATGAAAATTACAGAACCAACTGATATTGCCAACATCCTGGCAGATAGGTTCAGTGCTAACTTTACCCCCCTCTCACCCCCTAAAGGGCTCATATTTATAAAGGAATAATGCAGAGTCTCTGTAATCACATCTATGCAGGTAAAAGCTGCATGCTCTAAAACCAAAAACACAGCATCCATGGGACCGGACAACATCCCAGGCTGCATTTTACACGAACTTCAGAATGAACTGGTTCCCCACCCAAGCACCATGTTCAATCATAGTCTCACATCAGGCTTTGTGTCCACTGAATGTTGCACAGTTACAGTTATCCCACTCCGCTCTATTAGCCTGACGAGCCTGGTCTGCAAGGCCATGGAATGTATCATCATGGAACTCATAAACAAAGACATTGGTAACCTCCAAACTCTGGACCCCACCCAATTTGGGTTTGTGAAAGGCAGATCATGCCTTCTAAACCTGATCGACTTCTTTGAGGCAGTCACCAAAGCCGTGGATGAGGGTAAGGTGGTTCACACAGCCTATCTTGACCGTGCCAAGGCTTTCGACACCATCCCCCATTTTGGAATTATAGCTAAACTCACTAAACTAGGTATAAATCCCTACATCACAAGATGGGTTGCCAACTGGTTCAGTGACAGAACCCACACTGTAAAAGTTGCAGGCTCCAAATCTGACTTCAAACCAGTGACAAGTGGAGTACCACAGGGTTCAGTCCTGGGACCTCTCCTATTTGGTATCTACTTTTCTGAAGTACAGGCTAACACAGAAGGCCTCTGGCTAATGAAGTTCGCAGGTGACTGCAAACTAGGAGCCATAGTCGAGTCCCCAAATGATGTGGACATCCTGTAGAAGGACCTCACTGAGACAGACGCCTGGTTTCAGAGGCATGGCCTCAAGCTCAATGCCAAAAAGTGCATTGTCATCCCCTTTGGTAAAAACTCTGTACCCATGAACTACCACATAAATGGCAGTCTACTTAATGCCAAATGTGTGCTAAGAGACCTTGGGACTCAAGTGGACAGTAGTCTCTCCTTTGATAATAACATTGCTACAGTAGTCAGGAAATCCTTCTATGTGGCACACCTCATCACAAAAGGGTTCTCATCCAGGAAAAAAGAGGTCATTGTTCACCTCTACTTGGCACTCATTAGAACCATTATAGAGTACAATGCCCCTTTTGGAATGTACCTCACAAGACTTCTGCAGCAGCTGGAAAGGCCACAGAACTACCTCACAAAGATGATTACTGGCCACAAACAGATGCCCGACACTGACCGTCTCAAAAAACTCCAGCTTTACTCTGTAGCATATCTCCTACTCTGAGGAGATCTCTGCTAACATATAAAGCTATGTTAAACCCAGAGCTGTTGGACATGCTACACCTAAAGAAATCCCAGTCCCTCTGAGCTACATGCTTTAGGGACCTAAACCTTGTCACCACAATAAACAGGAAATGCTGGAGGGATAGATTCCTGTCCCAGAGACTTCCTATACTCTTGAACAAGATACCCATCTATAACAAGCAAAGTTCCTCATTAGCACTCTTCAAGAAAAATCTTGATGAGTGGATGGGAAATAGGAAATACACCCTGGTTATCACTTCTGTGGCTCTGCTCAGCATAGGCACAGGAAATTAACTTTCTTGGGAGGCGTAAGTCATGGAACCTTGTTGGCTAGGCTTACTTAGGCCCTTGGGCTGATAGCCTAGTACCTACCTATTAACCTATGAACCTATGAGGAATGCTATGCATCATACATGACCCAAGTTTTCATGGAATATGAGCAGCTGTGAGGATTACTACCACACTGTTGTTAGTTATTGGTACACATGCAAGAGACAAAAGGGGTTGTTAAATGAAAAGGACTGTATGGTACAGACTGGTCTATATATTTAACTATCCATCATTAACATCAACCACTTTTTAAACATTTTCTACATCTGGTTATGGGGTACTGTTAATTGTTGCCATCTCTGTCAGTTCACTGCCGCTCTCCTACCTTCTTCAGCACTCACGCCTGGCTGTCACATGTCATGTCTCACACAATCCATCCATCCATGTCTTTGATGGATGCCCTCATTTCCTCTTGCCTTTTTCCAGTCTGTCCAAAATTTTCATCACCAGATTATCTTTTGTTTTTCTGCACATGTGCACAAACTACCATAATCTGTTCTCTTTGCCCTCTGCAACTGGAGCTACTTGGGCTTCTGCTCTGCTGTCTTCATTTTCTCATCTGTCCAGCAGTGTGGAACCTACCGCTGTCTCAAGCACATCATCTCCTTCATCTCTAGCTTATCTGCTCTGCCTTCACTGTCCACATTTCTGTAGCATATAGTACTTCAAATCACACTTCAGTTTTCTACATGTTTCTTTTCAGATTCTTTGGTATTCTGTTAAACATTACCCCTGATACTCTGAAACAGTTGGCCTTGGTCCCTCTGATTCTAGCTTTGTTTATTCAGACATCCTTTCTCCTCAACTATCCCTCACAGATACTTGAAGATGTATCTATCTCAGTTGTCATCTTCTTCTGATTTACCCCATTTCCTGCCATTACAGCTTTATTATCTATACCCAGTGTCATCTCATGTGCCTGCAGTTTTACATTCCATTCCTCAGTTATTTGCTGAAGTTATTGTTCAGAATATGACTGTAATGCCACATTGCCTGCACACAGCAGCTTTGTTAAGCTGTGCCCTCTGATCTGTATGTTAATGTAGGCTATAACCAGTGTCTGCGGGTCTAAACACTGCTTGTATTTGTGCAATTTGTTCCCTAAACATAGCCTGCACTAGTTCCACCACAGGTTTTTAGTCTTTGAACTAACACATGACTGTCCAAATCAGCTTTTTTAGAACATTGTTATATGTTTTCATCAAGTCTTGGAATACACAATTGTACTCTTTCCTCATCTCCATCTTCTTCTTCTTATACATTTTCTGTCTGCCAGTCTCATTGCAAACACTAGGTTGGTTGAGTTGCATCTTGATCTGAATCTGAATTGCTCATGTCATTTCTTACTTTCTGCTGCTCTGCATATTCATTTATCAGGCTCACCCTTCTCTAGCACTTTCATGCAGTGTCACAGGATTTTGATATATCTCTACTGCTCATAGCTAGGCATGCCCCATTTGTTCTTGTACACAGCCACTGAGTGCTTATTCTCCAGTTATCTGATACATCCATCCTTTCTTTCTTTCCATAATATGAGTATCTTCAGGAGCCCTTCTTCTGCTAACTCACCAAACATGTTGAACATATATGGCTTGAATTCATCTCAGCCTGCCGATTTCCCTGACTTCGTTTTTCTAAGTGCTGTTCTTAATTTTTTGAGGTTTGTTCTTCCTCTTTCAGTTCAGCTGCCCATGCAGTAGTATAGCTGTGGGGTTTTCTTTATTCAGAAGCCGCTAGAATGACATCTTCTGTCTATCTTTTAGTGAACATCGTAGACTAAATCCTTTGCATGCCTTACTCCAGGACTAAGAAAGATTATTACCATCAGCCCTAATTATGCAAGGCTCAGTGCACAATACTGCAGCAGTGATTCAGGGACATGATGAAGCCACACTGAGCAACATAGCCCATTAGTGTCTGCACTAGTGTTCATCTTCCAGCCCATGCAAGACATTAAGCACACATTCATGCACATAGACAAACACACACACACACACACACACACACACACACACACACACACACACACACACACACACACACACACACACACACAGATACACATGCACATATAGAGACACACAGATAAACACACAGATACATATACACATATAAATACACACACACACTCACTCACATGCACCCATGCATATACACATGTACACAGATACACATGCATACACACACACACACACACACACACATATATATATATATATATATATATATATATATATATATATATATATATATATATATATATATATATCCCTATCACATTGCTGAAATTTCAAAACTCTGAATACAATACGGCTGAGACCATATCTCCGAAGTTTGAAATTCTGAAAACAGAAAAAAAAAAAAAAACTTATCTGTACATTTCTGCAGGGGGGGGGGGTGGCAAGCCCCACTGCACCCTCCACACCCCCTGCTACTTAAATATAACAACTCCGAGATCACACTACAGTGAGAAAAATGGCAAATCCCAGGTTCCACACTGTACAGCGATCCCAATAGACAGCTGTCGGAGTTTCAAAACTTTGGAGATATGGTCTCGGCCAGCATCATATTCGGAGTTTTGAAACTTTGGCAATGTGATTGGGACTTATGTATATATATATATATATATATATATATATATATATATATATATATATGTGTGTGTGTGTGTGTGTGTGTATGGGTCTACTTCACATGACTGAAATTTCATTTGACTGGCTTTCATTTGACCAAGACCAAAATACCTAATTTTCAAAATACTGAAAACTCCTTTGACTGAAACTCATAATACTGAAACCTTACAATGCTAAAGTTCAAAATACTAACTTGTAAACTATAGACATGCACACTTACAACATCAATGACTAACTCTTTCCAGAACTTAAAAACTACTTATGTACCCTCTTATCAGAAACTGGATGATATAAAACCAAACTTGGTTGGGAGCTATGCCCCCCACAACCTCCAACGTGGGGGGCTGTGCCCTCACCCTTCCAACTATATATACTAACTCCAGGATCATGCTACAGTGGGGAAAAGGGAATATACCTTTTACTTACCTTGCAGTAGTCTACACGCCACCACTACTGCTAGGAATGCACAAAACATATGCCATATTACTTGAGATACTTCCCATAAAAATGTAAACAGACAAAACTACATGTAGACACACTACAACACTACTTTCTACATGACTATCGGTATTCTGACAATCAGCACTATAAGTTACAGTAATTATTTTTATTACAAGCAAGTCACAGGAGAAGGGAAACCCATATCATGTCTATGGCTTACATTTCAGTATAATGAGATTCAGTCAAATGAGTTTACAGTATTCTGAAAATTCGGTATTATGGTCTCAGTCAAATGAAATTCTGTCAAATAAAATTTCAGTTATAGGAAGTAGACCCATATGTATGTGTATATATATATATATATATATATATATATATATATATATATATACAGACAGACATGCACACACACATATACACACACAGCTACAAACATGCCCATAAAGATGAACACATGTTCATATACTCACATGGCTTCAAAGTACTTACCTACATTTGTGACAATGGTCTTAATTCTTCCATTGATGTGAGCAGGTGTATTCCATCAATAGTTAATGTACAGTTTTTGAATTCACACCCCAAACAGCATGGCAGAGCTATGCTCTGAATTGCTCAAAATGTTATTTATAAGCCAGAAATATTTCTGGGGGTGAGCACAAGTCTAATTGACATCCCGTGGACTGTCACATTTGCATGCATCATCATCAGTGAGACCACTGTCTGTGCTACTGGCTTGTTCCCTCATAACACTGTAGCAATAGAGTAGTTTCTGAATCTTGACACACTGCGAAAACCTGTAGAGGATAAGTTAGCACAGTGCAATATACCTTTCTGAATCACAGAGGTTATATTTCCACTAATGGCCAATTGCTTAGTAACTGAACCCTTGATATTTATTATACTGGCCTTAATAAATTAACGTATCAACAAATTCCCAATTTTCCAAATATTTCAAGTTTCTTGATGTGTAAATAATTCTACATGTTAGTTATAGCTCATGCAATTAGTTTTACTTACCTTCTTATTAAAATGTCTACAATTTTTCATGTCTACAGTTTCTTTAGTCAGAAGTAGCATGTCCAGAACTTGTTCCTCTCTTACCCTATACATATTCTCCATTATAGTACCATCCATTTATTTCATCATGCATTCCTGTATTTCATCAATAACATAGTCAGCATTACACAATATTGCTAGCAGCTAGTTTTACATATTTAAAACACCACAGCAGTACCAGGCAAAGGTGTAACAGTGAACCAGTAAACAAAAAAACACCAAAAATGCATGATGAGCACACCGATTCAATTGAACTGGTGTCCTCATCGTGCATTTTTGTTGATTTTTTGTTCATTAGTTTTTCATATTATATTTAAATCCTGTCTTCCAGTTGTCTTCTTGTTATACAATTGCAGTTATACCATTCTTACTTTTATCTACAAGTTTCTTTATACCTCTTCTAAGCTCTTATAAAATCTTTTCCTCATTTAGCTTTTCAATAGTTTCTCAGTAGTTATATTTTTTAATTATCCCTTACTTAAACTTTTTAATCATTTTTCTAAGAAATCACTTCTTCACCTCTTTATTTTTTCCTTTATTATATAATGCAGAAACACATTTTTCTGAAATCATCCCTTTTTAACCATGATTATATTTCATTTTTCTTTTTCATATGTCTGATATAACATCATATTGTTCTCCTTCCTCACTAACGTCCAGAAAAATGAAACAATTCCTCCTTTTAACCATTCAAAATATTTATCTTTTTGTTGTATCTATCATTTTTTAATATTTTCATGCATTTCTTTCTCTTTTCTATAAGTTGTGTGTTTTATTAATTTAACATCTGTTAACGGGGAAAGTCTGACTTGGAACAAAGCCAATTTTCAGTGGAGGCTCAAGGAGAAATGCTCGAGACACATGTCTTTATAACGTGGGAGGAAACTGGAACACCCAGAGCAAACCCACACAAACACAGTGAGGATATGCAGACTCTGCACAGAAGGCACCGCAGCTGAAAATCGAACCGGAGAAGCTCCTGCTGTAAGATGACAACATGTCCGCTGCACCACTTTGCTATCCAAATATATATAACTTGTTCCTCCACCATTCTCTGATATTCTTCAGCTATTTTACTATATTTATTTCATTTTTTATCCATCTCACTATCCATGCCAGTATCTACTCTGTTGTACTTTTCTTCAACACTATCAACTGAAAAATTTATTTTTGTTATTGTATTTACTATGGTGCTGCTTACTGTGATGGATTTGAAGTCTTCTTAAGACACTCAGTCTTGCTGGCTGGATTCTGCTGAAATTAAAGTCTGGTTATAGTTGCATTCACAGTCTGTTGCATACAGAAACTTGCAGAATATACACTGATGAGAGAATATACTTTGCAGCATCAACTTAGAGCAGTAACAAATAACTTTTTATAATAAACCACATGGACTAACATTGCAGCTTCAAGTACTGTTCCACTTTACTTTTCATATAGTACAGATGATGTGAGAGATATAACATTTACCTCATGACAAATGTGTCCCTTCCAGTACCCCTAACATAACTGGATTTAATACAGACTTTATATATGTTTTTAGTTAAGCACTCCCTCTTGGTTTTGGAAAGATACTGCCTTGATGACGCAAATGCTGACTTATCTGTTCTTGTGCAAATGCTGATAAGTGCAAAAACACATATTTTTAAGGAAACGCCTTGTGGATAAACACATGTCCTGTTGTCCATTCTTTAAAGAAAGCAGATTAGTTTTTTTTCTGATATATCCTGTTCTTTTTTTTACATTCTTGCCAAGTCTGTAAGAAGTCAGCTTTCTTGATGTGTGTGTAATACACTCATAAGCATGTTTCTTATTTTTTTAAGCCACAGTCATTTAGTTTGGATGCTAATCATATATTACTAAACTCTGTTTCTACATTTAAGCAAGCTTTATATTATTCCTTATTTATGTTGCATATTTGTAGCAAAGTTACTTTCAACCTTAAAACCTTGTTGAGCATAATCTTACAATTCCCTCTTTTTATTTTAAAACATATTTAAAACACTTTATACTGATATGTTTTTTTGATCACATTATATAGAAAACACATTAAGAAACAAAATCTTTAGTCTTCTTTTGATACAAGTGAAAATGCAATTTTACAATGATATCAAGTATTATTACCAAAACTGAATGTATTTAACTTTTTCTTTTTGCAGACTATTCTGTGAAAATATTTCACCAATTATGAACTGTGTCTGCTATAGTTTTATTTTTTAACTAGATTAATTTATTGTTTTGCAAACACAGAATTTCATTTATGACTTAGAACTCTTTCATTAACTCTTTGCAACTGTTGAATTAACCCCTATCAATGAGGGGCACAGGTGGAAACCCTAGGACAAATTTGTGGTTTCCCATCCACTCATCAAGGTTGTGCTTGAAGAGGGTCAGCAAGGTACTCTGTTTGACATGTATGAGAAGTCTATTCCATTAGCAGGGTAGCCTCTGGGAGACAAACCTGTCTTTCCAGCAGGTTTTGTTGATGTCACATATTAGATTCAGCCCTTTTGAGCAAGTAATGCACGAGGAGTTAAACTTGTGCTTATAGAGCTTTTCTAGTAGGGCAGGGTCAGAGATTGCCTTGTAGGTGAGACACAGATCATCCCTTAGCAATCTGTATGATACCAAGTAGAGTTATAGTGATTTGACCCTGTCCTCTCAGGACAGGTGTTGGAGGCCATGGGTTCTCTTCGTGAGGTTTACCTGTGGCCTTTCCAGTTGGTGCAGATGTTTGGAGAAGTACATACCAAACAGGGTGTTATACTCAATTATTGGTTTAATGAGGGAGGAGTATAGAGAGTAAATAACCTCATTTTTTTCCTGTGTGGAATCCCTTTACTTATGAGATGAACCAAGTAAAAGGCTTTTCTAACCACTTCTGCTACAGGATGTTCGAATGTGAGATTTTTGTCAACCTGAGTGCCCAGTTCTCTCACCACAGGCTGTGTACTTAGGGGGTTGCTGTTTATTTGGTAATCAGCAGGGGCCATGTTTTTGCTGAATGGTATGATGATACATTTTTTTGCATTTAACTTGAGGCCATGACTTTGACACCAGTCATTAGTTGATGTGAGATCCTCTTGCAGTATGTTGACATAATTTGGGGAGTCAGTGACAGCACCCAACTTATAGTTGTCTGCAAACTTGGTCAACCACAGGCCCTTTGCCTTTCCCTGGTCCTCTGAGAAGTAGATGCCAAACAGCAGGGGTACCAGGATAGATCCTTGGGGAACTCCACTAGTGACAGGTCTGCTATTGGTGGTGGAGGCACCTATTTTGTCCTTGTGGGTCCTGTTAGTGAGACAGTTGGCCACCCACCTGATGAGATAAGGATTTACACCAAGTTTGTGTTAGCTTTTCAATGATGCCCAAGTGGGGGATTGTGTCAAAGGCCTTGCCAAAGTCAAGGTAAGTTGTATGTACTGGCTTTCCCCCATCCAGGTCCTTGGTGACAGTCTCAAAGAAGTCAACCAGGTTAAACAGGCATGATCTATCCCTGACAAATCCAAACTGTGTGGGGTCAAGTGCTTGGAGAGTTCCTATGTCCTTGTTTATGAGATCCATAATAATATGTTTCATGGTGCTACAGATCAGGCATGTCAAGCTAATGGGGCAATAGTTTCCAGGGTTAGTTGTGGCACCACCTTTGTGAAAGCGGATGACAATGGCAGTTCTCCACCCTGCTGGAATGAAGTCTGTACTTTGACTGTGGTTGAATATGGTGCTCACTGGTGAAGCTTGCTGGAGATCATGCAGAATACCACCTGGGATACTATCAGTTCCCATGAAAGTTGTGTTCTTTGCCTTGGATAGTGCCTTTAACACTTGACCTATGGAGATGTGCGGTGCAGGACAGTTATCAGGGATTTTGAAAAGGCATTTTTGGGGGGACAGGGGGATGAAGTTTGTACTGAACATATCTGCTAGCAGGTTATTATTATTTATTTACATTTGATTACCAGGAAATTCTGTCTGAACACATGTCCTTTTTCAGTGGATACCTGGGAAGAAAGGCTCCACAGATTTTACATGAGTAATAAACATTCAATAATAAGGTTGTCTAAGTCAACAGGATCAGTGTAAGTGATACCGTTAAGTACTAATTTGGAACAAACCTGAGCTTTGCCATGGAGGTTCCTGATGTAACTAAAGAAGGCTTCATGGTTTCCCTTTGTTTCAGAGGCTAGTTATGATTCATAATTGGCTTTGGAGGTTTTCACTAGTGATCTAATTTGCTTGTTGAGGCAAAGGAGGCAGTTTTTCCAACTTGCAGTTTGTTCCTTTTTGCCCTTGGAGAACAGCTTCTTCCTTTTGTTGTAAAGCATGTTGATAGAGGATGTCCACCAGATAGGTTTGTGTTTCCTTGAGGAGCAGGTTTAGTTCTGTTGGGTATGACTGAGCCCATGCAGTTGTACAGGTGCTTGTATACTGCATTGGTGTACTGTTCAGCATAGTTGTCTGTATCCTCTGAGGGAGGCAGCGGTGCAAAGCTACTGATACCCTCCCTTAGGAGGTTGTAGTCAGCTTTTGAGAAGTTTTATTTAGCCTGATTATGGTTGGGGGCTTGAGTGCAATAAAAACTTTGAATGAGAGAGACCGATGATCTGATCTCACCAGGGAAGAACATACTATGGGAGTGGTGCAGCAGTCACGCATGCTGGTGAGAACCAAGTCCAAAATATTATCTTCCCTTGTGGGGGATGTTCTAGTGTGTTAGAACTGATGAAGTCAAGGAATCATTGGGTGAGTGCATTAGTGCAAGAATTGTTCACCCAGTCTATGGTGGGGTAGTTGAAGTCACAAAGGATCAGGGTGTTGTGGGGTACCTTGATGGAGTCAAGTAGATCCAGGTAGGAGGAGTGGGTGTCCTGAGTCATGGAGGAGGGTCTATAGCTGGCTATAACTTGGATGGGTGTCTTACCAACTGTCAGTTGTACCTGGAGTAGTTCCACTGTGTAATGCTGGCAAACCAGACTGGAGGTGTGCCTGTCCTTAATGATGTTAGAGACTCCACCGCCCTTAGTATGCATGACCTCATTTTGAGTCAGAATGTGTGGAATGAGGTATAGCCTGGTAAGGCAGGGGTGCTCTCTGCAGTCCTCAACCAAGTTTCCATGACCACACAGATGTTGGCATCCTCCAGTGCAAGGAGAGCCTCCAGCGAGTGCATTTTCAGGTTAAGGCTCCTTCATTAAGCAGCAAGACCTTAAATTTGTTTTTTGATAGATCTTTTATGTTGGAAGATTTGTCTTTGGGACATTGCCTAAAAAAGGCACAGTGAGGGAGCCAAGAACCAAGGCACAGGGGGTGAGAGGTTGGCATAATGGTTAAGGTGTTTGCCTTACAGACACAAGGTACAGGGTTTGATTCTCACATGGGGTAATTGGCTAGGCTTAAAATGACCCAAAAGGGCAGTTAGCCTAGTACTAATCTATAAATCTATGAAAACCTTGGCCAGGATTCAGAATCCCAGGAGTGACAGGTAGAGGCCATCTCTGGCAAAGCATAGAGGTCTGTAAAGCATGTCATCCCAGGCAGACAGATACTGGATCCCATTGGAATTACACCAGAAACTTAGCCAGTTGTTAAAGTCAATTATTTTTCATTGGTATTGTGGTATTATTCTTAGTGAAGGTAGGATGCTGCTTAGGGCTAGGGTCATACCTGCCTGAGACACATACTGTGAGACCTCAATCATGTCTCTCTTCTTATAGTCCAGGGAGGTATGTCTCAAGTCATTCACATCAACATAGACAATGACAGAGTCATAACTGTACTTGTGGAGAGAATTAAGTGCGTGCGTGATGAGGTAGATACTGGCACCAGACAGACAACTGACCGTGAATTTCTCCTTGTCAAGCCTGGTGAGGGTGACATCAGTGTTTCTCACAAGTGAGTCACCAATGACTAGTATGTTTGGTTTGTTATTATGCCTTGTGGGCTGTGTTAATTTATTGTTTTGCCTTATGGGCTGTGCTTGTGAGACACTGATGTGTTGTCTGCTGTATGCAGTGTGTTTTGTTGTTATGTGTGGAATGTTTGTGAATTTGTTTTGGAGGTCTCTGCTGTTTAGGTAAGTTTTTATTGAGTGCCTCTGCATAGCTGTGTGTGTATGTTGTTCTTGGCTATGTGATGTGAGTGGTGTGGTGTGGTGTTTGTGCTGGCAATGTCCTCTTTGTTAGGAGTACTGACTGTGGTGCATGAGAGAGCATGGATTCCTGGTTACCGCTATAAATACATTCCTCGCAAGTAGAAGAAGTATGTGTTAGGACAAGAGGGCTGTCAGTAAACATGAGGCAGTTCCTACACTGTCTCGGTATGTCCATGTCGACAAGGCTGGTAGGAGATAATATTAATAATGCTTTAGCGAGGCATATTCAGGACAATGTTGTATCTTTCTGCTTTTCCCAGTTAGGGGTCGCCACAGCGGAACTCCGATCAGCTAATGATTGGCAGTAGATTTCTACGTACCGAGTTGCCAGCCCTGACACACAGCCTTCAACGAAGGTATGCCCATTCACGCATGTCTCCACACAGAAGACGCTTTAGCTGAGAATCGAACAGGACGTCTTACTGTGAGGCGACAATGCTACCACAGCACAACGTCTTACTGTGAGGGAGGCATATTCAGGACAATACTGGCCACAATTTCACATTTAAGGCAATAGACCATGTAGACATCAGTGACAAAAAGCTTTGGGGCCTTCAGTTAGAGTTAAAGGAGTTAAAGTGGCAAATCTTACTACAGGCAGATAGATGGCCAGGGATAAATTACAGGACACCCATCTCTCCTGTATTGAAATTAAAAGCCCTATTAAGGAACAAAATATCTCAAAACATTTGTTAAGCACAAGCACTTTTGTATGTGTTTGGCTTTGGTAAACATTTTAGCATTATGTGAATATTTAACATGAGATTTTAAAAATGACTTTAGTTTTAGTTTTATCCTACTTAGAATAATTCATGACATAAGTATGAGACTAATCATTTATCTTTTAATTACAAATTTTAGTTGTATTTAAGATGCAACGGTTTCAACTGTAACACAATCACCAAGGGGTTAATTGATGTTCTGTTTCAGTGTTGCCTAGCTAGCTGCCTCTCTTGCTTACCCAATCAGAGTGTTTTTTTATATGTATATAAATGTCTGTCTTACATTTTAATGGTGTCTGATGAAGTTAACACTTGTTTAATGAAAACGCTCACATTTTATTTGTTTCTCTTGTGGGTTTTTATCATTAAATACACCTTTACTTTATCATCACCTGAGTGATTTGTGCCTGTGAAACTCTGCCTGCCAGCATTTTTATTTATTTAGTTTGTTTTGCTGCTTCTGTTTTTTTAAGGCTGGTAGGAGAAACTGATGAGAATTGTCTAGACATAGTGATCTGAATACTTGGGTGGACTTAGAAAGAAAGGGCTTTGATAAGGGTTTGTCCACAACAGTGTAGACTTCAAAAACTTTCTTAAATGTAAAGTAACTGGCCTGAATCCCAAGTGCTAAACCAAAACTAAGATGCTTAGAATAACAGATACATTTAATCAGGCTACTAAAAAGCAGTAATAAATGCAGTAGAATAAAAACACTTGAACACTTAAGAGTATGCAGCAAAGGAAAAATAAGATAATAAAGTAGGAAGAACACAGTTACAGTAAAACCAGCTGAATAAAGTGTCATTTTTTTAGGTGGAGATGTAGGAAACAAAATATAGTTGAAGATTAAGAAACTAAGGGGGTCGGCCTTCTCAATTGCTCTCTCTGTACTCATTAGCAGAGCTGATGAGATACGACTGGAGGGAGTGACCAACATCAAAGAAGCAAGGGGAAAGTCCTTCCCAAAGGAGCTCACTCTCAGTTGGGTGAGCAAATGAGATGGGAATGGGAGGAGTGAAAAATATCAAATTTACAGCAGGGGTGGGCAATTCTAAAGCCACCAAGTTTAAGAGTAAAACAACACTCGGTTGGGAGGGTGAGAAAAAAAAAAAACAATTTGTCGAAAGACAGAGACTAGCAATAAACAATAAAGACAGTACAGCTTTGTTAACTATCACTGAAACAGATCAAGTGCAAAAAAGTATACTTGTATCGCGTCTATATCAGATTATCAAACTTTTAAAAGTTCGAACACCATATGGTCGAGACCATATGTTCAAACTCTTAAAAGTTTGAAAAATCAAATAAAAAACCAGAAAAACCTACCTGAAAGGTTCAGCAGTGGGGCAAACCCCCCAGCACCCCCTGTTCTTTAAAGATACCAACTCAGAGATCGCACTACAGTGCAGACAATAGAAAACTTCCATTTCTGCACTGTATGGAGATCTCCATTGAAACGTTCAAACTTTTAAAAGTTTGATCATATGGTGTCGACAATATAACGTTCAAACTTTTAAAAGTCTGACAATGTAATATAGACCCCTTATATCAGTCTGGTATAGCCAGATGGTTATAGAATCAAATACAGCCAGGTACTTAGCTCTGCTATATCAACTCTGCTACTGAGCACAAATTCACAGAAATGTAAGTCTTTGTACCAGAAATACAACAGAGAAAACAGACCTCAGGCAATCAAATAAACACAGAGGTGTTGGCCAATAGCTAACAACTTGGGTTGGCTGACTCCACAGAATACAAAGCAACCACCACCATGAATCTAGCTACTTAACTAACCCTGAGAAACAAAAATGCATACAGACAGAGGCCAGCAATAAACAATGAAGCAAATAAATAAATGTGGTACAGTTTTGTTAACTATCACTGAAACAGATCAAGTGCAAAAAAGTATACTTATATCATAGGTTCATAGGTTCATAGGTAGGTACTAGGCTATCAGCTCAAGGGCTTATGTAAGCCTAGCCAGCAAGGTTCCATGGCTTACATCACCCAAGAAAGTCATTTTCCTGTGCCACTGTTGAGCATAGACACAGAAGTGATGCCCAGGGTGTATTTCCTATTTCCCATCCACTCATCAAGATTTTTCTTGAAGAGTGCTAATGAAGAACTTTGCTTGACATAGATGGGTAGCTTGTTCCAGAGTATAGGAAGTCTCTGGGACAGGACTCTATCCCTCCAGTGTGTCCTGTTTATTGTGGTGACAAAGTTTAGGTCCCTAGAGCGTGTAGCTTGGAGGGATTGGGATTTCTTTAGGTGTAGCATGTCCAACAGCTCTGGGTTTGACATAGCTTTATATGTTAGGTAGAGATCACCTCAGAGTAGGTGATATGCTATGGAGTAAAGCTGGAGGTTTTTTGAGGCAGTCAGTGTAGGGCATTTGTTTGAGGCCAGTAATCCTCTTTGTGAGGTACTTCTGTGGCCTTTCCAGCTGCTGCAGATGTCTTGTGAGGTACATTCCAAAAGGGGTGTTTTACTCTATAATGGGTCTAATGAGTGATGAGTAGAGGGGAACAATGACCTCTTTTTTCCTGGATGAGAACCCTTTTATGATGAGGTGTGCCATGTAGAAGAACTTCCTGACTACTGTGGTGATGTGACTATCAACAGAGAGACTACTGTCTACCTGGGTCCCAAGGTCTCTTATCATGCATTCAGTGTTAAGTAGATTGCTGCCTATGTTGTAGTTCATGGGTACAGAGTTTTTACTAAAGGGGATGACAATGCACTTTTTGACATTGAGCTTGAGGCCATGGCTCTGACGCCATGCATCTGTCTCAGTGAGGCCCTTCTGTAGGATGTCCACATCATTTGGGGACTTGACTATGGCTCCTAGTTTGCTGTCATCTGTGAACTTCGTTAGCCAGAGACCTTCTGTGTTAGCCTGTACTTCAGAGAAGTAGATACCAAACAGGAGAGGTCCCAGGATGGAACCCTGTGGTAATCCACTTGTCACTGCTTTGAGGTCAGATTTGGAGTCTGCAACTTTTACAGTGTGGGTTCTGTCAGTGAGCCAGTTGGCAACCCATCTTGTGATGTAAGGATTTATACCTAGTTTAGTGAGTTTAGCTATAATTCCAGAATGGGGGATGGTGTCAAAAGCCTTGGCGAGGTCAAGATAGGCTGTGTGATCCACCTTACCCTCAACCACGGCTTTGGTGACTGCCTCAAAAAAGTCGATCAGGTTCAGGAGGCATGATCTGCCTTTCACAATCCCAAACTGGGTGGGATCCAGAGTTTGGAGGTTACCAATATCTTTGTTTATGAGTTCCATGATGATACATTCCATGGCCTTGCAGAACAGGCTCATCAGGCTAATAAGTCGATAGTTCCTGGGATCAGTGGTGGCTCCCCCTTTGTGGAGAGGGATAATTGTTGCTGTGTGCCATTCAGTGGGCACAAAGCCTGATGTGAGGCTATTATTGAACATGGTACTTAAGTGGGGAGCCAGTTCGTTCTGAAGTTCATGTAAAACGCAGCCTGGGATGTTGTCCGGTCCCATGGATGCTATGTTTTTGGCTTTAGAGAGTGCAGCTTTTACCTGCATAGTTGTGATTACAGGGACTCTGCATTCTTCCTGTATAGATATGGACCCTTTAGGGGGTGAGAGGGGGGTAAAGTTAGCACTGAACCGATCTGCCAGGATGTTGGCAATATCAGTTGGTTCTGCAATTTTCGTGCCTTTGTGCTGTAACTCAGAGCAGATCTGGGTGTTGCTATCTAGATTCTTGACATAACTATAGAATGCTTTGTGGTTGTCCTTGGATTTAATGGCAATTTTGTTTTCATAGCTAGCTTTGGAGGATCTTGTAAGGGATCTCAGCTTCTTACTGAGGCTGACCAGGGAGCTCCTCCACTCATGAGATTTTACTCTCTTTTGCAAAAGTTTCTTCCTTCTTTAGTACAGTTTGTTTATGGCAGGGGACCACCAGATTGGCTTCCTTTTTTTGGAGGATAGCGTCTTGGTTCTGTTTGGGATAGCACGATCCATGCACTCATGTAAGTGCTTATAGAGTGCATTTGTGTAGGATTCAGCAGTTGTAACTGTATTGTCCATCTGCATGGGTGTCATGAAGTTCACCACTTCTGTCTTAAGAAGCATCAAGTTGGCTTTGGAGAAATTTTTTACTGTGGTTTCCTTAATGGTGGTGGGCGCGGGATGTGGATATCAGGGGTGATAAGCTTATGGTCGGATCGGACCAATGAGGAGTTGACTTCAGGTGTGGAACACCGGTCACTCATGTTGGTAATGACTGGGTCTATTGTTGCCCCTGGTGGGAGTGGGTTAAGTTGATCTAGGGCATTGGAATTTATGAATTCCAGAAAGCGTAAATATCCAGATGGTTATAAAATCAAATACAGCCAGGTACTTAGCTCTGCTATATCAGCTCTGCTACTGAGCACAAATTCACAGAAATATGTATTTGTACCAGAAATACAACACAGAAAATAGACCTCAAGGAATCAGATAAACACAGAGGTTTTGGCCAGTAGCTAGCACCTTAGGTGGGCTGACTCCACAGAATGCAAAACAACCCTCACCATGAAACTAGCTCCTGAACTAACCCTGAAAAATAAAAATGCAGACAGATAGAAGCCAGCAATAAACAATGAAGCAAATAGCTAAATGTAGTACAATTTTGTTCACTGTTACTGAAACAGATCAAGTGCAAAAAGGTATTATATCAGCTTGGTATATCAAGATTGTTATAGAATCATATAGAGCCAGGTACTTAGCTCTGCTTTATCAGCTCTGCTACTAAGCCTCAGGCTTCCGCTGAAAATGGGATGACACCCAGTTAGACTTTCCCAGTCAACAAATGCACACAAATAAATAAATAGTTAAATAGTAAATTTTATTTTTCTTATCCAAGATTGAAATGTATTTCAGATAAACTTGACTATTACCTTCTGAACCTTCTGAACTCTATCTAATTTGAGCAGCTAAACTGTGGGAGATCCATTGTCTTGGGAGGACTATTCTCATCCAAAAGAAAAATAACTGATTTTACCCTTGTAGGTGTTACAGACTATGGCCTATATTTTCTAACTGTAGTTTCTTTTGGTCATCTTTCAGTTTAATCCCTAAACATTTTATAATATAGCAATAACCAATGACTGTGTGTGGTATATACAATGGCATCACCTCTGTCAAGTCAACTTGAGCAGTACATATCAAGTTGAGGTATAACTATTAACCTATTTTATTTTTTATTTTATTTTACATTTGTTGACCGGGAGGATCCGACTGGATACATGTCCATTTTCAGCGGAGGCCCGGGGAGAAAAGCTCCAAACATAGGTACAAAAACAATTTGAATAACAGTGAAATATTATTTTACATTCAAAGTTAGAACATATGTTGTTCAATTATAATTTATTTAAAAAGGGAGAGGATTTAGGATAGTAGGGAGAAGTAGGAGAGTCAGGTGTAATGACTGTTAGTATAGCCGAAGGTTAACTACCCGGTTTAGGCAGTGACAATTTGTATTTGTACCCAGATGTGTTTTTAGCTTAGCTTTGAATTGACTTTAATGTAGACAAGATATATATATCATGGGAAGTTTTGTTCCAAATTTTACCTGCAGCATGTTGAGAAGGAGTCACCAGCAGAGTTATTAGTTTTGAATGTTTGGATTAGGAGACGTTGTTGGATGACCTCAGTTGACCTCAGTGGAGGAGGATTGTTGCATAGAGGAAGCAGCATTTTGAGGGAAGGAGCATATTCAGGGTTATATATAATTTTGTGTGTAAGGACTAGTAGATTGAAAGAAATAAGGGTAGGAAGCTCAGACCAGTTAAGCTTGGCTAAGTTGGTACAATGATGGGTCCTATATGGTGACCCAGTGAAAAACCTAGCAATATGATTGTAGCAGTTAGAGAGTTTGTTCATGACAGTTTTGCTTATGTTATGAAAGTGATGAGAGAAGGTGAGTCTGGGCAAGCCATTTTAGCTTGAGGGGTCAAGAAGCTATTTATTCTATATAAGGAGCCTAGTTTCTTATTAATGGTCTTGATCATTTGGTTTATATGTATATCATATTTTAGTTTGTTGTCTATGGTTACCCTAGTAATTTTGTTGAGAGATCTGGAGAAATTATGGTCCCATCCTTGGCTTGGATAGTAAAAAAAAGGGGCAAGACTTATTTGTTGGAAGAAACAACATTTTAGTTTTTAGGATTCAGGAATCCGATTGGACAGCCAGTGTTCTATTTTGCTGAAAGTGGACTGGGTTATCACTTGTAGATCTGAGGAGTTTGTACCAGAGCAAATTAACGAATCATCTGCATATTGTATGCAACTAGCATTAGAATAACTGTATGGAGATCATTGATAAAGATGGAAAATAATAGTGGCCCTAAAATAGATCCTGGGACTCCCAATGTATTGGGTAGTAAGTTAGAGAGTTTGGTCTGCCATAAAACTGCTTGTTTTCTACCGATGATAGGTGAAACAAACCATATTGTCAAGGCCGAATGAGGATGTATTAACTAGAAGTTTATGATCCACCATATCAAAGGCCCTTCAGATCCAGAAAATAATAAGAGAGAGATTTTATTATTATTATGGGAGTTTATGGTTGTTTGAGAAGACAAGAGGGGGAGGCTGTGGGTGCTTATGGAGGGTCTGAAATGTTGGTTATCAGTCAGTGTAGATGGTGACAGTTAGGAGTTGTTGATGACTGTGAACTTGAACACATTTTTTTTTTTTTTTTTGAGGAAAGTAAAGATATATATGCCTATATAGTTTTGAGAGAGATCAGTGGTAGTGCCTCCCTTGTGGAGAGGAATGATATCTTCCAGATCTCGGGAATTTTGGCCTCTGCTAAGGAACGGTTGATGAGGATTGACACTGGATAAGCAATACTTCAGCTGTTTTTTGCAATATTCAGCTGGGGGTTGGTCAGCAGAGAGTTGAGGGTTTTTTTTTTTTATTAATCTACAAATAAATAATGAGGTTGGTACAGGTTGAAGTAGGGGTAGGGGGTTGGGTGTTCGTCAGAGTGTGTGGGGGGTGTGGGGCTGGTAGATAGATTAGATAGATGAGTTTGAATTGTCTCAGTAAAGAAGTGGTTAAAGCTATTGGAGACATCGACAGAGGTTTTATCAATGAGTGGCAGGGACAGGGGTAGTAGTACACCCTGGGTGAAGCAGTTGATTTAGTCAAGCCCAGAATTTTTGTGGGCAGTTTTGGTGGTCAGTTTGCAATTTACAATAGTATTGTCTTTTATCAAGTAATATTTGCCTTTTGGTTTCATTCCTAAGTTGTCTGTATTTAATTTGGTCCAGAGGAGTTTAGTAGGCCAGGCAGACCATTTATTTCTGAGATTAATTTTCTTTGTTTGTTTTTGTTAGCCAAGGAACATCTACATCTTTGGTTTTCTTTCGAATGGGAGCATGAGAATCAAGAATTTCTAGGAATTTTTGTTAAAAGTATAGCACTGCTTCATCTAGGGTAGATATTTTAGTATTGTCCAGTTACAAGAGGAAAGTTCTAGTTGTAGTTTAGATAAGTCAAGTTTCTTTTTATTTCTAACAGCTCTGAGTGTGGGTTGCTTAGGAATGATTAACTTATGCTTAATGATGTACGTAAGATGGTGGTCACTTAAACTATCGGGGAGAGTACCGGATGTATAATGGTCAGGGTGACTATTTATTAGCACCCAGTCAAGTAAACTGTCTTTCTGTTTAGATTTCCCTAGCCTGGTGGGGGTATTAATAATTTGCTTGAAAGAGTAGAGGTTAATGTGTGTAGTGGGAGCTGAGGGGGCACAGGTATTCCAGTCTATGTTGAAGTCTCCAAGAACTAAGGTTTCTTGAGGGAAATGAGTAGAAATCCAAAGGGTAGATTCGAGAGTTTCTATATTATTTCCTGGAGGAATATACATGCAAATAATATAGATAAATTTATTGCTGTTAATTTGAATTTATTGCTGTTAATTTGGAGATTAGTATTTCTGCATTGTTAAATTGAGGTGGTTGCATAACGTCAGTAGACACAATTAGATCAGCTTTATAGAGTATGGCAACCCTCCTCCTTTCTTAGGGACTCGGTCTCTCCGATGAATATTGTAACCTGGGATTAATATTTCATTGGCGGTAGTTGTGGGTTTTAACCAGGTTTCAGTTAGACACAAGATGTCTGGGGAAAGGTCTAATAGAACTGTGTGAAGTTCATGTACCTTGTTGTTTATGCTTCTGATGTTAAGATGACAGGTTAGAAGGGAGTTTGTAGGGCGGGCAGTGACGGGGTTGGAGATAAGGTCATTGCTAGAAGAGGACTGCTGGTCAGTGCTTGTCGGACCAGGGTTGGGGTATATCACCATGAGGAAGCAGATTAAGTCTAAGTTTGGAGATGAGTTTTAGGAATTTATCTAAAATTTTGTAAGTTTGTTTCAGTTTGGGGCTTTATTATTATTGTAGGAGGAGGAGGTAGTTCACAAGTACCATAAACATGAAAATAGTTGATGAATTTGGTTCCAATAGTATTGTCTCTGATGTGTAGTAGTGGGAAAAATAATTTTTTTTTTTGGGTTTCATACAATGTTAAAGTAAGAGGACAAACAAAGAAAAGAAAGAAAGAAATACCACATGTTTAGTGGTATAGGGTGTAGAAAATATAAATAAATAAATGAAATGAAGAAGAAAGAGATGGAAAGAATGGATAGTTATAGAATGAGAGGGGGAGGGAGCAAGCAGGAATGGTAAGAATGCTAGGTAGGTGGAGTTGTAGGAAGGAACAGCCAATTAGATCTAGTAAATGTAGCAGCACATCAACAATGATGCCACTCACTTCCTAAATGGAGGACAAATTGCCATGCTTCTATACTTAATGGAATAGAAGTTAATGAACTACAATTTAAAATCAATTAATAAGCACGGCTTGGGACACGAATGAATGAGTGAAGTGAACTAGATTTGTGGCAGCTTTATGAAAATATCCAGAGTCATTCGACATCAGTCATTCAACACCACAGAACCTGCATTCACTAACATCCAAAACCTCCTAATGATGCATGCATTAATACAGCTAAGCTGTCAAAGTCCCATCTCTGTTCACAGACATCCACATTCCTTTCTGGCACAAACCGTTTCTCAGCAGTGTTCAAATGGTGCAATATGCAATCATCTATGTCTATGTCTATACCTATGTCTGGGAGAAAGGTTTATGAAAAACATATTTTGTCATGCTGAGAAAGTTTCACTTAATACCATAAAAATTTAAAGCTACATAAAGCCTTAATGCAATGAGAATAATGATTTTTGGAAATCTAAAAAGAGGACAAAGAGAGAGGGGCATCCAGTTACATGGCTTAATGGCTGAAAGCCCTCCATATGTAGTGTAAATCTCAAAACCCTTTCGGTCCTAATGTATCAGACAATCTAGAAAGGCAGTATTTTAACTTGCACACAGTATTTCAGCCAAATATTAATTATATTAAGAAATCAAGTGTATTGTATTCTGGTAGAAGAAGATCTCTTTCAGGTTTGTAAATGAAACTTGCATAGCTAATTCATAGGTGTCTACTAGGCTCACTTTTATAAACTAACTCTGAGATCACACAGTATTGAGAAAGAGGAGAAAACAGTTGGAAGTGTAAGCCTGGGTTTCAACAAAATGCATTTTCAGCTCGTACATTTTACTGAGTTTTGGTATAACATTCAAGATACTCACAAATTAATGCATGCTTCATGTCCCTTTCTTAAAATTCAATCTTCCAGTAAAATGTACAGGACACTAAGGAAGCACACTAACAGTAAGTGTAAAGTTTCAGTTACGCATTTCCCATAATGCAAAGGATTATTATTTGAAAGCCTAATTCTAAATATTTTGCATAAAATAAAATAAGCATGCACTTAAGAGCTAAACTGATTAAAAAAAAACAATTAAATTTAACACTGCAAGATATATAGCTAAAGCTTTGGGAATGTATTCATAGCTCAGGGCTTCACATTTTTGTAGAGGTAATCTGCAAGGAGTATAAGTGGTTATGCAAATCATGGACTTTGACTACATAAATGTGGAGGCCTTTTTATAAACACACCTCCCTATTGCAAAAGCATAATATGCTTAAGGCATAAGCAGTAGGAGGACAACTAATACACTGATATGAGGCACTACACATTTGTGTATCATTAGGATTCATAGAGATTAATCAAGATTAGCTCATCTGCATACTAAAAGTTTAAATGGCCTTGAACTTTTGCCAGTAAGCAGCAATTTAACAGGAGAACATGGAGTTCAGAGGTGAAGAGAAAACATTTTATTTGGTGTCACGAATGTACTTGTGCAAACACTGGCAGACTACTGAAGCAGCTGTTAGGAGAAATGCTTCATTTGAAGTCAGGATGTGCTTGTGTATACATGGGCAGACTGATGAAGAAGTATTTGGGGTCAGAAATGTGGTTGTGCATACATGGGCAGACTACTGAAGGGGTCATTGGGGAAACATTTAATTTGATATCGGGGACATGATTCTGCATACATGGCCAGACTACTGAAGGGATTGTTGGAGGAAATGTTTCATTTTGGTGCTTTTGCATACTTAGACTTACTGCTGAAGGGATCAGTGGGAGAATCATTTCATTTCTGTGCGTGTGCACACTTGGACATACTGCCAAAGGGATCACAAAGGGAAATATTTTATTTTGATATTTGCACATACTTGGCCAAGCTGCTGAAGGGATTGATTGGAGGATGTGTTTCACTTTGGTACGTGTGCATACTAAGACATACTGCTGAAGGGATCTGTGAGGGAAATGTTTCATTTTGGTGCTTATACATACCTGGACATACTGTTGAAGGGATTGGCGGTGAAAATATTTTACTTTGGTGCTTGTGCATATTTTGACAACTGCTGAAGGGATTTTAGTGGAAGTGTTTCATTTTGCTGTTTGTGCATAACCGGGCATACTTCTGAAGGAATCGGTGAAGGAAATGTTTCATTTTGGTGCTTGTACAAAACTGCTGAAGAGATTGCTTCAGGAAATGTTTCATGTGGATGGTTGTACATACTTGGACATACTGCTAAAGGAATTGGTGGAGGAAATGTTTAATTTTGGCATAAATGAAGTGCTTGTTCCTGCTAGTCAGACTTTTGAAGTGATTGTTGTGCAAAAATGTTAGTGCTTGTACATACTTTGACAAACTGCTGAAGGGTTTGCCTGGGAGAAATAATTCATTTGTGAGACACACTGATGTCCCTCTCACCAGGATTACAGTTAGTTGCCTGTCAGGAGCCAGGATTCATCAGATCACACAAGCACTCAGTACCGGTATGACTCAGTCATAGTCCATGTGGGTGTGAATGACCTGAGATGTACCTCACTGGACTCATGACTGAGCTCTCAGAATATGTGTCACAGACCGATATAAGTCTAGCATTGAGCAGCATTCAACCATCTCCAAGGACGATGTCACAATACCAGCAGAAAATGATGAACATTAATGACGTTACAAATGTTATTCCAAAAGAGTCCAATACTTGTCAAGCTGGGAGGACATAGTTGACAGGCCACTCTGCATTGCCAGCAATGACCTTCACCTGTCACCTCTAGGCTTTCAGATATTGACCAAAACATTATCTACCCCATAGTGCCTTTTTTAAGCATTGCTAAACAGACAAACCTTCTGACATAACAAACACTCTTTAGGACAAGCTAAAAGTTCTACTGCTCAATGCCAGGAGTCTCAACAAGAAACTATACTCTCTAGATGCTAGGAGTCTCAACAAGAAACTAAACTGTCTCGAGGCACTCCTCACCCTTGAAAATGCTGACATCTGTGCAGTTACTGAAACAGTGTTCAAAGCCAAGGAAAGCACTCCAGAAGTGCATGGCTATAATGCCTTCAATAAATTCTGACTCTCCACTGAACATGAAAGAGCAAAATGCAGAGGTGTTTCTATCTATATATAGAATAAGCACACTTCAAGGCTGGTCAAATAATACGACATGCTTGAGGTACTCCATGTCCAAATAACTATGGGAAAAAGCCATTACCATATTCTTGCTAGCTACCGGTCCCCCACCATGAACCAGGAAACTCATACATCATACCTGAAGTTACTAGAATCACTGACCATCCAGCCCAGTACCATACTCATGAGTGATTTTAAGTACTTTCCATTAATTGGGAGGCATACTAGACCACTAACAAGAAGACCCAAAGATTTCTTGGCTTTGTAAATTCAAATGCCCTAGAGTAGCTAGTTTGTACTCCCACTAGGGGAACAAATATCCTAGATCTAGTACTCAAAAGTATGCGAGAGTGCTGAACCTCCTCAGTGTGATGTCCTCACTGGTAGGATCAGATTATAAAGTGGCATTCCTTATAACAAATGTAAAACTTGTCCCCCACCTAAACTTTGAGAACTTCTCTAAGCTAAATTACGCCATATCAAGGGATGGCATAGCTAGTTTCCAAGCTCCCTTAAATCCAGAAAACACAGAAGCCTATGCAGAGACATACACAAAAGCTCTCTATGACAATATAAGCAAATGCATAGAAATAGCAGTACCAGACCAAAATAAACTCAGGTCAAACTGCAAAAACAAGACACCCTGGTGCACCCCTGATATTAATAGGTTGTACAACAAAAGAAAGAAAATTCTGTCAAGAAGTAAGAAGGAATGTGACAACAAAGCAAAAAAAAAAAAAACACTCTTTAGTCTAAACAAGCTAATGAGTGAACAAGTAAAGACTCTGAAAGCATATTTTGAGTTAAAAATAGCCTCCAAAGATAAAGATAACCAGAAGGCATTTTTCAGTTTTGTCTGCAGTCTTAAGTGCAACACTCAACAATGTGTCAAATTAGTTGTAGATGGCATCATCTATACTCAGCTGGAAGACGTAACAAATCTGCTAATGACAAATTCAGCTCAAATTTCACCTCCTCAATACCCCCAGTTCTCACTCAAGTAATACCCTCCACCATTCCAGCACCATTTATCACCAAAGAACAGATTACCACTGCACTCTCTAAAACTAAAAATACAGCTTCAGTGGAGCCTGATGAAATACCAAGTCATCTCTTAAACAACTTAAATCAGGACTTATTAGGCCTATTAGGATCTATAATTAAACACAGTCTCTAGACAGACTTTGTCCCGGCAGAGTGAAGGACAGCAACAGTCATCCCTATGCATATATTGGGACTATGCTCAGTACTGATTCAGGAAATTACTGACCAATAAGTTTGACTAGTCTTGTATGTAAGGCCATGGACCTTATAAATAATGACATAGGAAACATCCAAACACTGAAACCAACCCAATTCGGTTTTATCAAGTGCAGGTCATGCCTACTGAAACTGGTAGATTTCTTTGAGAAAGTCACTAAGGCCATAGATGAGTACAAAACCACCTACCTCGACCTGGCCAAGACATTTGACACAGTTGCCCATTCAGATATTGTAAATAAACTCACCAAACTAGGCACAAGTCCCTGCATCACCAAATGAATATCCAATTGAATCATGGTTAAAGTGGGAGAATCTTGGTCAAGTGAGAGACCAGTTACTAGTGGTGTGCCACTGGGCTTAGTGCTGTGACCACTGCTGTTTGGAATATACTTCTCTGAAGTCAAGGCTAATGTGAATGGCCTAATGATGACAAAGGCTGCTGATGACTGCATTTTGGGGGGAAATCATTAAATCTTCCAGTTATGTAGATATCCTTCAGGAGGGTCTAGATCAGACAAATGATTGGTACTAAAACCATGGCCTAAAACTAAATGTGAAAAAATGCATTATCATACCCTTTGGAAAGTCAAATACCCCCTGCAAATTAGAACATCAATACCACACCCCTAACAGTAGACTCAAAGGTGAGAGATCTATGTAAATGGATAGATAGCAGCTTGAACTTTGACTGCCATGTGTCGAGCTATACAACTGCAAGTCAGACAGCATGAAGATCACCTAATCTATGGATCTAAACTCAGCCAGTGACCTGAACAAAACATGCTGAAGATAGAGATATGTGTCTCACAGACTGCCACTTCTTTTACAACAAGCTTCCTACTCATATTAAATAGAGCAGTTCCCTGGCCCTCTTCAAATGCAGTTTGGATCAATGGATGGTGAATCACAAATTCACACCTGGGGTAGTGCCTTTGTCCCTTATGCACAGGGGCAATTTGTAAGGTACTCAATGCATAGGCACAAATTCATGCCATCCTCTTGTCCCTATGCTGATATATTGTGTAAAGTCAGGTTATAATGGCTAGGCTTGTAAGGGCTCTTAAGCAGTTAGCTTACTAATCTCCTATGAACCTATGAACTTATTGTGCGTTAGTGAAATGCATGTGCATACTTGGACAAACTACTGAAGGGAAAGCTGGGGGCAATTTCATGGATTGCAACTCAGATATCAAAGGCAAAGCATTGCTTTCAACAATGGATGTGCATACTGCATGGATATTGCACTATGAATTGCAAGAACACCTCATCAGTATACACTGTTTTCAAATATCTTATTTGCATCTCATTATGCTTAAGGCATTTTCCTTTAGAGTAAATGGCCTCTATGAATATTGCCTTTGTTCTGCTCATTCGTAAACATCAGTGATGTCCCATCACATTTGTGCAAATGGCTATGAATATTGACCTTAGTTTAATTCACCAAAGTTAAAACTTCAAGGTTCTGTAAATATAATGAATGCTTTAGGTGAACTCACAGAACACCCTGGAAAAAGATGGTATCTAATGGAACTCCAAAAAGGAGACTGTGACTCATATGCCTAGAATAGTAAAGACAGTTAATTCCAAGGGATTGCAGCAAGACACACAAATGAGACCCTACAAATGTTTACACCTGAGCCCTTGGAACAGCCAAAAACCTGTCAACATATAACCAGAGCTGTGTATCACATTTAGAAGACATCAGCAGAACTTTCACATAAACAAATACCCAGATCATGTAGGCCATGAAAGGTCAGAATAAGAATTTTAACTATATATATGTCTGCAGCCAGCAATCAGAAGACATCTCCTAGTACAGGTGTGATGTTACACATCCTAGGGGTGCCAATCAGTGGTGTTTATGCAGGATAAATTAATATAATAATGCATAAAACTGATGAAAATGTTTGTATGTAAATTATATTAGAAGCAAAATATTTCCTATCGGATGGTCCTAATCCAGGAACAGTATCCGTCTGTAATCTTGTGATGTCAGATAACAGCCGTGATGGCTTCATATCACTGGATAGTACAGGCTGTCATAAAATGAGTCTTATGATATAAAAATGACTGTGTCCATTAGTTTTAAACCTGGAATATTTTCTTTCAAAACTGTTTCATATTTATTTGTTACTGGTATATCTATTGCATGAAGCAACCTAGACAATTAGATGGGAGACTGTAATTTCACCCAGGGGTTGGCACCTATGTCCGTCATGGACAGAGGCAATTGGTGCTGATCATAGACTCAGTCTGTGAACAGTGCCCATCTAACCAAGCTCAAGGGAACACAGGTATAACATGGTTAATGTTACAAAGGCTCTAGGGCCATTAGCCTGGTAACCTTCTATGAACCTATGATCTATAAGAATGTTTATGATGCAGAGCAGTCCCTCTAACTCATGGTTGATAGATCTGTTCCTTATATTCTGGTCTGGTTTTCTTCTCATTTGGTCACTTCATTGGTGAAGGTAGCGATGATTTATAGCTGTTTTATGTTCTTCTAATTCATTACTGGTCCTCACAGTATTCAAGTCACTTATGTAATTTCTAATCATTGTGGTCCTGTTATTATGAAAATAAGAATAGAAGCTTTCTTTATGTTTAACACAACTGCCAACTAATACATTCACTTATGTTAGAGTATCACAGTTTATAGCTCCATCTGGACATTTTGTTGAAATAATGGTGTTGAGAATCATAAGGAGAAGGACAGATTCATTTATTTCAGCTGCAGAATCATAGGATCATTTTTTTTTCTTTTATCTATTTGGAATTAATGGTGCCTTGGCCCTTCCATGCAGCCTCCTATTTTGGCATTTTGCAAAAGGCCTCACATTTTTTGCAAATATCTTTCACACTTTAGAGCAGAAAGTTTCACATGAAGTATAAGGGTGCAGGTCATATTTTCATCCATATGGTTATACATGCCCTTCTTATCTCCACTTGGTTCCCACCAAATAAAATCCATGGGGGAACTTCCCTCACCTACCCTCAGACAAGCAAAGCAGTAATTCACATCAGCTTATGTATTCCATTTCTTTTCTTGACGTCTTTGAGTTTAGTCTATAACTTTATATCTGGTTCTGGAGTTTTCCTATGCCAGCTTTGTGGTGCTGCACTTTGTTTTAAGCTGCTTGGACATCTGTACCTGATATCTGACTATCCCTTCAATGTCTAATAGGTCTGTGTGCTGTGTTGCGCATGTATGTAGTTGTTTATGCCCTTCACCTGTTCCACCCTTTGAGCCATCAATGCCAGCTGGACATCATTCCAGCTAGACTACACTACATCACTGAAGTTGGCAATGCATTTCAGGCATGAGCACTTTCTTTTTCAAGCAGTATTTCTTTATGTCATTCCTAATCATTGTCCTTCTGTTATCAGTTCTCCCTGTCCTTTTCTATACTTCTCTGATCACAGCAGCACCACTAAAAATCAGAAATGATTTATGCCCAGTTCGTACTCTCCTTTCTCTTCCATTGACCTTATATAAAGTTGCTTAGGTCTCTCTTCATAAGTTAGCCACATTATTTCCTTAAGCATTTGCATAACCTGCAGTTTCCACATTCTACAAGTTTAATCTTACATCTACCTTATCATAATAATAAGTGTGTTCCCTACCTTGAATGCAGCTTTACCAATGTCCTAAACAAAAGAAGGATGACTTTAGTATCCATGGCATTTTCTATCTGAATATAAGTCTCAGCATCCTATATGACTTCATCATTCACAGTAGGTCAAGCCATCCTGCAGTGCTACAAATGGTTCTAGATAATGGCCACTGTTGGTGTGGCACCCCAAACTTGTGCAAAACTGGGAAAAAGGGGTTATGGATGGACTCTTCAAGGATACTTCCTTGTATAGCTCACATGTTTAGTGATTGTGGCATCAAATTAAAATAAGTTCTTCCTGGCTCAGCTCTCCTAACACATATACATATCCAAGATTCTTCAGACCAATGTGACTAACCACTCACTTAAAAATAAGATATTTAAGTCAAAATAAACTGTTTTGGTGATACATAATGAAGAAGACAGAGGAAAATATGATCAAGGAGAGATCTGTGGGAATATATTCTATTATATACTCCTCTCTCTCTCTTTATATATATATATATATATATATATATATATATATATATATATATATATATATATATATATATATATATATATAGATTCACTTTATAACCTCGAATTACTGAAATGTCGAATTTCAGTATCTCGGGGCTATAAAGCCGAATGTGAAAAATAGTGAAAGCTCATAATCGCGAATTTGAATATATGTCGAATTTGTGGTTATGACCTTATGCTGCGTAATGTCCGGAATTGTGTTTTGATGGTGCGTGGTGCCATGTGTGGATGTAGGTGTTATGTCAGGTAAGTGTTTTCTAAGAGTTGTGAGTGGGAGTTAGAGTGTGTGTGAGTGTGCTGATGTGTTTGATGTGTGTGTGAGGGGTCGGAGAATGTGCGTGTGTGAGTCGGCTTCTGTTTTGTGTTTGTGCGATCTCGGAGTTAGTATATATATAAGTAGGGGGGTGTGGGGGGTGTAGGGGGTGCAGGGGGGCTTGCCCCCCTGCTTATGTGTGTGAATTGTGTATGTATGTAGTTTTGTTTGCTTTTGTTGTGATGTGGGTGTTGTGGGTATGTGTAGTGTTGTGTGTGTGGTTTTTTCAGTGTTTTGTGGATTCGGTTTTATAGTCTCGAGATACTGAAATTCGACATTTCAGTAATTCGAGGTTATAAAGTGAATCCATATATATATATATATATATATATATATATATATATATATATATATAAAAATTCTAGGTATTAGCTATCTGTAAGTCATCTAAGATCTACGCACCTTCAGATATCAGATCAGAATAAAGACAGTAGTCCATCTAATATGGTTATACACCACTCTCTGTGTCATGATGGAGCAAACTGAACTCGGAGTCTAATTTAGCTGTCATATATAAAGTAAAAACATTAAACCAGTGGTTTCAAAACAAACACTTGCAGTACTGCATTGCATGCCTACTTTTCTTAATTACCCCTTAAATATGACTTTTAATTATTGTCTGGCATGGAGTTTCCTAACCAACTGTTTAACGTCTATGGATGACTAATACATGTGGAGCAACATCATCCTTTCCTGAATGAGGTATAGATATATTAAAAAGAGACTTCCACTATTGCAAATGAAAGCAAATAAAGATGAAGATCTTAAGCATATATTTAGATAATAATGGAAGACTTTATGTGGAGCCCAATCAGAAGAAAACAGCATTGCTAAGAAAATGAAATGATGTCCTAACATACTCCAGGCCCTGCTGAGTCTTTAGTTTGTTTTAATGATAAGAGTGACAGAGTTTAGACTGAAAGGGCTGCATCAAATAAGTATAAGAAAAATGTTACTGTCTCAAACTAGTTTATTTAAAAACAATAATAATGTCTCACTTTTTCTGTTTCCGAAACCAAAGCCAGCAGTATCTAAAATGAAGAATGAATGAAAAAGAGAAAAGCAATATGTTCCAAGAGCCATTGAGTACCAAACCATTACTACAAAGAAGCATTACTCACAAAGTCCTTATCTACAGATAAGAACAAACAAAACAATTATTTTTATAGGTACAGGACTGCTATGCAGGAATGCCCTATTTTACATAGTATTCTTCAAATGCATTATCAGAAATAGAACCTAAATTAATTTTATCTGTAAGTGAGACTTCGTTTCTGTCATACATGGAAAGGTCATGGTGACACTATTAATAATCATTAATCGTTTTTCACTCTTCACAAAAAATATGCTATTCATTGACACACCTACAGTATAAGTGATTAGGGTAAGAAGTAAGGAATAAGGTGCATTCCTTAAATTCTGTCATTTATTTTTGCTCATGGTTATCTGGATTAGATTTCCCCAGCTATTTTAAAAAAAAATTTCTTTTAACACTACCTGATACTTGCAAAATGATTTCTAAAAGGTGATTACTTCAGAAATCTATTTACTTCATACAGTGAAAAATGGGTACATCTTTACAATGAGGCCATGCTGATTATCAGGTTGTGTGACATAAAATGACTTCTTACTTAGGAGTATATCTAGCCTGACTCAAATTTTAACACAATGTATATAACAAAATTAATTTAATAAAAGAGTGGTTTTACAAATAAAGGTATTAGATTTGAATATAATATTGCAGAGATATAGCCCATTAAAAAGTCCTAACTGCTTATGCATAGTGATATGTTTTAAATATTTGTATCATAAGACCCACAATCTACATGCAAAGAAAAGACTTAGAAAAAAATAATAGAAGTAACAACTGATTTACCAAGCTACTATTATTTTGGGAGGTGGGATCACCTGTGGAACGCTGAGAGCTTGAAGTGTTTGGCTTGCTTCATTCTCATCAGACTGCTGATATACTGCACTGATTCTGGGGTGTCTGGATTGAGGAAGCACTACCCAAAACATGCTACAAAGCCTTTGCTTAATATTCTAACAGCAGAAATATGCAATATACACTTAACAGAATGGTCATCATTTATTTAACATTTGTTAATTGGGAAAGTCAGACTTGGAACAAAGCCAATTTTCAGTGTAGGCCCAGGGAGAAACACTCCAGATGCATGTCTTTGTAATGTGGGAGGAAACTGGAGCAAACCCACATGAACACAGGGAGGACATGCAGACTCCGCACAGAAGGCACCCCAGCCAAGAATCGAACCAGTGAACCTCTTGCTGTGAGGCAATAATGCAACCGCTGCACCACTACGCCATCATGCCATTAAACTAGATAATTATCAAAGATCTTCTGCTGGCCATCAATCTTAGTGACTTTCCAGTAGATGGTGATAATTTCAGGAATTTCTATTTCTTGCAGCAAGCTTTAGTGCTACCCCATGTTTCTCCCCATGAATAGAAGCCTATATGAATGAAATATATCTGCTGTGTGCAAAGAGATCATACTCGTATGTGTCAAAATCATGGGCTGACAAATAAGATCGAGAAACAGAGACGAAGTCCTGCTGCCTAATTTACCCCCTTACTGAGGGTTGGGTGTTGGCATAATGGTTAAGGCATTTATATTGCAGGCACAAGGTACAAGGTTAGATTCTTACCTTTGAAAGGGAAATTGACTAGGCTTAAAATGACCCATGGGGACAGCTAGCCTAGTACTTACCTATGAACCTACAAAGTATCACAGTGAAGCAGCTACTGAATTCACATGCTAATAGCTCTCTGCTTATTGACAATATATGGCTCTTTTATCTAGGCTATGGAGTGAGAAGTTTCCTCATTAAATAACTACCATATTTAATGCAGTATGGAATGCTATAGCACCATTGTTTGAAGTTTTGAACTTGTTAAGGCTTTTAGTAGGATACCAGCCTTAAATGCCACATATTAGCAATCAACAACCTGATGTGCAATCATAAAAGTTCATTTACTCTTATTACTGTTTAAAAATATTGATATTGTAGTTTCACATGGATTTCTCTTATCCCAAGATATGTTGATCTCAGTGCTAGTATATATAAGGTATAAGAAGGTTTGGTGGTCATAATCCCTCCCAACATCAGAAGAGATGGGGGAAGCTCCTCTGCAAAAACACTTTTGAAGACATTTCTAGAATTTGAGGTTTGAATCCATTACAAAATGCTATTATTGTGTTACTGTTTTAGGAGATAATCATTTAGAAGTTGCATTTCTGCCAGGAAGGCATTTGATAGTGAAAACCATAAAATACTTATTGATAGGCTACAAACACTTGATATCCTGTCTGTGAATAAGCCTATAAAAAGTCAGAAAGCAAAGCATTAATTGTAGATCTGCTTCTTCAGCTTCTAAAACAGGTTCCACTGCAGTATAACATTAGTTTTTAA
This sequence comes from Protopterus annectens, assembly GCF_019279795.1. NCBI lineage: Eukaryota > Metazoa > Chordata > Ceratodontiformes > Protopteridae > Protopterus > Protopterus annectens. Next base: position 1,425,363,196 of record NC_056731.1, on the reverse strand, counting down.
AAGACTAACTACTACGCATTGTATTTGTAATTTCTATATAATAACTCTGAAAATTACTGTAGTATACATATGTCAGTGCTCTGGACCTTTGTATGTACTGACCTAGTCACCATCCAAGTAGTGGATTTGGAATTTTTTTCCACTAAATGTCCTTCAACAGCCCTGGACCTGTACACAGTTTGGGGGGGGGGATAATATGGCCACAATTTCCACTTCTATTTTAATAATGCTTCTGATTTAAACTGATTATGATGCTTAACTAAAAGTGAAGGGTGCCAGTTTTGTGGTTACTGGCATTACATTTCAGAGACGAGCACTCATTTATTTATTTATGCATTTGTTAGTCTATTTATCTATTGCTGAAATTGCTGTCTTTTCTTTCTCAGCAAGACCATTTGTTTCATTGAAGTACTATGAAGAAATGTTCCCCAGTATTACATAAAACAGTTAACACAATTATTTACAGCAAACATTGCATGATATAAATTATAACAATAGAGAATAATTACAGTAGATGGTTAATCAGGTAGCCAGTTCTAAATATGTATAGTCAAGCAATCATTTGATGAAAGCAGGTGTATGTGATTAGGGTAAGAGGTAAGGAATAAGGTTGTATGGTCTGCAGGCAAACTAAAACAACATATGTTGCTGCTTTCTCAAATAACCAGATGATACATATCAACATAATGTACTCAAATTAAAAAAAGCACAGAAATAACATAAAATATGAGATTTTTGGTAGGGCAGATAGAATTAATAGCATGACATGGAAGTAAATTGAAAAGTGGGGAATAAGGACCAGAAAACATATTTTCAAAGCAAATAAAAATGTATATATCACATGATGGTTGTGTTAATTCTATGTAAAACCAGTTGTATATCAGTGGACTGAGATATCTGTCATGTACTACTAATAACTTTATACCACATTTCTTTACCTCAAAGATATTGTGATAGGGATGCAGATATTACATATCTGATGGAGCTATAATGCAAGTTATACTTGGATAGGGACAGGTACATTTTTGGTGTATTCAGTATAAAAAGAGACCAGATTTTTTTTTAATATTTGGGGGCTGAAACTAATTCAGAAATTATCTTTTTTTTTCCAGGATGGAATGAAACAGAGAGAGAGAGAGATAGCCAGGTATAGAAGAGCACACGTGGTTGAATTTAAGAGTAAAAGCTTTACACATGGAAAGAAAAGGTGATGAGTAGTCTTAAATGAAACTGATATGAAAGGGGGATTCATGGATATTTGATCTCAAGTACTGTAAGCAGAGGTAAAGAAAAAGAAAGACCTGTGAGGGTCATCTATGAATTATGTGTAAAACTTGGTTCAGGAAAGTTCACTGTGGATGTTCCCATCTTCTGGGCTCTCTACTTATATTGGGGAGATACATGAAGTAGAATAATCATATTCAGCACATTCCTCTTATGAAAATTCTAACAGAATGAAATAAAGAAAAAATAGCCCTGAAAATGTAATGAATTAAAGTGATAAATCTTGCTTCAAGTGATGTCTGAAAGAAATAAATAGGATATTCCCTCTTTTTTTTATCAAATTTATAGTTAACTTATGTCTATAAGCATAGCCGACCTTAGGCATAAGCCAACTAGGCGGCCGCCTAGGACACCGCTCAAGCAGGGGTGCTTTTCCATTAATCTAGATGGTGTAAGTAGACCAAGATAGGGTCACCAGGTGGTCTGGGGAGATGCTATGGAGAGCTTTTTCCTAGGCTGGCCCTGTCTATAAGGGAGGTGGGGATAGTTCAGAGTAATTTTGCTTAGATAAATTCAAGATGGCTTATATCTTTTTCTTTTTCTAATTTTGTGATGTAGGTGGTAGATGTCTTCCAAGGATTGTATAATTGCAGGTTTCACAGCCAAGTGCATTATATTTTTTCTCACTTTTTGCCACCCATACAGCTGACAATCAGCAGATCCCAGTTCCTCTCCATGATCACCACATAAATCTACCTCACCCGCCCTCTCCTAGACTAATCAGAAAATGGGTTGGCGTCAGCAAGGAGATCAGAGCATCCTGGATCCATATCACACTATAGCTGGGAGTGTTTTTCTATTCTTTGTCCCTGCCACATGATACTTTTCTTTTCACCCTTTAAGAGTTCTATAATGCAAAGTTGATTTTTTTGTCTGTTAAGATGCAACAGTAGTTTATATTTCTTCTACCTCTGGTCTGATGACATGCATTGAGAAACATGTTCAGTTGCTCCCATTTCAGAAATGGAATAGTGGGGTTAGGCCAGGGGTGAAGTGTTAGTAGGAGATAGAAGTCTAATAAATATTAGGCCATATAATACAAGGGATACATGTACACTCTTTCTAAAATTTCATAGTCAAGCTTTTTCATCTTTGATCCATTCTCAGAAAGGTGCATATAGAATGTTTCACTAATGCTAGTTTGCATTTTTATGCAACTTTTCACATAACATGGCAGCTTTTCACTTCCATGATATCTTCAGGATTTCTTTTCTAAAATAGCCTGCTGTCTGATAATATGCATTATTGAGAAGTGTGGTCTGGAATTTAAATGAGAAACAATTTTAAACTAAATATATTTTCATCTGTATTCTAAATTCAAGACACGGATAGCATTCATCCAAGAGACCTATATGTTGACTGAAGAATGCAAATGTATTAGCAGAAAATAGATTGAAATTATTACTGCTGCTTGTATGTAGAACAGTAAGTCCCCTGTATCCTTTTTCAGTGGAAAAATATTGACTTTAAATATAATTGAATCTAAGGTTGACTCTCTTGACCAATACTGCTATATAATTTGCATGGACAATTAGATTGATAAACTTTTGTCAATCTTGAATGTTTACTCCCTCTTCTCTGGAAAAAAAAATAATTCATTGCTGCTGTTGCAAGCCTGTTATCAGAATTTAACAATCATTACTTAATTACTAGGTGAGACTGGAATGCAGTTCTTCACCATTAATGTGATAAATATGCCACGGCCGGGTTTTGCAATGCAGATACCTCATAACAGTTAAGGACTTGTGTTTTATTACCTCATTTATCATATTAAGTTCCCTTATCCAAGTTCTAATCAGTATACACTCTTCTCTTTTGCAAACCTGGTCCTGGACTGATTTTAACATATTCTGTAAAAATCTATCAGACACTGTGGAGGTGGTAACTACTAAAACTTTTTTTTCTGATCATTCAGAAGCCCATTTGCTACTAAATGTAGTAGCCCTCAAAATTATTGTTTGACATTATTGCCACTGGTCTTTCAACTATATATCCAAGAACATTACAATATTAGCAAGTAGCTGGTATTATTAACCAAACATTGTTTAACTTACTGGCTAAGTTATAATATCCAAAGGTTAAAGCAAATATCTTGTGAGACACTTTGAAAGCTGAGTTGTTTGGCCTTCTTATCAGTCAAGTGACTTTTCTTTACAAAGTCAATTTAAAAAGGTAACTCTTTAACAATATTAAAATGCTAGAAAATACCTTATTAAGCAACTTTGATAATAATATAGCTTAATAGGTAAGTACCAGGCCTTTGAGGACCATTTTAAGCTTAGCCAGTTTCCCTTTTTGTGCTCAAATTAACCTATCCATTTGGTTACAGATTTGTCTTACCCATCCCATGGTCGATAATTACATATTACCCCTAATGAGAATAACTGGGATTACAATATAGATAATTTGAGGAGACCCATCCATGGGATAAAGCATTTAGGAGCTGCCTCTGTCCATTGTTAGTACAGGGGGGCAGTCCTTATGTAATTTTTTTGTTTCCATCCATGGATATCAGTATCAAACTATTCCATCAGACTAGAGCCAAGCTCAACAGGGTCTTCTTTTTCCACTGATTCTGCCAAGCCCATTCACTTGGCTGTGGTTTCACTAGATAGTTGGTAGAGACAATGGGAATCTCATTCATCCATTCATGCATGTCACTAATTATATGATGAGGCATTTGACTACCTTAAGAAAATCATAGTTACTCCCACCCTTTACCCGCGCTTCATTGAATTTCTTCACTTTGACATTCAGAGCACTGGGCAGAAATCACATCATGTCAACACAAATCTCATTCCTTAATTATGCTTTGTTTTAATTAAACGGTCATATTCCCCCAGTCTACGCCAGTTCAAAGTCAGCTGCTAGCTGCTGGATGATACAGGAGGCCAGTCATGCTGTAACTGGAATGATCCATAGGAAGGGCCCGGCATACATCCCCGGAAGGGGGGTGCAGCAAGGGGGTGACACATCATCCAGCCATAGCACACACCCAGCCCTGCTTCACACCTGAGTCCAACTCTCCCCGCCCTTACAGCCAATCCTTATCCTGAAGTTATGGATCTGGCTTACCGACTTCCCTTACCTATCTTGTTCTAACATGCCAGAGGGTGTTCACCTTGGAGACCTGCAGTGCATATGGGGAGGGGCTGGTGTGAGACTTACACCCTGTCCCCCAGATTTTCAAGGACCGGTGAAAGCTCACCTGACTCCACTGGAACCATGATGCTTTCCAGGGTGGGGGCCCCTCACTCGGGGTGAATCCATTCTGGGGTGCCCTACCCTTTACAAAGAAAAGAGAACTCTGCTAAGGGCCCCCACCAGTGTCTACAGGAACATTTGTGTCACTGCACTGGACACAGCACAGCACCCATCTCCATCGCTCTGGATTCAGGAATCTGAACCCAACTTTCTTTCAGTCATTTGACGGTGATGGAGGCCATCGCCCATCCCTTTGGAACTGTGCTTGCCTATCTCTCTGGAGTGACTGACCCGTGTTCAACTGCTGTTCACATATTATGTTTGAATATGCAAAATTTGCTAAGCAACAAACTACAAGCTAAACTTAAAATTACTTTCTCCTCTAAGTTATCATAGTCTGAATCCAGAATGACTGCTACCTATACTGGATAGGCACAAACTCTCCCAAATGTCATGGAAAGCATTGTTCAGATTTATCATAGAAGGACAGCATCATAAAAAAGTACAAGGCAACTGGGCCATATGGTCATTTACGTCTTTCCAGCACCCATCCTAAGATCTTACATCACATTTTCTCCAGAGCAGATTGGTCAGGTATCCCAGAGCTGAATTTGTGAATACCTTTACAATTGTCTAACTCTATTTTAAAAAGAAGATAGTGTGTCACATTTCTTGATCTGGAGTTCATAGGTTCATAGGTTCATAGGTTCATACTAGGCTATCTGCCCTAGGGCATTTATAAGCCTAGCCAGAGTGTGTGTGGCTTTCACCACCCCTTAGGATGAGAATACTATACCCATTAGTTTGCTGTGCCTCTGTCCAGCAGTGACACAGAGATGATTATCTCCCATCCACTCATCAAGATTTCTCTTGAACAGAGTCATTGAGGGGCTCTGCCTCACATGGACTGGGATTCTGTTCCATAGTGTAGGGAGTCTCTGGGTGATGAATCTGTCCCTCCAGCACGTCCTATTTATATCCATGTTGAGGTTTAAGTCTCTTGCTCTCGTGGCTCTGGTGGATTTGGACTTTTTGAAGTGGAGCATGTCCATTAATTCCGGGTTGGACATGGCCTTGTATGTCAGGCACAGATCAGCTCTGAACAGACGATATGCGACTGAATAGGGCTGGAGTTTCTTCAGTCGGGCATCGTATGACATATGTTTGAGCCCCTTTATCCTTTTGGTGAGGAACTTTTGGGGTCTTTCCAACTGCTGCAGGTGTCGGGTAAGGTACATTGGGCGTTGTACTCAATCATTGGTCTGATAAGTGAAGAGTACAGGGGTACAATGACCTCTCCAGATCTGGATGTGAATCTCTTCATGATCAGGTGGGCAATGTAGAAGGTCTTCCTAACCACTTTGGCAATGTGAGTGTCAAAAGAGAGGTTACTGTCAACTCGGGTCCCCAGGTCCCTGATAACTTCTTCCGTGTTTAATGGATTACCACCTATGTGGTAATTATTTCCCAAAGGGTATGACTATACATTTTTTGGCATTTAGCTTAAGGCCATGGCTCTGGCACCAGTTATCCATTTCTATGAGACCTCTCTGGAGGATTTCTGTGTCTGATGGAGTGTCAATTATGGTGCCCAGTTTGCAGTCATTTGCAAATTTTGTCAGCCACAATCCCCCTATGTTTGCCTGCACGTCAGAAAAATAAATGCCGAACAAGAGGCCCAGGACTGAGCCCTGTGGGACACCGCTCATGACCGGCTTAGAGTCTGACATGGCACCAGCAACTCTAACCCTGTGTGTTCTGTCCTTGAGCCAGTTTGCAACCCATCTTGTGACATATGGGTTTACATCTAAGCTGGTGAGCTTTTCTATGATGGGGTATTGTGTCGAACGCTTTTGCTAGGTCAAGGTAGGCTGTGTGAACTGCCTTACCCTCATCAATGACCTTAGTGACTGTTTCGAAAAAGTCGACCAAGTTCAAGAGGCAGGATCTGCCCTTGACAAAGCCAAACTGGGTAGGATCCAGTGTCTGCAGGTCCCCAATGTCCTTATTTATGAGTTCCATTATGATCCTCTCCATAGCTTTGCAGACAAGGCTCATCAAGCTTATGGGGCAGTAATTTCCAGGGTCCATAGAAGCACCGCCTTTGTGGAGTGGGACCACAGTTGCCGTACGCCATTCTTTGGTCCTGTAGTAAGGCTAAGATTAAACAGCAGCCTTATGTGTGGGGTTAGTTCCTCATTGAGTTCGTGTAGCACACAGCCGGGGACACCGTCCGGTCCCATTGATGCTGTGTTTTTTGCTTTAGAGAGAGCAGCTCTCACCTGGGCATCTGAGATGTTTGGGAGGCTAGACTCTGGTGGGATAGATATTTCTCCTTTTGGGGGGGAGGGAGAAATTTGCACTGAACCTGTCTGCCAGTATGTTGGCAATGTCTGTGGGTTCAGTGATTTTTTTATCATTTTGGACTAATTCTGAGCATATCTGGGAGTTTCCACCAAGGTTTCTAACATAGCTAAAGAAGGCCTTATGATTGTCTTTTGTGTCATTAGCGATTTTTCTCTCAAAGTTGGCCTTGGATGATTTTATGAGTGATCGTAGTTTTTTGCTAGTATTGATCAGAGATGCCTTCCCTTTTAGGGATTTTGCTCTGTCATGTAGTAGCTTTCTCCTCTTGTTGTAGAGTTTGTTTATGGCTGGGGTCCACCAGACTGGGCGCCTGCCTTTGGTGGAAAGGGTCTTGATTTTATTAGGGATTGCTTGATCCATACATTCCTGGAGGTGCTCGTAGAAGGCATTTGTAAGGGTTTCAGCAGTGTGGGTTGTGGTTTCCACTGGTTTGGGGGCCTTGAAGGATACCACTCCAGTCTTAAGAAGTGTGAAGTTTGCTTTTGAGAAGTTCTTCACTGTGGTCTTTTTTGGTGGGGGTGGGGGCGGGATGTGGATCTCCAATGAGATTAATTTATGGTCTGATCTCACCAATGAGGGATATACTGTGGAGCATTTTGTCCCCATGTTTGTGATGATCAGGTCTAGTATATTTTCTCCTCTTGTGGGGATGGTGACTAGTTGTTCCATAGCATTTGAGTTTATGAACTCCAGGAACCTTTGGGCTAGGGTGTTGGGGCTTGAGTAATGTTCCCAGTCTATGTTTGGGTAGTTGAAGTCACCCAATATGATGGTGTTTGGAGAGACATTCATACTCTCCAGTGTCTTAAGGAAGGCTGTGTGGGTTTCCTGAGTTTGAGAAGGTGGTCTGTAGCATGCTACAAACTGTAGGGCAGTTTTACCTGTGGTTAATTGCACATGGATGGTCTACGATGCTTCGTGCATTGCCACTAACCTGGAGGTGTGGGGATCCTTTATGAATATGGATACTCCCCCTCCTTTTGTGGTTCGGTCCGGATTTTGGGGCCGGAACGCATGATATGAGGTATAACCTGATAGTGCTGGGGTGCTCTCAGGAGCCTTGAACCAGGTTTCAGTCACAGCACAGACATCGATGTTCTCCATACTGAGGAGGGGTGCGACCGTGTGCATCTTGAGGTTTAGACTTCTGGGATTGAGCAGTATTACCCTTAGTTTTTCTCCATTTTTGTTTTCTAGGGCGGTAGGTTTATCATTTGAGCCTTGCCTAAAATAGGCACTATGGGCGTGGCAAGAGCCTTTGCCATTATCCGGTGACAGGTGCAAGCCGTCCCCATAGCAGCGTGGCTTGTCAAGCATGTCATCCCAGGCAGACAGACATTGGATCCCCTTAGAATGACACCAGTAATTAAGCCAATTATTAAAGCTGATCATTTTGTCTCTGTATTGTGGCATCATTCTTGGTGAGGGTAGGATACTGCTCAGGGTCAGGGTCATACCGGCCTGGGCTACATAATCTGAGAGCTCCTCTATGTCTCTTTTCATGTAGTCCAGGGAGGTATGTCTCAGGTCATTCACACCGGCATGGACAATGACTGAGTCATACTTGTACTTGCTGTGGAGTGACCTGAGTGCTTGTGTTATGTGGCGGATTCTAGCGCCTGACAGGCAGCTTACTGTGATCTTTCCCTTGTTCAGTCTGGTGAGTGGGACGTCAGTGTGTCTGACTATGGAGTCACCTATAACAACTGTGTCTAGCATTGTGTTTGGCCTTAAGGGCTGTGACTGTTTAGCACACTGACTTTGAGAACTATGTGTTGCATGTCTTATGTCTTGAGGTGGCAGTTGCTTGGGTGTCTGCTTTGGAGGCCTCTGTAGTTTTGGCACATTTTTGATCAGTGCCTCCGAGTATGTCTTTGTGTGTTTATGTGTTTGTTTTGCAGTTGTGATAGTTCTATGTGAAACTGGGTTTGTGGTGTGCGTGGTTTCCTTCTCCTCCTGTCTGGTCTTGCCAGAGTCTTGAGTGGTCTTGAGTGGAACTTTGTCATAGAGAATGAGTAGTCATTGGGTGATGAATCTGTCTCTCTGCCATGATTTGTTTATCTGCTGTAGCAGGTTCAGATTTCTGGTGCTAGTATTTACTGGACTAGTTGATTTGCAGAGATATAAGAGATACTGGGCTACTGGATCCCTAATGGTCTGAAATGTAAGGCACAGATTGGCCCTAGGGAGTCTATAGCACACTGAATACAGGGACAGACCCTCCAGCCTCTCCTGGTAGCTGAGGTCTTTTAGACCCATAATCTCTTTGTCTTGCTTGACATATCCTTTAAATGAATCAGATGGAAGTTGTCTTAAGGTGACTGCACTGTGAGTTCATATGGTTGATCAGCTGTGGTTTCTTTATTTATAGAGTCTCCCAATACTACTTCTTTCATCTGTTTTAGTCTTTCTGTATTTATCCATTAATTTTAATATTAATTTCCTGGTTCTGAGCAACTTACTTCAGCAGAGGCTAATTTGATTATGATTTCTCTTTACATCTTGTCAGATTTTAAAATGAACATCATATTTTAGTTAGTGTATGACCATAACTATCAACCACAGAGAAAAAGGAATCTCCAAAAACAACTGGCAAAAATCTTATTTTATTTTCTTTATACATTTTTTAGAATGAAAATAATCAACTGCAACAAGGTCAGTTCTATAGTCACTCTATTCCAGCACAGAGCTTTTGTTATGTACAGTTAAGTACCACTTACATCACTCTTCAGCATAAAAAAAAAAAAAAACACCCAGAAATATTTTTAAAAGATATACGCAAAAGTAGGCTCTGAATGTCCACTTACTGAATCTGATTTCTCTGACTTTATGTAAGAGTTGCAAATCCTTAAATGACTACATCGAAGGTCCTAGAAATAACATGTGATGTTATATTTGTGCAAAGCATTCATCCAGACAATGAACCATACACCCTGACCGGCTTAAAGGGCCAAATACCTTTTGTAAGTATTAACAGCACAATTCAAGTAATCAAAGTCTTCTCGGAATTAAGTCGGGTAAAATATGAACATTTCTTACGAGACTATTTTTATGCACATTTTCAAATGCCTGTGCTAGTTTGCTTTCCATAGTGTTTCAGGACAGTGTGTTTTTTTTTTTTTTTTGCTTTAATTATTTTGAAATAGATGGGGGAAGGAAGACAGGGTGTTTGCATTGATGACAGAAAGTCCTGTGTTTTATCTTGTAAGTATGGTAGAGCTGTAAATTCATTTAGAACATGTGAGTGGGAGATGTCAGGAGTGGATGGGTGTGATGAGGAGTGGATGTGATGATCTGTAAGATGCTTTACGTCTTTACAGAACAGTTTTGGTCAACTAATTAGAGGTCTGATGATTTTTAAAAGTGTGGTCTTCTGTCATCTGATGTGCTTTTTTCTCAGGCTGCACAATTGTGTTTAATGTAGTTCTTGTGGGGTAAGGGGTCTTGTTCCAAGTTTAATGTAGTTCTTTTATGGGGCAGGGGTTCCTGTTCCCAAATATGCCAGGCATTATTCATTTAATTTTAAGAGGTATTTGATCTCTTTTGTTAACCAAGGATTGCTGTAGCTTGTTTAGTGTTTATCAGCATCAACCAAATGAAAAATAAGAAGATACAGCTTAAACAGCAAACTCTTCTTTATTCCACCATATGTACACTTCCTATCACCACTTCTAGCATCTAGGCTTAGCAGCCTTCAAGGGAAGTGATGTTTTCACCATGAATACTGCTATTTATACAACTACAGCATGTAATAAAACAATTAAAAACAGCCAATTATTACCTAAAAAAATAGAAATGCAAATGTTTCCAATTAACTTTCCTACCTAACCCTTGAGGTACCAGAGTGCCATTTTTTTACACTGCATATATTTTACTTATATAGATGTCTTTTTAATTAAATGTCTTTCAGTTTCTTTTACTTTAATCTGCAACAAAATAGAAGCATGCAACACATCAGAATTTCTATTATATTCCTTTAAAAATTCGCCTGTAGTTGTATTCAATTTATTTTGTCTTATGTCCTGAAGGTGTTCTTTTAATTTGTCACAAAATTTCCTTTTTGTTTAACTAATATAGAACAACCCACAAGGACAAGTTATAGCATATACTACCCATTTCTTGTAACAAAAATATTTCAAAAAACCAGCTGCAAAACGTGGAGCAAGTAACACAAACTTGTAGGAAAAACCCGCCCTCTACACCCTTGACATCTGAAACTCCCCCTGCACCAGTTACGAATGAGCCTGGCCTTTTGGTATCATGTTCCTCATCCCCAATAGGAAGTAAGAACAAGTGTGATGGCAACCTGAATGTGAATACGAACACTATGGCTATTAAAAAGACACAACAACTAACTTTAAATTTAACTAATAAACGATTCCAACTGGAGCACGCTGAAACCGTCGTGAATAGATCACCCAGGTCTAGAGGTTCACCTGCAAGGTCGTATGCAACACAGGCAACCATAGCAAACAAACGTAAAAACGAGAGCCCTTTAGGACTCAACACAGTAAGTCGCAAGTAGTTGTGGCATTAAATTTATCATCTTTTGAGTTAAATCCTGCTCATCTCTCTCTTTTAGATAAAGGATTTAAATTTATACCATCCTGTAGTGATAATGTTGTGTCTGCTTTAACTTATTTAAAGTTGTTTGTTCGTAACTTGAGTTTAAAACTAATGTTTGGTAAATCTAACTCAATGGGAGACAGTCTAAAACGAAGTACTTTTATTCCACTTAATGCACCCATATTGAATGCATTTCATGATGTGTGTGAACTACAAATAAGAGAACTATACCTACGGCCCATGAGGAATAAGAACTTTAATCTGACTTTTGCAGAGTATGAAGCATTAAAAAGTCTACAAAATAATAATGACATTGTAATAAAGCAAGCAGACAAAGGTGGTATGCCTGTTATTATGGACCGAGATAAATATTTTTTAGCTGTTTCTCTACTTTTGAATGATGAGAGTGCATTTAAAATAGTTACACATGCTGATGTAAAGAAATGTGTGAGTTATGTCAACATGGTAATATTTGAACTTCAGCTTAATGGTGACATCGACCTTGATTTGTTTCATTTTCTAACTGTACCTTGTCCTTTGATACCTCATTTGTATGGTATCCCAAAAATACATAAGTCTATGGATAACCCACCAATGAGACCTATCGTCTCAGGTGGAGGCTGGATTACTGAACCGGTTTCAGTTTACTTGCACAAACAGTTACAACCACATCTACTTAATTGTAATACCATCCTGAAAGATACACATGATTTGTTATCTAAGCTACAGCAATGGTATACTAGAAATGAGTCTGATATAAAAACTAAAAGACATTATTTAGTTAGCTTGGATATATTCCTAATGATGCCGGACTTGAGCTTCTGAGGGAATTTTTAATAACACAACCTAACCCTGATTTCAAATCCATTGACAACATTTGCTGTCTTATGGATGTTGTTTTTGAAAAATAATATTTTTATGTTTAACGAAACTTTATATTTACAGTTAACAGGAATAGCTATGGGTACCTCAGTGGCTAACCTAGTCCTTTACCAATGGGAACATAAACATCTTTATAGTAATAGGAATCTTTCTACCTATATTAGTTTTTATCAAAGATTTGTTGATGACTGTTTAATTGTTTGGAATGGTACACTTCATGATCTGGATGTTTTTGTTGACTATTTGAACTCCACAACTGATTATTTGAAATTTAAAATGCAAGTTTCTGAAAATACTATGTGTTACTTAGATGTAAAAATCCAGCTGAATGATAGAATTCTTAATACTTCTGTATATAAGAAGGAAGTTAGCTGTTGTAAATATTTACATTACAGTAGTATGCACACTCCACATATTTTCAGAAGTGTGGTAAAATCACAATTTATTAGAACAAGTAGGCTCAACACCGATGATGATGTATTCAAGTTACAACTGGATGATTTGATAGCCGAATTTACCTCGAGTGGTTATGATGTCCACCTACTTAATAAGTCAAGAATTGATATTTTAGAGTCTAGGAAAACTTATTTGAAACCTATCAGCTTTAATCAAGGGCAGGATATTTCGTTAACTACATCCCAGAAAAATAATAACAGCAATAAAGAGATGACTTCAGTTAGATATATGACAACTTTTAATAGAAGAAGTCACCTGGTTAAACAAATTATCTCAAGAAATTGGATAATTTTATTAGCTTCAGATGAAATGAAAGCTATTGTAGGTGATAAACCATGCTTCTCTTATAGAAATATGAAGACTATCAAAAGCTTATTGTGTTATAAAGATTTTTCTAAACCTAAGCCTATGACGTTGGCTATTAAGCATGGTACTTTTCAATGTTTTAACTGTATTGCTTGTGCACAGATGTTTGGTAATGGTAGTGATATTTTCACACACCCTAGCACTGGTCAAGTATTCAATTTTAAAATTTCAGCTACTTGTAACACTTCAGGTGTTATCTATTTGGCTACATGTAAATCCTGCACCTCGTTCTATGTAGGAAAAACAATTCGTAAGCTGAAAGATCGTGTTATTGATCATAATTCAGAAATCAGACGGTGTTGTGAAAATAATGCACTGTATAAGCATATCAATATTCATGACTCTGAACATTCTTTTAAGTTTAGAGTTATTGATTTTAATTGTCCTAGTGCCAGAGGTGGAGATTTGAATAATCTCCTTGAGACTAAGGAATTTGAATGGATTTTAAGACTAGCTGCTGATTCATATCCAGGAATTAACAGCAAAGTTAGTTTAAAACCAATTTTAACTAGATTACGTAATATTATTAATTGATTTTTTTAAAGTTTTATTATGTTGTTTGCACTTTAAGACTTGTTCGTCACATGATTCTTGGCTGCTAATCATGTGACTTCTAGACCTGTATATAAGCTTCTAGTATGCAGACTTGATTGTATTAGTATTGAAGAAGGGTTCTGCCCGAAAGCTTTGCTTTGTTATTAAAGGTGTTTTTTCCTACAAGTTTGTGTTACCAACAAAAATATTTCACTGGGAGTATATGATATACCATTAGTATGAGAAAAATGTTTAACAACTTTAAAACAGACAAAACAATTCCTATATGGAAAAGTACCTCTATTAATTGTAGGTAATTCAGAATGCATTTTCATCTTACATGTGAAATAATTATACCAAAATAAAAAAAAAAAAAACAAGTAATCTCTGGTATCTCTTAAGTCTCAAACAACACACTATACAGGTATAGTGAGCTCAAAACAAAACAATGTAAGAAAGTTCTCTGTGTGGAAATTTTTCAATTCCTGTATGTCTAGTTAATCACTATATATTAAAAAGCAAAATATATATATATATGTGTGTATATATATATATATATATATATATATATATATATATATATATATATATATATATATAAATAAATAAGAAAATGGTAGTAGAAGTAGTGAACTTGAAAACATCCTTGTCTCTCACAAGGAAATCATTCCAGGATTTTATTTAGCATCTGACTTGGGAGGCTATAAAATTCAGATGTTAAAAAACATCCAGGATTCCATTACAGAACTAAAAAGGATTGAAGCACCTTGACTTAACCTCCCTGTTATGAGAATATTACAAAATTCCACCGAGAATAACAAATGCAAAAATAACTGTATCTTGACATACACTCTGGATTATCACAGTATCAAGAATGTCATTTAAAAGAACTATGCCATAGTCACAGGAAAGCCTTATCTAATTAACATCTTAAGTGAAGCTCCATCCTTTATTTACAGGAAGGACAGGAGCATTTGAAGTTTTGCTGAATTTAAACCTAGAATATATGAGAGAAACACTAAAAGATGTGAAGCTAATTGTACATTCTGTATATGTAAAAAAAAAATATATATATATATATATATATATATATATATATATATATATATATATATATATACATGCAGCGAGTTGATAGTTTTTATTGCCCTTATTTCAAGAAAATCATTAAGACCAGTGCAGGAGGTGACTGTAACACTACAAAAGTAATTTATAGGGCAAATTGCAATGAGTGTGATGCATTTTATGTGGGTAAGACTATAAACAAATTTAAGTGGAGGATTTCATGTCATCTGACAGAAATCTGCTCTGGTTGCAAAAACAATGCACTAAAAAACATGTTTCTCTGCATAGAAGACACACAGATTTTAAGTTCAAGATATTAGATCATATAGACATAGGTGATTTTGAAGGTGATATCATGAATGTACTATAAAAATGTGAACTCATATGACAATTAAAACTGAACTAGTATAATTTTCTAATGTCTTGTGCTTTTTAATATATAACCTCAGGATTCAATAATGCCTACACTAAGTTTACACTGCTCTGAGTGAACAGATAACACAGACATGACTCACACCTTCTTCCTCCTAATTTTAGTTTTCCTACTGATATTCTTGCAGCTGTAAATATTGACAGGGATTCATAAAGGCTACCACAAAGTGCAGATTACATGCACACTATAGTGTAATCTTTCTGAGTGGCTCGAAAGCACATAAAATGTGATAAGATTTTTATTGAATACATATTATATACACTTAGTGTACACCTAAATGAATCTGGCCCATGGTGATTAACTAGACATACAGAAATTGAAAGCTTCCACACAGAGAGGTTTCTTACACTGTTTTGAAATAATTATACCCCAACATGTCAGATAAATTCCTGCTTCTGTATGAGATGCTGGGAATGTGGTATATTAATTTAAATATCAGTGTCTATCTCTGCATCCTCCTTTATAAGGTAATTCCCCTTAACAGACTTAATATTTCACCAGATAAAATATTAAATTTAATCAATAAATTCACTTTCAGTTTTGATACTTCCTATTGATAATTCCATGTACAATGAGTCTTTTTTCTATAATGAACTCATAGAATTATAACTTAACACCTCTTCTTTGGTGACCTTTTTAACCCTCTTATAAGCAGTATATATACTATGCTCAATATCCTGACTTTTACTAAATACACACATTATATTTTGTATTCCCTCCAAAAATTCCTGTCTGTGACTATACAGTCATCTTGCTCTGAGCATTTCACTATAAGGTGAATAATCAATTAAATGAGTGGGATGAAATCCAGTAGCATTTACAAAATCCCAAAACTCCTGTTGGTCTGCGATATAATTTCATACGTATCTTACCATCATTAACCAAATAGTAATATCCAAATAATTAACTATATCATCTGAAACATTAACTACAACTTTCATATTCATATTGTTACTATTTAAATGTATAATAAATGAACTGACTGCTACCTTCTTTACTTAAAAGAATAAATCATCAACACAACAATAGCATTTAATCACATAGTCTTGATAAAATACTGAAGTATAAATATAATTAATTTTAAACAAGCCCATTAACAAATTAGCTTTGGCAGTAGGAAATGATGTGTTCATCACTGTGCCTACCGACTGCTTCTAAATTAATTCATCAAACATAAGAAAAATTACTCTGTAAACAAAATTCATTAAGTTCTATAACATACATAGATTTAAGACAATCTTCCACAAAATATTGTATAGCCTGCAGACCATCTGTATGTTCTATGTCAGTATACATGCTATGTACATACAACACTAGCCAAAGTATGTCCACACTCCAATTACATCTCCCAAACTATTCAATACATCTGCAGAATCCTTAGTATACAAAGGTAATGTATAAACATATGGCAATAAATAGTCATTAATTAATCTCCCCACATTTTTTAGCAGAGTACCACACAAAGAAACAATAGAACAACCCGGAGGATCAGCTAAGCTTTTATGTATCTTGGGAACACAATAAAATATAGGTATTCTTTCCAAGGGAAAACCAATTTCTCAATGTCCTTATGCGAAAAAATATCCCGGACATATTCCCTCATGAATCATGTCCTTAAAACTATTCAGAAACTATTTGTAAATATTTGTAGAAACACATTGATAAGTTTTATCATCAATCAAATCTATATTACACATTTTAAAATATTTCTGCTTGTTTATAATAAGTATACTTTTTACCTTTATTAGCAAGCCTGATGTTTTTACCAACTTCCAGTCATCCTTACTTAAATTAAATACTCTCTCTTTTGGTAGTGAATGAAATGTATTCACTACTAAAGCAAAGCTTTTTAAAACCTTATCAGTAAAAGGATTTTACAAAAAAAATTAAATCATCACTATAATGATAGCATTTAATCACACAAAAAAGCTGAATTATAAATGCAATTAATCTCAGACAGGCCCATAAACAAATTAGCATAGGCTGAGGCAAAAAATGCACCCATCACTGTGCCTACCAATTGCTTATAAATAATTTCATCAAACATAAAAAATCATTCTGTAAATAAAATTCAATAATAAGTTCCATAGTATACATATATTAAGGACAATCTTTCACAGAATATTGTATAGGCTGCAACCCATCTGTATGTCGTAGGCTGGTATATAAGCTATGTACATCCAGCACTAACCAATTCATGCTTTTATTTATTTATTTATTTATTTATTTATTTATTTATTTATTTATCTTTGTTTAATAGGAAAGCCCAACTGGGTAATACTTATTTTCAGTGGATGCCCAGAGAGAAAAGATCCAATTGCTTACATTGCATTATACTAAGTTCCAGTCAAACACAGAGTAGTTACATTTTTATTTACATTTATACACAAACAGTACTTACATTTCTACTTACATTTATACACAAACAGCAGTTACATTTCTATTTGCAGTTATACACAAACAGTAGTTACATTTATACATATACATTCTAACAATTTACAGAGGTGGACAATACTAAAGAGAAAACACACATGTAACTTAATGGATTGTACAGGCAGCAGTTATGTATAAAAACAGTTTTGTCATTTTAGTAAGAGGCTGAGAATATTATGTTTAGGAGAGCAAATATTTGAATAGTATTGTACAGTGAAAACGTTTCAACTCTGTGATGAGCATGTATAGGACAGGATTGGTTAAGATGTTGTTTAAGCAATGGTTTAAAACTACTGAGTATGTTGCAGAGTTTTATTTGCATGGGGATACTATTCCAGAGTTTAGTAATAGATTGGGAGTAGAGTGAGTCTCCTGAAACATTATTTGACTTATTTGTAAGTAATAAGAATTTGTTAGTAGAACGGAGGTCCCTTGCTGGACAGTAGGATAGGAATTTGTTTTGTAGCACAGGGAATTTTTCTGGATGATGAATGAGTTTGTGGTGCAGTAGTCAGTTGTCACTATGTTAGACAGTTGTGCAGTTCAAGCCAGTTTAATTGCTTTAAGCTAAGACAATGGTGAGTCCTATGAGTGAGACTGGTGGCAAATTTAGCTATTTTATTGTAGCAGGAGGTAAGTTTCTTTCTTTGAGTATTGTTCATGTCTGTTGGGATAGGAGTGGCCTATAAGAGATTCAGCAGTAAGAAGGTTGTAGCTAGAGTTTTTCTTTCAGTATGTGTAAGAAATCTATTTATCCTTTAAAGGGAACCTAGTTTCTGGTGTTTAGATTTAATGATGTGCAGTATGCGGTGGTCATATTTGAGACTGTCATCCATTATAACACCTAGAAATTTAGTGTGAGTTAAACTTTCAGTGACAGTATTATTAGCTGAATTTACGGTAAAAGATTGCTTTTGATTTTGGCAACTTTTTGAAATGAAAAACATTAACTTAGTTTTCTAGGGGTTGGGTAGGAGGTTTGATTCTTTGAGCCAGGATTCTACACAGGAGAAAGATTTCTGGGTCATGTTTTGGAGCTTATTTATTGCTGAGGCCACACATATTAATGTTGAGTCATCTGCATATTGAGGCAAACTAGCTTGGTAAGTGGAGGTGTGGAGGTCATTAATAAATATATCAAATAGTGCAGGACCTGGGATAGAGCCCTGAGGGACACTTGTAGCAAATGGTTGAAAGGATGAGTATGTTTGTTGTCATTTTACACCTTGTTGCCTTCCAGATAGGTGACTAAGAAACCACAACAAGGAGTATTGTGAAAGTCCTGTTGAGGAAAGTCAAACAAGCAGTTGCTGGTGCGAGACAATATCAAATGCCTTTGACAAGTCTAAGAACATGGTGGACACAAGCAGACCATCATTTCTATGTCAGTTTATTATATTGGTAAAATGTAATAGAGCAGTAGTGGTGCTGTGATGGAACCTAAATCCGTGTTGTATTTCTGAGAGCAGGTTATCTGAGGTTAGGTATTACATCAGCTGCATATGGATGCATTTCTCTAATATTTTGGAGAGGGGGGAGAGAATCACTATCGGTCTGTAGTTCTTAAACTCTGTAGATGTGCTACCTTTGTGCAGGGGTATGATGTAGCATTTTTTCAACAGTGATCAAATATATCTTTCTGCTATGGACCTATTAATTAGTAGGGACACAGGGAAGGCTATGACTTCTGCAGCCATTTTTAGATAGTCAGATAGTTGCTGATCTACAGCTACAAGAAGTAGTTTTTAGTTTAAGCAGCAACTTCCTTATGAGTGAACTAGGTACTGGACTAAAATTGAAGAGCTGTGGATGGTTTTGATTGGATAGAAGTGGAGTGAGGAGGGGGCAGATGTTTTAGTGTCTAAAGGAGATAATATTGATTGTATAAAGTATGAATTAAACTGTGTGAGG
Source organism: Protopterus annectens (assembly GCF_019279795.1). NCBI lineage: Eukaryota > Metazoa > Chordata > Ceratodontiformes > Protopteridae > Protopterus > Protopterus annectens. The sequence goes on along the minus strand of NC_056731.1, from coordinate 1,425,343,695 downwards.
ATAGAGTTTATCACATCATCTGTTTTGAAGAGGAGCTAGTGGTCTTGCCAAGGTGGAGTAATTTATTTAGTGATGACGAAAAAAGTTTTGGGTTGTTTATATGATTGTCTTATAGGATGGTATAGTGTGTTTACGTATCCTATTTGACATAGAGTTTTGTAAGGTTTCTAAGATGTCTAAATTGCCTGAGGTCATTCTGGGTTTTATTTTTATGCCAGTTTTTCCAAGCTTTATCTCATTTTGTCATGATTTTTTTTTTGTTTCCTTTGTCAGCCATGGTGAGAAGTTGGACTTTACTCTTTTACTATGTACTTGTGCTATGTTATTTAAGGTTTGTAAGACAATGTTATTAAAGTGTTCTGCAGCCATATCTAGTGGTATTTGTTCAAAGTACATTCCAGTTATATTTTTTGTGAGGTTCATTGAAAAAATCTTTGCTGAAATTGGCTGTATTTTGTATTTGATTAGATAATATGTTTATCTAGGTTATGGTGAGTTCTAATGGCATATGTTGGTATGTGGTCACTTATGCTATCTGAGAGGCAGCCTACTTTGGTCAATTTGTCTGGGTTGTTTGTAAGAATCCAATCTAATATTGAGTGTCTCCCTGATGTTTTACAGTGAATGAAACCTAACTCAAATGGTGCATAAGCATTATATAGCCGCTCATCTGTAAAAGAAAAAAAAATAATCATCAATTTCTTCTGAAAGCATAGTATCTGTTTCATTACTATCAAATATTCTAACTTGGTTAGTATCAGTCTGCCAAACACATAAGTAATGTAAATTTATATAAAAATTAAAACGCTCAATGTGTGTTTTCTATTGTATTGGCAATACTCTAGGTGTAAACTTCAAACCCAGGGATAAAAGTTCTTGTAAACAGTCATCTAGACTGTGACCAAAGACATTTAAAATACAAGTGGTAACTTCATCTTGAAGCAGATGTATTTGCTGTAACACAATATCACTGCTATCAATCTGAAAAAAAACCCTACTATTTTATGTGTTATATTTTTGCTTTTTGGCATAAGCTGATATATATTGTATTGAAAGTTCCAATAAATCTCCACAGTTCCAATTGTAAATGTAATAAATCCAATACGCAGTTTGAATGACAATAAAACACTCAATATTTATTAAATTGTTTTAATAAATATTGAGTGTTTTATTGTCATTTGAAATGCGTATTGTATTGAAAGTTGTTATTCTGTGTCTTCTGTCCTTTCACTGCACAAAAGCCCTGAGAAAAATCTTGATGGCATTGGTGCTGCTGCTGTTGCTGTGTGTTGTTATTCCCTGGTCGTGCCAATACTACTCCATACATATCCAAAATTCTCATTCCTACAGTCATTGTTGTTACTGCAAGATGTATTAGCAACACAGAAGTCTCTTGAACATGCACAAGGATGTAAAATTTCTGAGGATGTAAATTTTTTATCCAAAGTCCAAATGAAAGCCTTCTCTGAATTATACTTTGTAATATCATTCAACAGCTTTTTTCTTTTTGCATTGGATAAGATCTTCCTCCATTTTGTTATGTTCTAATCAATGTCTTTCACCAGCTGGTTTACTTTTCAGTCTATGAATTTTTGCTTTAATTCACAGAATGTATTTTTAATCTGTTCTCACAATTTCTGTTGTTTAATATGATCACATTCTATAAGGATTTCCATGCACATCATGATACACTGATGTGCAGCTTTAACCCTTCGGTCTACAAATGATTCATCACTCTCATCCTCCAATTCAAAAAGAGTAGTGGGAGACTTAAATGCTCTAAGGTCCCTAGGTGAGATATATAACTGGTGATATTTTTTAAGGGTAGCATAGTTATAATATACTGCTTTTTCAGCTAACATAAATTTCTGAAACTTCTCACTCAGTTCTCTCATACCTGAAGGCATTTTACCCTGTCAGCAGGATTAGGTGGACTGAAATAATTCAGTATCACATTCCTCACATCTCCCTTGGTATACTGAAAAAACTCAACCATTGATGCACTATCTACATGTGCAAAAAAATTGGAACTGCTGTAAAAGTAGATGTCAGATTAATCTTAACATTTAAAAATTCATCTATGAAAATGTATTGCTGCTGTCCATCAATCCTCATCCATCCAGATATTTCAAAGCATGAAATGAAGGGTTGCTACCACTGGCCATAATGTTTAACAACATCAGTCAAATGAAAAATGAGACGATATGACTTAAAAGGCACACTGCTCTTTATTCCACCATAAGTACATTTCACATCTGCACTTCTAACAGCTTGGCTCAACAGCCTTCAAAAGAAGTGATGTTTTCACCTCAAATACTGCGGTTTATACAACTTCAGTACTCAATAAAGGTATCAAAACCAATCAATTACTACTAAAAAGATTAGAAAATCAAATGTCTCCATTACTACCACAGTGCCATAAATGCATATACTCTCCTTACATAAACGTTTTTGTACAATTAAATGTCCTTCAGTTACTTTTACTTTAATCTTGCTGCAGCAAACTAGAAATAAGAAGACACAAACATGAAGGAGAAGTTTCATTTGAGTGTTTTAATGTCAGCCTATGATTTCTTTCTGATGGATATAAACTGGGTGGTGCTTTAATGTGCTGTTATGTATAGGTGACAGTGATTACTAAAGGATGGTGAATGTATAGTAGTTTGAGATATGGTTTGTTTGTGAATATTAAGTTAAAAAGTGAATGTTTAGAGACTTTCAGATTTGTTCTTGTGGTTTGGTCTACCAGTTGGATGAGTTTCAGGTCTGCAAATAGTTTGGCTGTATCATTAAATAAAAGGCCTAAGAAACTGGTGTTGAAATTGTGTAGTATTAGGGGAGTTTTATGTCTGGACACCAAGATGAGAATGTCATGTGGGAGTATATGGAATTTTCGTAATATTGCTGAGAGTGATGTGCATGCTACTGCTTTATGATATGGACATTTTCGCTATTGATAACTTTCAGAAAATAGAGATTAAGTAGGACTCAGATGTGAAATTGGCTTGTTTTATTAATTCTGACCGTAGGAGGGATTTGTATAGTAAGACAGTGCTTCTGGGGTCCAGGTCTTGCATGCAGGACATAGTCCTAGCCAGGAATGAAGTTGTGTAGTGACGGGTTAGACTTAACCAAGATTCAGTGATGTTTGGGTTTATTCCAGTGTTACTTCTAACAAGCAATATGAGCAGTATTGGAGTGAATTTTTGGAGAAGGTTGAGAAGCTTAAGTGGTGCTTTGCTAGCCTGGTTAAAGGGCATTATGTAGAGAGAGTCAGCTAGGAATGGAAAGCATTTATAACTGTGAGTTTAGTTGGAAGGGAATGCATTTCTTGGAAATGAATGATAGATTATTTTAGATGAGGTTTAAGGATAGTATAGAGTGAATCTATTTTTTTGTTAACTTTTGTGGAACATGGGGCTAACAGGACAGGAATGACAGATGCAACATGGTGAATGGGAGAGCAGAGAAAAGTTAATGAATAGGTAAGAATGTTACTGTTTTGCTACTGTGCTTCAGTAGTATTTCTTATTGTTTTAACTTTGGCTTTATCAGTAATTATGGTATAAAGACAGGGGAATTTGAAGCAGATGGCTGGCTTATTTTTGACTATTTTGTATGTCAGGTCTGTGGCTCTTTAAGGACAGGGCTAGAGTGGTGGGTTTGTGGCTGAAGAAGCATACTCAAAAACTGGAGAGATCAGGAGTGGCTGGAGAAAGTGGACAGGGAAAGAATGAAGTGAGCAACTCCTCCTCATTAGCAGGAATCAGTCTTTGCATCAGCATAATAGCTGCTGACTCACAGGAAGAAATTCAAAACGTAGTTCTTAAAGAATTACTGTTTTAATCTGTATCTTTTCTACAGGGCAAAAAAGAAAAGCGTGAAGCACTTCTTAAGTGTTGTCAGACTTCCTTATATGTCACTTTAAGCAAGAAAACTTCACCTTTATGGGGAGATGACGATTAAGGGAGAGAAGATATGTGCTTTTGGGAAGCAAGTTTTACACCAAGTTTTTCTTTGTATAAACAATTTATATAGTTTGCTTGGTTAGGTAAAGTCCATTGAAATAAAAATGAATCATAGACTGTTAGGACCATTTGTGTACCTATAGCATACCTCTCAACATCTTAGTACAAGAAATCTGGACAAAGCCTGACATAATGGGGGGATAAAGCCCCAAAAATAGGGACCCATTTTAAATAATGCTCTTATAAACTTAGAAAGTTGTTAGAATAACAGAATTTATATTAGCATGCATTTTCTGAAGGATATGAAGTCTGAAACTCAAATGCATGTCATTATTTAGTGACTTTAATTCTTAGATAATCCTGGTGATTTGTCAAAAACAACACAATTTTTATGAGGAACAGACGAAAAATGTAGGGCAAAAATCTGGACATTCTGCAAAAATCTGTACCGTTGAGAGGTATGACCTGTAGCTTGTTCTTGCAGTGAGTTTCTTTCTGCTAGTCATCTGAATGGAGTGGCAGCTTATTTGAACAAAATAAGTGCTACTACAAGGAATGGCAACTTTTTCTGAAAAATCCCTGCAAAAAGAAGATGCATAGTTACAAGGAGTTACTTACCTACAGAAAAGATGCCCAGCATTAAAGAAATAACCAATCTGGTATCTGAAAGGAAAAATAATTAAGTAGTACAGTATAAGAACAAATGTTATAAAAACAAACACTACATTGCTATTAGAAGTTGAACTAGTGTATAAGCAGTCCTGCTGTAAAGCACTATCAAATTTGATAGCAGCCTTAGCTGTTATTTTCAATACAACAAATACAGAAGATAATACCGAAACAGCAAATGCATTACTTTTGACAACAAGCTACTATTGTGAGCTGACTTAATAAGCCACAGTAATCTATTAATTGAGTTGCTAAATAAATTGTGAATCAAAACATATAAAAGAAGAAGGTAATTTACTATCCCAATTGAAATATGCAGTACAAGTGACATAGAGAATTTGAGAAATCAAGATGTAGTAGCAGTAACCATAAAATTGATTAACTTCATTCAATATATTGTATGACAGAAATAGCGAATGCGATAAAAGTGTTAAACAAAAATGGACCCTTGCATTGATTGATCTGCCACAGCAGCAGAGGTGAGGGTTGTGTAAATTGGTTTGTTATACCTACTGAATTTGTTTGAGGTAGTTACTTTAATCTTACTTTTCCTGAGCACAAATTCTAGATAAAATGCGATTTGATTTTGATTCAATATCTGAACAATATAATCTTTTCCAGAGATATAAACAATATGTAGCAAGAATATGTTTCATTTTGCACTTGTAATGCCTTTCTAAGCTTCATAAGGCGTATTGATTATGTCTGGAAATACTCTGCTAACCTTGTAATGTAGAGTTCTATAACTTTTCTCAGTTTCTGACAGTGATTATTATATATCATGTATCTTGACACCAGAAACATAAAGAAAAAATTGCTTTTTGTCTAGTATCCCAAGTAATGTTAACTGGTATCACCATTTCTGAACTAAAAATTGAAAGTTTGTCTGTTGTGAATCTAGGCATTTGCTGGCTAAGTGTATCAAAACATGAAAGTATAGACATTAATGAACATTTTATTTTTCTTTTATAATTTCTCTTTTCTCTTCCATTGATTTATTTCTACCATTGAGTTTCTTAACTATCGTGTGCATTTTTTACTTTTGAATGTGTACGTTATCATTAAAAATACTCATTGAATGAGTGTATATATATATATATATATATATATATATATATATATATATATATATATATATATATACATGTACATATATATATTTTTAAACAAATGCTCTTTGATCTTATTCTCTGATCACTGAAGTTCACCTGTCATGAAAGACTTCTCGTTATTAATCTGTGCACCAGCCTTCTTGAAACAAACTTTTTCAAGTTGAAAATATTAAAATGAAATTACATATAGTCTAAATACCTCTTGTGATGACATTATTTTTAATTTATTTATTCTCAATGCATATTATTGTCCTGGTCAGTTTATTTGTGTTGTACAACTATTTATACACATAGTGCAAACTTACCTTTGACATATATGGTGTAATATGAGAAGTACAGTTAGCTTATCGTTACAGTTATTTCTATGTACTTAAAAGAAGATTAGAGATAACCTCTTTAAACTAGTGAAGACTACTGAAATAATTCACCACTAAAAATAGTTCACCACATCAGCTTCGGATTCAGTGTACATTTCTTTTTTTTCCATACTCTTTATTAATTTTATTAATTAACACAAAGTACATAAAGAAAACCCAAGAACATCAAATTTGACTGAAGGTTAAAACTGAGAGGTAATGACATTAATTTGAGAAACAATAAGCATACAATCATCCAACTAAGAAACAATCAACTATATACACCATTATTTACACAAGTGCTAGTTACTTGAGGAAATGAAGAATATAGGTTCATAGGTGTGTACTAGGCTAATGGTCCTAGAGCCTTTACAAGCCTAGCCCATAGAAGTGCCCTGGTATCATGCTGCCCGACTTTAGTTCCCAGTGTCTCTTATCAAGTAGAGCCACTGGGGTGAACTTTCTATTTCCCATTCACTCATCAAGGTTTCTCTTGAAGAGGGCCAGTAAGGTGCTCTGCTTGACATGTATGGGAAGTCTATTCCAGAGCATGAGCAGTCTCTGGGTTATGAACCTGTCCCTCCAGCATGTTCTGTTGATTGTGGTAATGAGGTTGAGGTCTCTGGAGTGTGTGGTGCGGAGGGATTGGGATTTCTTTAGATGTAACATTTCTAACAGAGCTGGGTCAGACATGACTTTGTAAGTCAAGCAGAGATCATTTCTAAGTAGGCGATATGAGACAGCGAATAGTTGGAGTTTTCTGAATTTGTCCACAAAGGACAAGTTCTTAAGGCCTAGGATCCTCTTTTTGAGGTAATTTTGTGGCCTCTCCAGATGTTGCAGGTGTCTAGTGAGGTACATGCCAAATGGGGCATTGTACTCAATGATTAGACTAATGAGGGAAGAGAAGCAAGCGACAATGACCTCTTTCTTCCTGGATGCAAAACCCTTAGGAATGTGGTTTGCCACACAGAAGGACTTTCTGACCACAGTGGCAATGTGGTAGTTAAATGAGAGGTTGCTGTCAACCTGTGTTCCTAGATCTCTTATAATGCCTTCTGTGTTCAGTGGACTACCATCGATGTGGTAATTCAAGGGAAATGGGTTTTTCCCAAGTAGGATGACAAAACATTTTTTGACATTGAGCTTAAGGCCATGGTTCTGACACCGGTAATTTGTCTCATTTAGGCCTTTCTGTAGGATATCAACATCACTTGGTGAGTTAATAATAGCTCCCAAATTGCAATTGTCTGTGAATTTTGACAGCCAGACTCCCTTCGTGCTGGCCTGGACTTCAGACTCCACTTGTGACTGGTCGACAGTTTGACTTGAAGTCAGCTACTTTCACACTGTGGGTTCTATCTGTGAGCCAGTTTGCAACCCACCTAGTGTTATAGGGGTTGATGCCTAGCTTAGTGAGTTTTTCTATGATTCCTGAGTGGGGAATGGTATCAAAGGCCTTGGCCAGATCAAGGTAGGCTGTATGAATCACCTTGCCTTCATCCACAGCTCTGGTGACTGACTCAAAGAAGTTGACCAAGTTGAGCAGGCATGATCTACCCTTCACAAAACCAAACTGTGTAGGATCCAGAGTTTAGAGATTCCCTATATCCTTGTTTATTAGGTCCATGATGATGCATTCCATAGCTTTGCATATCAGACTCAGAGTCTGTACTTTGTGGAGAGGGATGACTGTAGCAGTGCATCATTCGGTAAGGACAAAGCCTGAGGTGAGGCTGTGATTGAACAGGGCACACAGGTGAGGTACCAGTTCACTCTGTAGTTCATGTAGAACACAGCCGGGGATATTGTCAAGTCCCATAGAAGATGCATTTTTGGCCATGAACAGTACTGTTTTAACCTGTGCAGCAGTAATACTGGGTGCCTGGCAATCTGCTGGTATTGTGATTGGTCCTTTGGGGGAGAAAGGGGTAAAGCTGGCACTGAATCTGTTGGCCAGTATATTGGCAATATATGTTTGCTTGGTAGAGGAGATACCATTGTGCAGTAGCTCAGGGCAAATCCGGGTATTGCAGTGGAGATTCTTTACATAACTACAGAAGGCCTTAAGGCTGTCTTTACTATCTGCTGCAATTCTGTTTTCATGGCTAGCTTTAGAGGATTTGATGAGGGATCTCAACCTTTTGTTGAATTTGATAAGGGAGTTTTTCCAGTCTTGGGACTTCACCTTATTCCGCATCAGTTTTCTCCTTCTGTTGTAGAGTTTGTTTATGGCAGGGGACCACCAGATTGGCTTCCTTTTTTTTTGAGGAGAGTGTCTTGGTTCTACTGGGTATGGTGAGATCCATGCATTTGAGTACATGTTCATACAGTGAATTAGTGTATGATTCGGGCAGTCATGCAACTATTGTCCATTTGCTTGGGTGCCATGAAGTTAGCCACCTCTGTTTTTAGGAGCCCAAAGTTAGCTTTGGAGAAGTTTTTCATGGTGGTTACCTTTGTGGGAGGATGGGAGGGATGTGTATTTCCAAGGTGATTAGTTTGTGGTCAGATCTAACCAGGGAGGAGTTGACTATTGGTGTAGAACAACGGTCGCCCATGTTAGTAATGACCAGGTCAAGGATGTTGCTACCTCTAGTGGGGTTAAAAATGAGCTGTTCCAGGGCATTGGCTTTACTGAATTCCAGAAAACATTGGGCAAGTGTAGTGGTACATGAGTAATTTTCCCAGTTAATGGAGGGGTAGTTGAAGTTGCCCAGTATGAGAATGTTAAGTTGGACCTTAATATTCTCCAGGGTGCTATGGAACATGGAGTGTCAGTCTTGGGACATGGTTGGGGACCTATAGCATTCTATGACCTGAATAGCTGTCTTACCCAATGTTAGCTGCACCTGAAGTATCTTAGATGCATTATGTTGGGCTACCAGTCTGGAGGTGTGCACATTCTTTATGAATATGGAAATCTACCTTTGGAGCTTTGGTCCAAGTTCTGGGACTGAAAGGTGTGAAATGAATTTTAGCCTGGTAGTGCAGGGGTGCTTTCTGCTGCATTGAAACAGGTCTCTTTTACAGCATAAATGTTAATGTTCTCCATTTTAAAGAATGCTTAGAGTGAGTGCATTTTGAGATTTAGACTTCTAGCGTTGAGCAGCATGACTCTCAGATTGAAAAGATTTCTTAATTATTATAGCTACCCCAGGACTATTTGTTTCTTTACCAGATGCAACTAACATTCTGATCCATTTTTCCCCTTGTAATGTGAGCAGTGTTCACGTAACATATGGGTTTCCTGAACAAATATTATTTTTGCTTTTGATTTAAAGATAAGGTGAAAGAAAAATGTTCTTGTTTTGTCCAACTGATTCCCCTTTATGTTCCATGAGTGGATCATCCACATTTTATGTTGTTATAAATAAAGGCAAACTGATAGAATGCAATTTAGATTTAATATGATCAGAAGTAGGGCCCATCAATGTCTGAACTGGTAAATAGCACTTTTTTCTTCCTGCCTTAACCCTGTGCCTAAACATTAACCTACCAGGCCAAGAAGAGAGGGGGAAAGTAGAAAATATCAACATCCAAAAAGGGATAACATAATATTTTACACTAAAGATGTCTCTAATATATAATCCTTTTAGAGCAGCTTGTCCCCTATTAAAAACATAAATTAAACAGAAAAAGCATAGTGTAACATATCTAAATACACTCACAACTTCATATCCAGCTCCGTATGTCAGTTAAATTAGAAGTCAGAGAGTATAGCACTATGAGAACAGAAGGTAAATGAAAAAATTGAAAAGTTTAGGAGATTTAAACTTCCTATGAGCTCTGAAATATTAAGGAAGCAATAAGGAGGAGAAGTTTTAACTAGGTACAGATCACAACATAACTTCAAAATGATTATGAATTATCAAGCAATACAAGCAAGTTTCTGAAGTAACTACTAAATAAAGGCAGTAATCATTCTTTATAAACACATACATTCTCAGTATTCTATAAGAAGTTCTGTTAAAATTATAACTCTTAGGCTTTTGACCTTTATACTTAACAGAAAAAAATTTGTAGGCTAACTACTAATAGCATTTCAATATGAAAAGATTATCCATACATTTTAATAGAATAATAATGAATAACTAGTATGACTAACAGTTCCAGCAAACTTTTAAAAGTCTTACACCAATCAAATTAGTATTCATGGCTTGTATCTTCCGTATTCATAACATTTTACTTAATATTAGTCAAAGTTCACATATATGAGCACTTTAACTATTTCTGTAACTGTGATAACCAGATTATGAAGCTATTGGGATCAAGGCTATAATATTCAAATAAACCTCTCACCATCTTAGAGTATGCATTCATATTCCTCCGTGTTACTTAAATAAAAAAAAAGGTTTTCAGTTTTGGGTTTAGTGACTCAAAGTATGCAAGTGCATGCTTTCTGTGTGCATAAAATCACTGAGTTAGCTAAAATGTTCAACTAATTACTGTGCATGCTAGAGCCTTAAAGCAAAGGTCCAATCCTTGCTGTCCTTACTTCTGATATAGCTCTCAATTACGCTGGGTACAGTACAACTCATCTCACTGGTTTTCAATAAACTGCAATTGGTTTACTTATCTTATAAAACACCTTCTGAATCAGAGTTGCAAATATAATATAAAATACTAAACTATCATTGTGAGCGAAACTATTGTTTAGTGAACAGACTTTCAGCAAGGTGCTGAGATTAAAGCCTTATAGTTGGTTTCTGTCACTACAAAGGATCAGTTTGAGTTCAAATTCATATTACCTTCTGGCAAATTTCCCTAACAATTGCTACTTCTTCCTTTAGGATTCTTTTTTTCTTTATCATCATCTTCCCAAATATTATTTATGAATGGTAGCTCAGTGAGAGAAGGAATGTAGCATAATGAACTTTTTAATCCACTATTTGGATCACCTTTTAACTTAACACTGAGCGTATGTTAGATAACTGTAAGAAAAACTGCAAGGGTTGACACTGTAAAATGTCATCAGGAAGAGGAAGCTTTAAGGGAAGGCAATGATTAGTGCAGCCGTTGGAGGTTAAAATTCTGGCTAGAAACCAATACCCTGATGTTTATGAGACCAGTGCATCTAAAGCAACCAACATTGCCCTGAATAAGCACAAGACTGAGCAGAACCGAGAATCACCCATCAAGGCCAGACCACCAAGAAGCAGGACAAAACAGCACAAATATGGATCGCCTTCACCAGGCATCAGTGGCCACCAGCTTCAGTTGCAAGTATTTCTTTAAATATGGACATAAAAATGGACTTCACTTCTTTAACAGGTTGAGGCAGAGTATTTTATTTCTTGGTATTAAAATGATAGGGTGTTTGGAAATCTCATTCAGAATTTAATTTTTTTCTGTATCAGAAAAGTGCAAAAAGGAGAAAAGGTTTATCTTGCCTGTCAGATTTGAGGTGGAATGTCCTGTGAAAAGGAAACTTTATATGCATTCCAGGTAAGAGGACCTTTCTTTCTGGCTGCCGATAGTATCTTCAAGACATCCTGGTAATTCAAAAAATTAGCATAAACTTATCTTGGTATGTCTATTATTTGTGCAGCTCTAGGCATATGGTGGGCTCTTTCAATAATTGTTTGCCTCTCATCGGCCAGGTTTTCCAAGAGAGTACTTAGGATCTGAATGATCATTGTAATGAGGTTAGGTTGTGTATAGTGGTATTCCTCGAATAATAATATTATTTCATCTTGATTGAGCTTCTAGATCAGTCATTTTTGACTGGAGGTCCTGGATAATTTTGTGTTACTTTCAGACTGCTTTTGTAATTGGTCTATCTTGGATAGATTGGCAGAAATTTTAGCTTCCGATTTTTTCATTCTAGTTAATATTTGATTGAAAGATTTGTCAAAGGACTGAAGTTGAACAGAGAGAGATCCTGTATTTCCCGATGTATAGGCTGAAGAGCCATTTTCAGATCCTCATGATTTACCAGTTGGTCTGGTTTTGCTTCAGTGGATGTTTTCATTGCTTCCTGTTGTTTGCCAGTTCTAGGTCTTTTCAGGATAACTTCTTTCTCTGGAGAGGCCACCACTGAGAATTTTGTTTTTTAAATCTGTGTCTTCATACCTGAGTCATCATTTGACATTTTTGGTCCTGTCCTTACCTTTGAAGCAGTAAGTGTGTGACAGTTAATATCTCGTGGCAGTTATCAGATGATCAGGATCCATCCATTCCAACAAATTGTCTCCTTTTAAGATAAGGAACCGCTTTTAAGCCACAGAAGTAGTGATTCAGCAGAGTTATTAGTAGTTATAGATGTTTATTTTCATTTTTTAGTCAATCTCTATACCATTCTGGCTGGATTTTTCTTCAAATTTGGTCAGAGCTAGGAATAGCAATGTTTATAGGATAGTGGCCATCTTTTTTTTTATCTCAGTGCACATTTCTTAGCACAAACTATTACACATAAAAGATAACTGTTGATTAAAATGCACTCTCTGTAGGAGGTCTCTGGCCAGCAGGATTCTTTCATTGCTGGCCTACTGTGATGGGATCTGCTTGACTCTGAAAATGGGCTTAAAACTGAGGGCTACAATCTGAATGTAAACATAACAGTAAAAATGTTCATTTAAGAATCTGAGGTACAGAATCGATGAAGTGACTGTACTACAAGTCATCTGGCAGCTGGCACAGAGGGCTAATGCTGTGAACATCTGTTCCTGTGGTAAAGGGTTTGATTTCCCTCAGTCCTCATTTGCCTGCTATGTCACATTGTACAAGTTAATTAACCAGGCATTGAGAAAGGGCTATTATCCCAGTGGGCCTTCCCGGCTAACGAACAGGTATTATTATTAAACTATAGCTTCACAGGCAATAGCAGGTAAGTCACTTAATCTGGCTACTAGGGAGTGTTTTCTTTGTAGTCAGTAGTTCTGTGGAGAGTTCTTTATTGCTTGTTCTGAGTCCTGTCTTCATTAAATTCTTTACCACAATATCTGTATTAATAAAATTCATTCATCAAGGCAGTAGCACAGCCATTATTACTCACGCTGTGCTTATGGATATAAATGAAGATATTTTATTTGTTAACTTTTATTTGTAGCATCATATCAATGTGTTTTATATTCATTATGCTCTTACATTTTTTTTATATGTTTGCACATCTTGATGTAAAATTATGCGTGAGTTAGTTTGTTGTGTGAAAAATCTTTCATGAATCTTAAGCAGGTTCTTCCTATTAATGAATCATTTCAAAATGTATTACAAATGTTTATCCTATTATGTCCTGACTATTGTTTATCACTTGTGCATATCTCATATTTTCTTAAGGGAGGCAGCTACAGGCTTTTGATTGTTATCATGAAAAATTTGATGGTGGGAGAAAATAAATACACCATCACTGCAGGTGTAGAATGCACTACACATGAGATGGTGCTGGCATTTGTTAATTAATATGGTAGTCATCAATATTTCCATAATTACATTAAAATGGCTCAAGCCTTAGATGATAATGGAGAAAAATGGCATTCATATCTACACTCTAAACTATAAAGCATAATAGATATCAAGCATTCTTTCCAACTGAATTAAACAGAGGGTCAAAATTGTCAACTATCTGTAAATAAATAACAAAGAAAGCACCCACAAAGAGCATGAGTGTAGACAACATCAAATTTAGATAAAAAAACTGTCACTGATACACTGTACTTAGCTTGTAGAATAACAAAGATATCTGGTGTTGTTAAAAGTAAAACTATGAAATTGTTCGGACATAATTAACTAATACTGGGGATTTGGGCTGCGTAGTTTTTATCCAGTGTGCTACAGCTAGTCCACACCCCAACAATGGATATTGATATAGTTTAATTGCCCAGCATGTGTCCAGGTGGCCAAAGGGAAAATGTTACCTTTTCCCCACTGTAGAGCAATCCCAGAATTGGTATATTTAGTTAGGAGGGGTGTGGGGGTCATAGCCCACCACCTGGGTGGGTTTGAGGTAGTGAGGTGTATTTCATTGTTAGAAAGTGGCCAACTGAATACTTACCGTGTGAAATCCTTCAGCATTGTGTTCATTCATTAAAGTCAAGTTTCAGCAATGTTGTCTCGGTAATGTCGTTTTCGGTAATGTGCATTTTCATTCTTTTGAAGTAGACCCATGTGTGTGTGTGTGTGTTTATATATATATATATATATATATATATATATATATATATATATATATATATATATATATATATGCTTATTAGTCCATCAGCATCTCCACTCACTCATATCTACTTCTAGATGACCAGTGTATTATGAATGGAATGTCTTTGCTTAATAAAAAAAAGAATTATGTAGAGAGACCTTGATGAAACTGCAGACTCATGGACATTGCAAGCAAGAAACACATTTGTTTTTTCTCTCTGCTTTAGCCCATATATGCTAATGTAATCAATATACTAGTTATACATTAGCTGTTGGTTTGGCTAGCATTCTCATTGTCTTTGTAAATCACTTATTTTTTTTTATTAAAAGTGCAAGTAATTTGCATTTTGACCTCATTGCTGTGATTCTTAAATAAAAAGGGAAATTATGTGATGAGCGATGAGAATAAAAATATTAGTTAAGCTTGCAGCAGCTGGAAAAAACTTCAAAATATGATTACTGTTTAGTAGAGAAAGCCTTTAGTTTAATGATTCATTTTTTGTATATTGTTTATACTGGGACCACAGTGAAAACTGCTGCTGTTGAGACTATTTCAGTAGAGTTTTCCATGTGTGCGTTTGTTCCCATGATTTTGCATGGGGTCATAATAAGAATGTTTTTTTTTTCTTTTAGTAGTGAAATCATTTTGCTTTTTTTTTTCTTCACTGGGACAATCTCATTCCATTATCCTTTTAAGAAATGTCATATCTGGGAGACCCAGTCACTGAATGACTGAATGACATGATTTATGGTATAATATACTATAATACTGATGGGTAGATTTAGTAATGCAGTACTAAAACCAGAGATTGTTAATAAGCTATTTTGTTGTACATATTGCTGTTTATACTTTGCACTGTCCATAATACATTTAGAAGTGCATAGGTATGTTAGTGATATGCTTATTCTCTTGACACTTTCAAGAAGCTTAGTCTCAAATGTCCTTAGGAATTTAAATATTCTCAACTGCCATCTAATTTCCCTTTAAAGGAGGGAGAGATGTTTAGTGATGAACTTATCACATTTGCTTCTATTGTTATTGGATATTTTGAGACTAATTTTTTAATGCTCTTACAGGACATTTTCAGACTCACTGTGTACGCAGTTGAGTTAGTACCCCTATGTGTTTGTTTCAGATGCAGACTCTCAGATACGTAGCGATCTTTTCTAATACAGAATATTAGGCATAGGTTACCTCATAGAAGATGATATATCACCAAGAACAGAGACAATTCTTTCAGACTCCCTGAATAACTGAGGCTTGTAAGCCCATCAGCTCTAGAACTACTGGACATGTATACCATCTAATATCTCTAGCTGAGATGTATATTTTGTCTTCAACATACAGAAGGGCATAACAACATTCCTATAGCGCCAAGAAATCCCACTTGTTATCATAGGAGCCTCAATAAAGGCCTTTCTCATTACTAGATCAACCTGCAGATCACAGGAGTTTTTTCCCCCTCTATAATTATTGCTGGCTCATTAATCAGAGTGTTTAGATTAAACAATTTCCCAGAGATGAATATGTGGCATCATTTAGCTGTGCTGAGCACCAGAATACTGTTTCCCTCCTTCAGTGGGTTATATCTAACCCAGATCTATACAAAAGAGTTGTAACGTGCTTTTAATCAGGGTATTTAAGAAAAAGATGCTTAAAAGAGAGAAATGAGCATTGAGTCCTTCAGAGACCTGCTTGTTTCCTTATTTTATGTGGAGAACTGGCCAACCAATGTCATCACTTTGGTTCTTCCCAAGGCCACTTTGAGCTGATAAGAGGCTGGTGTTGGCAAATTAATTAATTTTGAACACCCCCTTTTTTGGAATGACACTGGTTTCTTTGAAACTGAAGAAAACATTATTTTGAAAGCATCATTTTTTTTCATTTAACTTTTTTCTTCATATCAGGCTCAAAATTCATATGATACAAGTGTGCTGTGAGTGGTAATATTCTACATATGTTTAATTATAAATGTGTTAATTAGTACAGTAAATCCAATTGTCATCTCTTTTGCCAAATCTGACATTAATTGCTACCTCAAATGTTCAGATTAAAGAATAGCCACATCTAATATACTGGTGGACCCAGGCTGATATACCCAACAAAAATATCTTCTAAGTTACAGATTTCCACAAAAATTTTCATGGAGTCTGATTCAATTAAAATCATTGTGGCAGTCTTCCAGTATTAATGTTCTCAGTGTTGCCTAACTGTATGTCAACAAACAGTAGGTCTCCCATTGTTCTTAAATCTTCAAAGAATAATAGAAGATTCAGAAAGTGAGATCCCCCCTTATAAAATCCATGCTCTTCAATACTTAATAGAAATGACTCATCTGTTTTAGTTTTGGGTGCATTCCACTGTGGTTGTTTTTGTGGTTTTATATAAAATGCTGGACTAGATGTTGGGTCTGAAATTGCTTAGGTCTGATGTGCCCAACAATGAATTGATACCACTATTGCCTGTTGTCATAGGCCAGGGATACATCCACATAACATATTATTTATTAAACATGACTACTGGATTTTTTTTTATTCTGTATGTGGAATTATCGGTAATGTTACCTGAGCTAATAGAACTTGAGATTTTAAAATTACTTGTGGTAACAGTTATCTTAAGCTAATTATATACGTGATGCTTCTATTGTGTCTACAGACCTGTACCATGTCTGCTTATTGTGAAGATTACACATTTTTTTCCCTAAATTACATTTGCAACATCCTGCTTCTGGCCATCACTTCATTAATGACAATATGCTGTATTCATAATTTTCCCTTCAGTTTTATAATACAATCAATGAATACCTTATTTTTATTCTATATTTTCAAACTGAGCTCATAGCTGGATCTGGAAATGTGTAAGTTAGTAGTTTTTGTACTTCATTTAAAGTAGCACCCTTCTTCAGTTGCTGCCTTACTAACTCTTTGATTCCACCAGTGAATTTCTTGTTGAATTTATATATCTTCTTCAGGCAGGGTATAACTGGCAACCCATATGTCTATAATGTGCTGAGCATATTTAATATGATTCTTGAAGACAATGTCCCAGTCTCACTTCATATGAATGTGATTTAATGGATTATAAGTTCTATTGCTAAAGTCTGGAAAGTTTTACTTACTTGCAGTGCAAGGAGCATGGTGATTACACTCTAATATTGCAAAAACGGCATACCCATTAAATACATGTATAGCGTAAGACCCAGTCTTAACAATTGTTAGGTAACTCTGCTTCAGTTGTAAAGATAAGGTATAGCACTAAGCAGTTAAACCTTCCAGTACTGGCAAGAAAACTACAGCAGCAGAATAAAAAATAGATTTGTTTCTGTCTGCTGTATGTGCCAGTAATCTGTCCCTGACTTTCTGTGACATAATAGAATGAATCGCACTGTCTTCTTGACAGTGCTTACTATGTGCTTTATAGTTTTGGAAGCTGGCAAAACATTTAGCATTTTTTTTTGTAACTAGTGGTACATTGAGCATGTAAAGTTCTATGCACCACGAAAAATTATGATTAAGTCTCCAGTCATGCCCCTTTATTATGTGTTCTCAACATGAATGCCAAGCTTTGCTCTCGAGGTGAATTTTTTGGCACCCATATCTCGAACACATAATAAGCAGGATATAATCTGTGACCTGATCATAATTCCCTATATTGCTAAAACTGAGTTTATATTTAAATTAAAAATGATAGCATCAGAATGTTACATAGGCTATAAGCATTGGCAATGCCTATGGAATTTACACCTTGAGCAATCCACCAGGTCTCTCAATCAGGACATCCTCCCTAAAAAAGGAGTTGAACAAAACAACCAAAATAAATAAATAAAAACACATTACCCAGAACACAAAAAAGGTCAGTAAAAAGATGTTATGTTTCTATGTAGAGTTTTTTTTTTTATATTTGCAACAGAAACTATAACAAACATGAATTGCACCCAGTCTTTTAAATCATTTAAGCAGACATAATGTCAGTTGTGCTACTTGAGTGATTCCAGGCACTACCACTCAATAACAATGACATTACCATGTGCTTAATGGGACAGATTGCCACCTTTTCTGCAGTGCTGATCATGCCTAAGAGTCTGAATAAGTGTTTACTGCCCCTTTGCCCCATCCTAGCTACAACTTTGGCAGAAGGACTGTCAGTATGATATTTAAGATACTATAACAGTTCACATGTTCATTTACTATCTGTGAATATTTATTTGATATTGACAGTTTTATCCAGTTAATATCTGAGTGGTTATACTCTCCCCAAAATAATCACATTTTTATTGATTTTAAATACTTACATTTTTCAAGAAAATCCTCTTTCTCAATAGGTGGCATCTTCACAGCAACTTTTGGGGATATTATTTTGAAGGCCCATGCCTGACCATATTTGTAGGTGTGAAAATATGATTCTCACTGTCAAACTGTAGTGGAATGCAAAAGGGAGATGGAGACCACTCAATTTCACTTTTAAAAATTAAAAGAGTTAAACTTAACAGGCTGAATGCTCTTGCATGGCCAAATGGTGAATAACATGTGATTTCATTCAATATCTGTGACTCAGATTAAACATTAATGTAAGTATGAATTAAATTAATAACAGCATTTGTTATTAAGCTTGAGTAATACAAAGAAGTTGTGAAATGGTAACAGGAATTAAAATTCCTTGTGTGTAATAATACTCTAATGAGCAACAGGAATTAAAATTACTTGTCTCTGGTAATACTCTAGTAATTAATAAAACAAATGTTGGTTTTATTATGAGTTTTTCTTCTAGGCCTATGGCTACAAAAAAAGCTGCAACAAGCAGTTCAAGCTGAGAAGGAAAAAATATTAAACGCTTTACTGCATCAGTGCCCAAAGTATACATGTCTCTACAACAAAGTAATCATAGGACTAGAATACACTACTTTTCGGCACCATAGTGGAATAAAGCCATACCTACCGCTTATATTACCTGAGTTCAGTTAATGTGTCTCATGCTTGTTGCAGCTGGCAGTGTGAGAAGTGAAGTGATTTGGCATTGTTGTCTTATCTGTGTTTAGGCCAAGGGGAGGGTGTGGTGGCATGTAATGATGCACATTCCTAGGGTAGACTTCCTAGGGGAGGCTAGAAACCACATTGGAGAACTTGCTTCAAGGTGGTCAGGGCTGTCTTGAGGGATTAAGCCACCTGCAGAGGGGAGCAGTATACCCTCAACAATGTCCATTGAATGCCAAATAGTGAAGCATATCACCAGGCATGTGCCAGAGGGTTAGGGCTAAAAACAGAAAACGCTGATAGCTGATTAATAATAAACTTATTTGTTAACCAGGTAGGCACTCAGTCCATTTCCAGGGGTGACCCAGGAACAATTTCAGGTTAAGTGACTTGCTTAAGGTACCAGAGGAGGTTTTTGAGGACTAAAGGAATCAAACCTTGTACCAGAGTGACCAGCTCACAACCTCAACCTCTGTGTCAACTGTCAAACTTAAATTACATCCCCACTGGGCTGCCTGTTTCCCTCTTGAAGATGGAGAAGGAATGGGCCAAGAGACTGAGAAAGAGTCTGATGATTGACAGGCAGCATGAAAGAAAAAAGTGGTAAAAAAGATTGTGTTATGGAATGGGATTTGTACTTTTTAGAGCTTTATATTTCATTAACAAGATGCATGCACAGAAATACTTGTAGGCGTGGGTACATCATATGGAAAATTATTAACAGAGCAGCAAAAGTAACTGTACGGTCACAGATAATGGCACGTTCATTGAAACACCAGTGATTAACAGAGAAGAATTTCTTAACAGTTGCAAACATGCTACAGGGCCTAGAACCAGTGTCTGACAAATTAGTGATACTCTGTTTTCTTTACCACTGTATATACAAAAGATCAAATATTTGCTTTACCACTGTACATAGAGAAGATTGCAGGAGTGTAGCTGAACTGCATCTCTCTGTCTTTTCAATCTGTCTGTATGACTGCCCTCTCTGTCTCTGTGTCTCTCTCTCTCTCTGGCTCCAGTTAAGTCATTGTAGTAAGCAAAGCAATGCATATGAACATTAGAGACATATCTGAATGTTCATGCAAAGAAAATGCTTTATCACTTGTATCTTGGATGTACAGATACTGGCAAAAATACATAAATGTGTAGTTAGAGCCATGGAAGGTAGTTTTTCTCAGTGGCCAGCCTGGTTTATTCTTATTTAAGAATCTGTTAGGACTTCTTTGGTAAAAATTGTTCCACAAATAAATGTTTAAAACATTCTTATTCTTTTGAAATTCCACTTGCCAAAGTAGCTTTTTTAAAGAGTGTTCATAAAAGCATCTACATTGATTCATCTGCTACAGTTATATAAATAAAGTCATAAGAGTCTGAACAGCATGGGATCAAACACTTGAAAATACAGGAAATTATTCATGTACCTATGACTTGCAGTGGTTTACTTTTATCCTGCCACTTATTTGTGTCAATATCTTTATTGAATAGCCATTTTTGTAATAACCAAGTTGCATCTCTAACACTTTACTTTGTAAATGAAATATTCTTGTCTGCATTCCCAATAGATATTAAACAAACCTGCCATTATTCATTCCTCCTACCTTTCTCTCCCTCCCACTGCCCTCATAACTTTAATCCTAACATCAGAGTTATCAGTGTCCTTTATAGCTTTGTCCTTCCTGCTGCTATGCTGTTAGCAATGCTTTAGGAATCTGTCTCACTTATTTCCTTCATTTTTTTATTTTCTCCCTAGCCACCTGCAACATCTCATTCTCCACAAACTATTTATCTTTATGTATTTATAAGGGTACGATTTGTCCTTTTCTGTCAAAACCCTACCATTTGACATGTATGATTATTGCCTTTGTTTCATTTCTGTTATATGTCTGGGGGATTATATCCTACATACGCCTCCTCTTTCATTTCTAAACATCACTAATTTCAGTGAATCTGCAGCACAGTTATCCAGTGTTTGCCTGAAGTACTTCAAAATGCTATTCCTGTTTCCTATAGTGGTAGATCACCTCTATGTTACATGGCCATTCTATCTCATTCCTATAAAACATGTTATTTGGGAAGATCACCTGTATACATGGCCATTCTATATCACTATATAAAACATGTTGTCACCTGGTAGCGGCATCCTCTGTATTTCAGCCATTGTATCACACATCCCATTTTTAACCTGTGCCTGTTCATCCAGTCTAACTTTATCCATGCATGCCTACTGCATCCATTCATCCTCACTAACCACCCTTCTCAGGAGTCATTCTGCTGGTGTCTCTTGTCATTGTTTAGAAAGTCTTGCTTTTCATTTGTTATCTGCATGTACTCTGTTTTAATTAGAACCCGTAAATTTCTCCATTTTTGGCTATATCAACCCATTCCTACATCTCATCTTCCTCTTATCCATCTGTCATTAGATTCAGATCCCTTCATATACACAGGAACTTAAATCTGGCACCCCTATCCCTGCAAGGAACCTCAGCTGAATCATATTCTTCTTGTTGCAGTGGCACTGTGATATGAAGTTCCACTCCAGCCTCTCCACCAGTATGAAATCACCCTGGAAAAAGACATTATCCTAATTGCTGCTACTATAATTTCCAGACTTACCTGCAGTCCATTCCATCTTCCAAAATAAATCATGAGTATCATAAACTGTATAGCAGTTGGTCCTTAATATCTTTTCCAAACTGGGTGCCATCTCAACTCCTGGAAAAATTTCTTCTCCTCGCCATCACATAAATTGACTCCTGTAGTCCAACCTTCCACATGAGTATCAAAGCGGACCATTTCATGTTGCTGTACATATTTTTTCACTTACAAGCTAACCACTAAGGTAGACAACTTAGAATCTGGATTATTTATCATGACATCTAAGTCCCTAACTTTGTCATAGTCCATGGTTTGCATTCCATATATTTCCTCTTATAATCACTATTTTCTCAAAATAAGGCTTCTATTAAGGAGACAAGGAACATCAAAATAGAAGGGGAAAAGGGAATTCAGTGCAAAGTCCTCATCCTTCTTTGAAAAGGCTCTAATATTATGCCATTTTTTAAAAAGACTTAATTTAGCTTCATTTTAATTGTGCTTGTCCAAGGAAGTCTTTGCTAATTCATGTCCTGTTATAGTCTGAAACATGTAATCCTGTTACAGGAATAAAACACATTTGCCACGTCAATAATCTCTGCTAGGAATACCCCTCAACCTCTTAATGTAAGAGTTCTGGATAAAGCCAAATATAATGTAAGGACATAGGCCCAAGATCAGTGACAGATTTAAAAAAAATATCTTATATACCTAGAAAACTGCTAGAATAATATCATATGTATAACCATGTATTTTTTGAAGGGTGTGAAGTCTGAAACTCAAATACCTGTCATTAATTGGTAACCACAGCCCTCAATCAATCACAAATTTAATAAGAAATTGATAAAAATATGAGTTAAAAATCTTGACATTCTGCAAAATTCTGAATTGTTGAGCTTTATGCTGCTAAGGCATTTTATTCTGACTGTGTTTCCTCTCCATGAGTACCATCAGGAGCCTTCTGTTATCTAACATTATCCGAACATTTCTATATCTCAGATGAATCGCATATACCTCTACATATAACAAAGATTCAAGCCTTGCTGTCAGTACCATGGTTAATGTTATAGCATCCAGCTAGAGCAGAAAGATGGCATCTTGTCTAAACATGACTACCTTATCTCCTTCATTTAATGGCATGCACACAGACTGTATATTTGGCATTCAGTGAATGGCATTTATTTTTGTTTATGGTGATAAGAGAAAAGAAAGGGCTACTTTTCTTTGAATTGAAAAAGGATGTAATGATGAAAATGACTAGAAGTCTATGCATAAGGAATGGTAGAAAAAATGTTGTCAAAACTGTGTAGAGAGTCATTTATGTGAGTTCCACATCATAGGGCAGATTAAGTACAATAACATGTGGTCAGCCTTCTTTAAGGAAATAGGGATAATCTTACTTAATGGAGGAAAATAAAAAGAATGAACAAAGATATCAGACTGGAAGAGGTGAGGGAAGCCATTTATGCCGTCTCTGAAAATAAGGTCTAGACCTGTAAAAGTTTCATGGCCCAGGTTACAAAGTTCATTACAACATCAAATTACTATTGCTAATTAGAACCTTTAGTAAAGACAAAAAGAAAGGGGTCGGGAAAATGATTGGAAAGTTTAAAGTGATCGTGCTACTTGAAAACAAAGCTCTTATGACATTCACTTCCAGGGTAGGTATTAGTATCACATTAACAGCACCTCTTAATTTCCTGATTCCCATGCCTACATCAAGCCTGCCTTTCAGGACTCCCACTAGCTACCTGTCATTAACGTGAAGAAAGCCCTGTGCCCTTGCTTATCCTAGAGATGAAAAATGAGTTGCAAGCATGATATCATCATCAATGAGTGATCAGGGAGCTGCTCATTATCCCTAATATTTCCCAGTACATATCCATAAATACCTAAGGGAGGGGCATGCAATGGGTACTTGTATAGACACGTCGCCTACATTTGTGAGTGATATGATCCCACAAAAGGCCCTAATCCCCTTATCTGCAATCATTTACATCTAATTTTCAACATGCACCAATGATCAAAAACAGAGTTTGTACCCCAAGTAAATACTCCCAACCCTCCTCACAGAAAGAGGCAACTGTACTCTGACTCATAACTTTACTCGTTATCTCAGCATAATTATTACATTTTCAGGCTGCTATTCGAACCTGGAATAGCTGGCATGTAGCCAAGGCTTTAATCCTGCCAGGCCATGGAGCTGTCCCTGTGTTTTTTTGGTTTTTGATGGTCTCCTACCCATACTGTTACACAAAGTTTTGTGTCCCTACATAGAAGGTAATTCTCTTGAAGGGCTGAAAACTCATCTCACTTACTCTTGATCTGCCTTAACTCATTGCAGCTTAGTGTGCCTCCAGGCATTTCTGCAGTTACCTCCTACTGACACGTCTAGGCATCAAATATTGCTTGTTGATATTTGCATTAATAATTCCAAAACCATGCTACATGCAAGGTATCAGAAGATTTCATCTTAAAACGTACAGTACATGATGGCAAACACAACTGTATTCATATTTGACCTCTGTCTAATGCAGTTAAAGAGATATTGAATATTACTTGTTTACTGTTCATTTGTATTAGAATAATTTTCATATTTCTCTAAATATTTCAACATTCACGTAACACAGGCAGAACTACATAGCCTCATATGAAAGCTCACAGATGTATGAAGAAAATCTTGCTGGCAGTATGTCTCTTGCTTGAATGGTTACTATGATTTCATAAGTTGTTTATACTACATTAGAAAATTAATATTCACTGCCTTTATTTTGGCTTATAAAATTTAGTTTAAAGCATCAAAGTGAATGAATGCCACTAATGTAAAGATTAATTTATACTAAATAGTTTGACATTTACAGTTTTCTAGTAACACTTATGCATACATACTTACATACATGCAAATATTTAAAACACGGGCATTAATGCCCTTCTAGCTTGCCAATATACCAAAACACTTGTTCCCAAAATAAGGGTCCAGGCTGTTCTTAAAAATATCTAAACTAGTACTTGCTTTAATCTAATTTGATAGTCTGTTCCATGTATCAGCTTCTCTCACAGAGTACCAATTAGTACACTTCTCATTCCTACAGAATCTTCTACATAGGTTGTCTGATAATTTTCTACTACCTTTAGATAACCCCAAATCTTCTCAGAGGTAGCTGTCTCTAAATGTCCTATATACCTAAACAAGATCTCCTCTTAGATATCTATAAGAGACACTGTACAAGCTGAGATGTTTTAGTCTTTCATAATAACTTTAATTGTCACATCCATGAATCCCTTGGTATATTTCCTCTGTAAACTTTCCAGTTTACTCATGCCATGTTTGTTTTCTTATAAGGTTTCCATATTGTTATTCCATACTCAAGTTTGAGTCTAATGTAACTAATAAACAATGACTTCATCATTTCTGATTTCTTAGACTTGATAAATCTTTTTATACAACCTATAGTTCTATAACTATTGTTAACAAATTGGTTGATATTATTACAACAACTCAAAGCTGGATGTACCCATATACCTAGGTCCTTAAATGGGTCTATAGTTTTAATCACTGTGTGCCATATTAAATGTTCACCTTTCAATTTATGTCTCCCAAATCTCATATGCCTAATTTTTGATGTATTTATCAGCATATTATTCTTCTGTGCCCAAATGGTCAATTTAGTCAAGTTCTTTTGCAGGCATGCCTTATCTGAAACATATATAATCAGTTTACTCAATTTCAAGTCATCTGCATACAGACTGCAGAACACTTCAGATGAACAAGTTAGGTCTGAAACATACAATCTAAATGAGCAAGGGCCTAGGACTAAGCCCTGTGGGACACCTTGACTGTAATAAAGAGTTTCACCTGTCCAATTGCTGTACGATACTTGCCATGTCCTATTTTTAAGCCATGCAGCTATCTGTCTTATCAAGAGTACATTGAAACCTACTTGGTATAATTTCAAATCCTGAAGTTATATCAATGTAAATTACATCACAACACAATTTTATATTCATAGATGTTATTATATTGCTGTAGAACATCATGTTACAGGTTGTAATAGCTCTGTTTTCAACATATACATGCTGATATAAGGTTTCAGGTCCCAACCTATTCAATTCTGAATATAATTTATTTAATATTACCTTTTCCATTATTTTTCCACAACATGAAAGTAGACTTAAGGGTCTATATGACTCATGGTTTGTCCTACTTCCCTTTCCCTTAAAGACACATTTAATAAGCACATCTCCAATCTTGAGGAATTTCCTCATATATACATGACCTAGTAAATAACAGATATAATGGTACTGTAAGTTCTTGCTGAAGTTTTTTCAGGTCATTATTACTAATTCCATCTCCTCCATGTGCTTTGTTTGGATTCAGTTTGCACAGTTCTTTTTCAATATAATCTAATTTAATTCCAGTATCCAAGGTTACCTGGATGTCATTAAGATAACGTATTACCCCCTTTGTGGAGCCAAACTATTTTGCGTAAGATTTTGTAAATATATCTATAATCTGAGAATGCATTTTAGAATCTGTGCAGAGTTTATCAGTTTGTATGTCTTTACTCCTTTTAAATCTTATATATCTATAACAAGGTCTTCTATTGGATTTAGGACTGTTGCACAAAATCACATTTCCTTGAACAGAAATGAGTGAGCATACTTTTGCGAAATTGCATTTTTACTAAAATGCACTTTCGCGAAAACAGAAATAAAAAAACACATAAAAAAGGCAACTAAGTGATGGGGGCTATTGCTTAGATTGCAGTACAGTGGGGATAAGGGAATATTCCCTTTTCCCCACTGTAGTGCGATCTCGGAGTGAGAATATAAAAGTAGGTGGAAGTGGGGTCACAGCCCCCCACATGGGGGTGCAGGGGGGCTTTGCCCCCTGCATAAATGTGACTACTGTTTTTTTCTTAGTTTTTAATTTGTTTTTTTTTTTTTATTTGTCTTTCATGAAACTACTTTTGTGAAAGTGTGTTTGTCCGATTCTGTTTCAAGGAAACGGGATTTCGTGCAACAGACCTAGATTCCTTCTATCATGCTCAATATCTTTATAAACATTTTCTTCAAATTTTTCTTAATCTTGTCTCAAACTATTCTTAATTTGTTTGTCCAGCTTGTTTATTTCAGTTTTCAATGTTGTAGTTTGACCTCTCTTCCATTGCTTATATTTTTTTTGTCTCTCAACTTAATGTATCTTTTGTATTTTTTTTTTTTATTTTTTGCACTCAGACTATTTCTCTTTCAGAGCTTTCCACATTCCATCTACAGTTTTTCCACTGAACACATCACTCCAATTGACTGTTTTGCTTCCATATAATCTGTAATTAATCTTCTGTGCATTGGTTTAGATTTCAGTTTGGCAAAATTATCTAGCAACTAATTATCCTTTATAACCCCATGATCACTGCACATCAACAGTGGTAAAACTTGAATTGAAGTAATAGTAATTTCTTTAGAAACACAAACAATGTCTAGTATGTTCCATTCCCCGGTAGGGTTTTTTTTTTTACAATCTGAAGCAATTATTGCTCCTGAACATACATTGTGAATAATTTCCCTACTAATGCTATTGAATCAATATCATTCTAGTTTGTTTCTGGTAAATTTAAGTCCTCAGTAAATATTATTTTTCCCTCCTGTATTTCATGCAAGAAATGTAAGATGACCTCTAGGTCATCAGCACTTAACTTTGGTGATCTATGTACTCCAATAACTGCTATAAGTTCCAGGGTTGTCTTTATTGTCACAGTAAAACAATCTGTAGTATTTGTATTATCATTTAACATGTAATAATCACTGGTTTCATAACCATCTTTAATCCGTATCATAACATTTCCGCCTAATTTTTTGTTAGAACGTCTGCTGCAGTAAAATCATTATACCCAGACAGAACTGGTTTCCAGTCATTGTCCTTTAACCATGTTTCCCAAACAAGAACAACATCAATCTTGTGGGAACATAGTAAATTCTCCAATAAAAAACTTTATTATTAATACTACTAGCAATAACAACTATTAGGGATGCATCAGATGTTGCTATCTGCGACCTGTTAAATTTTTGACCTGGCAAAAATCCTGCCTAGCATTTGTCAAATATTGCAAAATATCTGCTGAAAAATTCTCTTCCCTGATCTTGACAAATGCATGCCATCCTGTCTGAGTAGATGTGGGCCCAAAACTAGGCTTGGATACTCTACACGGTTTCATTTTTAAAACAGGACATTTTTTCCATGTAGGTATTTACCCAAAAAATCTTTTCCTTCACGGTGTTCTGACTGTCCTTTCTATATGTGATTTGTGAAAAATATGTCTTAATGCCAGTACAAGCTATAATATCTAAGAGGGCTGTAAGTTCCCTACTAAAAGTCAAAGAGTCCTTGCAGATGAGAACATTTGTACTAATGAATAAAAACAGATCCGCACTTCCTTAGATTAAGGTATTCCAAGGCTTGTCTCACAGCTTGAATTATTTTTGTTATGTTTATTAACTTCTCTGCAAATGTAAGTATGAATTCCTATAATAACTGAATCTCCAATTACAAGAATATTTTTTTCTGACCAGATCTGAAAAACTGTCAACTTCTAACACAATAATATCTGATCTATCAGTTCTTACAAAATAATGATCTTCATCAAAATTAGTCTTATTAATCCTACTGTTTTCATTGTATATTAAATTTTCAAGTATACAATTCCCATCCAGCTGACTCTGTACATCCACACCTTGAACCATGTGGTCAACATTTGTCTTTCTCTTCTTTTTTTTCTTACAGTAATATACTTCAATCCTTCCATGTTCAGTTTTGATTTCTTCCTTTTCACCTCCCCCTTGCCTCTTTTATCTACCTTCTCTTTTGGAAAAATGATGTATTTTTCTGTAGACTGATGTTTTTTTAATAGGCAAATGTTATTATTCCCTGTAATCTGTGTGTTACACAACAAAGCAGTGCCCTTTTCAGTATGCATTCTCTTTATTTTACAGACATTTACAAGTTTCTTTTTCTTCCTTGTTTGTTGTGAACTTCTTCCTTTCTTTTATTTTTCTTTCCTTCTAAACACTCTAAATCCTCAGATTACTGAACACTTGCATCAGGAATTCCAAAGTTGTCAGGAGCATTGTATTGTTATATAAGGGATGAGTGATCTTTACAGACAAAAGACAAAATTTCCTAAATGGGTTCTGTTTGTTCTTTGCCTAACATTATTTATCTCACCAGTCCAGTCATTAATATATGTAACAATAGTTCTCCAAGCTTTACTAGTTCCAAAAGTGCAATCCTCATCCGTAAGTCTAGATTTACTTCTAATAATGGTAAGCAAATCATCCAACTTGTGACATGAGAAACACAGATCAAAAATGTCATCAATTGTTGCCTTTAAATATGCATAACATTTATTACACTGTGTGATGATAGGAGGTACTGCCAGCCATGTCAAGAGAAGTGGGGCAGTGGATGTGTAATATATGCTAGCACAACTAGCTGGAATTTTGTAAAGAAATATATGTAATTTGTGTATCAAACTGATTTGTACAGATGTTTGTGTTTAAAAATGTATTTGTAAAGTTTCCTGTGTTAAAATGTGTCAAGTGTTTCCTGCTGGACAGAAAAGAAATGTGCATACATTATTGCAACTGTTTAGATGTATACATTGTAACAGCATATTCTGGAAGATCAGAGGTTAATCCACTTGACTTTGAAAAAATATTCCTGAAATTAAATTACTTTAGGTGTCAAGCCATAAATATGTTATCCCACAGTTTTGAAGGGAGCCAGAGATGCAATGTCTGTATTAGAGAATAGCGTGTAGATCCTGTAGGAAGAGTGGAATGGGTTTATTGTTTTATGTCTTCCAGATACTCTTCTGTGTGCATTATTGACATGTAGGTGTTAAAACCCTGGCAGCTTCTAGTGATGAGGGATAGTGTTGGAAACAGAGTCAGATTACCAGATGTGTGTGATGCCATTCTGTAAGCCAGAAATAATATTCAGATATCAGCAGGAGATTTCTCTGAGTATTCTGTATTCTGCCTTGGATCTGACAACAAGGATCACTTACCAATCTTACCTTGCTCTATTCAGTAAGTAGGAACAGTAATTCTCTAGATCAGATATGAAAATATAGTGAGAATAGTTATGTAGTGTTTTTCTGAAACAGTGTGACTCTCTCCAGCTGTGTTATTTTCAATAATTCCTGCAATTGAAACTCTGGTGTTTACTGTAAGTAGGTGTTTAGCATGTTCTTGTTATTTTATTATTTATTATTAAATATATTAAAACTTCTCATTGTGGTTGGTCCTTTTATAAAAATATTTAAGTTTTGACAGTATTTACATATATTTATTTGGTGATTAACTCTGGCCACTCCTGAAAACCTTGCTGCTGGTCAGACTACCATTTGTATTAATATTAAGTTCACTCAGTATGATTGAATACCATTTTAAGAGCCTTATAGTAACTGACTGGTGGCAGTGAAACTACCTTATAGTCTAGACAGAAGGTGGCATAGCTAGTAAATTTGTGCCAGCCTTTCCCAGGTATATGTGCATGAAAATTAAACCTCAGAGTGTGTGTGTGTGTGTGTGTGTGTATGTGTGTGTGTGTGTGTGTGTGTGTGTGTGTGTGTGTGTGTGTGTGTGTGTGCGTGTGTGTGTTGGCTACTTGGAGCAGGAAGATGCACTGGTTTCACAGAGAGACTGGTGGAGGACTTGGCTTGGGCGCTCAGTTGAAGACTTAAGTCTGAAGCTATGCCAGTGGGCAGTCTTAAAGGGGACCTGGAGGGAGACAGACAGAGAAATCCAGACCCAGGGCTGACTGTGTTCCCTGTGTGCTCTTAAGGGAAACTGTGCTGTGCTTGATGCAGTGAGGTCTTCATCTGTAAATACTGAGTATAGCCATTTGTATTTCAAGTGAACATCCCTCTGGGAATTGCTGACTAAAGGCCCAGTGTCTGCTATTCTAAAAGTTTATTAGTTCTGGCTTAAGCACTTGGGTTTCAGGCCAGTTATTCTACATTAAGAAGGTTTGCGGTCTGCACTCTTGTGGGAGAAGAGGCTATATTCTGCCCTTCTGAGCTGGGAATTTCTGGTCACAGGCTTATTGTGACTGCTTATTTGAACTGTTTCTTTCTGAAATTGGTGCACCTTGTTGCTGTAGCATAGACCAGATTCAGGCCTGCTGAATCTAGCTTTGTTTGTATAACTTGAGGCATTGATCCAGGCCATCTTTTTCTGGAGAAGGTTTCCCTGCATTCTAGTAAGCAGGGGTGTGCAGTTAGAACTTGTCTTATTGAAGACTGCTGGAACAGGGCTCAGTTTTGAGCTTTTTTCTGGTTAATTGGGTAACTTGTTTAAATCAGTTTGTTTGTTTTCTATTGTTTTATATATATATATATATATATATATATATATATATATATATATATATATATATATAATTGCACTTTATTCATCTGCTTTTACTGTATTTGTGTTTCTTCCTACTTTATTACTGGGGGCATTGACTACAACTCCGATCTGTGATATATAACAATAATTATCCGTTTTCTGTGCTTTTAAACTGTTTTTTTTTTTGAGTGTATCTGCTTTATTTTCTGAAAGAAAAAATATATATATATTTGTTTCCCACCTTTCTAAGCTAGTATAGTCCAGTTTTCAGGTTATTGCTGAATTCAGGGCTGTGTTACAAATCTCTGTGTTTGCCCATACCTTACCTGGATAGAAGGAAGTTTCTTTGTTCACTAGTGAGAGAGAGGAGCTTTGAGCAGCCTATCTGTCACTGGAGGAGTGGTTTCAGCCCAGAAATTAGTAGTTTATTGGCCATTTTGGGCTATTTTCTATCTCTTTCATTTCCCTGCTATAAATACCATATTTGCCAGGTTTTGTATGCCGGGCAGCACCGGTTAGCTAGGGTAAAACTATTCCCGGCTCCACAAAGTCTCCTTTTCAATTTTTCCCTTGGAACTAGACAAACTTTAAACTTAAGCATTCAAGCCTTTCATTTCTCAGCCCGGCACTTGCACAAAACTTATATGAAGTACTTATAAACCCTAGCACTAGACCCTCCTGTACTGTACAGAAGGACAAGGCTATCTATTCGACCTTACCAGCCATCCAGTAAAACAGTTTTCTGTACCTATCCAGGCATGTCCAAAGGGCAGTTTCAGGTGTACTCTCCAGTCCAACTGGTGAATCTGGGCATTTTGAGGCAATATTACAACTGCCTCATGTACACAGACAACCCCCTCCTCCCACCACCAAACACTAACATATGCGAGAGATGCAGTTATACAGCCAAACTAGAGGCTAAGCTCTCTCAACCCAAGACTGGATCAGACAGTCAAAAGGAGAAGGGAAATACTTGCATCACACCACCAGTCTTACACAGACCCATTAAACCAGCACCGGCAAAAAACACACATAAATACATGAAAACATACTCGGAGGCACTAAATAAAATTCTGCGAAACCAACAGAGACCTCCAAAGTAAACATCCAAGCAACCTCCACCCCCAACACAAACCATGAAACACATACTTCACAAAACCAGTGTGCCATGCAATCACAGCCCTTAAGGCAAAATAACATACCCAACATAGTAGTAATAGGTGACTCTATAGTCAGGCACACTGACGTCCCACTCAGGCACACTGATGTCCCACTCACTAGGCTGAATAAGGAGAAGGTTACTGTTAGCTGCCTGTTGGGTGCCAGGATCCGCCACATAACACAAGCACTCAAGTCACTCCAGAACAAGTACAAATATGTCTGTCATTGTCCATGTTGGTGTGAATGACCAGAGCCATACCTCCCTGGACTACATGAAAAGAGACATGGAAGAGCTCTCTGATCATGTAGCCCAGGCCGGTATGACTCTGACCATGAGTGGCATCCTGCCCTCACCAAGAATGATTCCACAGTATAAAGAAAAAATTCTCGATTTCAGCAATTGGCTAAGTTTTTGGTGTCATTCAAAGGGGATCCAGTGTCTGTCTGCCTGGGATGACATGGTCGATAAGCCACGCTGCTTTGCTAGAGATGGCTTGCACCTGTCACCCTTAGGCTTTCGAATACTTGCCAAGGCTCTTGCCACCCCCATAGTGCCTTTCTTAGGCAAGGCTCAAAAGACAAACCCATCGCCGTAAATAGCACAAGTAACAAAAAACTGAGGGTAATGCTACTAAGTGCCAGAAGTTTAAACCTCAAAATGCAGAGACACAAGGCACTCCTCGGTATGGAGAAAATCAATATATGTGCAGTAACAAAAACCTGGTTTAAGGGTCCAGAGAGCACACCAGCACTACCAGGTTACAACTCATACCATACATTTCAGCCACAGAACCCAAACCGAAATACAAAAGGCAGGGGCTTATCCATATTCATCAAGGATACCCACACCTCCAGGTTAGTGGCACAGCATGATGCGTCAGAGATCATCCACGTGCAACTAACAATGGGCAAAACTGCAATTCAAATTTTAGCTTGCTATAGATCACCTGCCATGTCCCAGGACCCCCATTCCGCATTTTTGGAAACACTGCGAAACATAAAGGTCCTATCAAACACCCTGATATTGGGTGATTTCACTTACCCAAACATTAATTGGGAGAACTACTCAAGTACTAACTCCCTTGCCCAACATTTCCTCAAATTTATAAACTCAAACACCCTGGTTCAACTGGTCAACACTCCCACCAGAGGTGACAACATATTGGACCTGGTCATCACCAACATGGGCGACCGGTGTTCCACACCAGAGGTCAACCCCTCGCTGTTTAGATCTGACCATAAACAAATGACTTTGGATATCCATATTCCACCCCCTCCCCCAGACAAGAAAGCCACCATGAAAAGCTTTTCAAAAGCAAACTTCACGTTACTTAAGACTGAGGTGGAAAGTTTCAAAGCCCCCATGCTGAAGGATAATACTGTCCAAGCTGCAAAATCCTTTACTAATGCATTCTACAGGCAGCTACAAGAATGCATGGATCGTGCCATCCCAAGCAAAACCAAGACTCACTCCTCCAAGAAAAGGAAACCAGTCTGGTGGACTCCTGCCATAAACAAGCTATACAATAGAAGGAAGAAACTAGTACAGAAAAGAGTAAAATCCCAAGAAGGGAAGACATCCCTGATCAGTATCAGCAAGAAACTATGATCCCTCATAAAATCATCCAAGGTGAGCTTTGAAAGAAAAATTGCCAAGGACTCCAAAGATAACCACATGGCATTCTTTAGCTATGTCAAGAATCTAAGTGGCAATGCTCAGATCTGCTTGGAGTTAGTGCAGAATGGCACAAAATACACTGAACCAACCGATATCGCCAACATCCTGGCAGACAGGTTCAGCACAAACTTCACCCCCATCTCACCCCAAAAGGACCCATAACCATACCAGAAGAATGTAGAGTCCCTGAAATCACAGACACTCAGGTTAAAACAGTCCTCTCCAAAGCCAAAAACTCAGCATCAGTGGGACCGGACAGTGTCCCAGGCTGCATCCTACATGAGCTCAAAGATGAACTAACCCCTCGCCTAAACACACTGTTCAACCTCAGCCTCTCCATAGGCTAGATACCCATAGAGTGGCGCACAGCAAAGGTTATCCTGCTCCACAAAGGTGAAGGCACAACAGACACTGTGAACTATCGCCCTATAAGCCTGACTAGCTTGGTCTGCAAGGAGCGCATCATCATGGAACTCATTAACAGAGACATTGGGAACCTCCAAACACTGGACCCTACCCAGTTTGGCTTTGTTAAGGGCAGATCATGCCTCCTAAACCTGGTGGACTTCTTTGAGACAGCTACCAAGGCTATAGACGAGGGAAAGGTGGTACACACAGCCTACCTAGACATCGCTAAGGCCTTTGTCACCATTCCCCTTTCTGGTATAATAGACAAGCTCACCAGCCTGAACATAAACCCCTATGTCACATGATGGGTTGCCAACTGGCTCACGGACAGAACCCATATAGTGACAGTTGTGGGAGCTAGATCTGTCTGTAAACTGGTTACAAGTGGTGCTCCCCAGGGCTCGGTCCTGGGACCCCTCCTGTTCGGCATATACTTCTCAGAGGTATAGGCAAGCACAGGAGGACTATGGCTGACCAAGTTCACAGACAACTGTAGACTAGGGGCTATAACTGACTCTGCAGCTGACACAGACATCCTCCAAAAGGGTCTGACTGAGACAGATACCTGGTGTCAAAATCATGGCCTCAAGCTAAATGCCAAAAAGTGCATAGTCATCCCCTTTGGAAAAAAACAAAGTACCCACAAACTACCACATAGGTGGCAGCCCCCTAAGTTCAGAAGTCATAATAAGGGATCTGGGGACCCAAGTAAATAGTAATCTCACCTTTGATAACCACATTGCCAAAGTGGTTAGAAAATCCTTCTACGTGGCCCACCTAATCACAAAAGGGTTTGCATCCAGATCAAAAGAGGTCATTGTGCCCCTCTACTCATCACTCATCAGACCCATCTTAGAGTACAATGCCCCATTTGGGATGTACCTTACAAGACACCTGCAACAGCTGGAAAGACCACAGAAGTACCTCACCAAGAGGATCAATGGCCTCAAACAGATGCTCTATGCAGCTCAACTGAAGAAACTCCAGTTGCACTCGGTTGAATACCGCCTACTCAGAAGTGATCTCTGCCTGACATACAAGGCCATGTCCAACCCAGAATTGATGGACATGCTCCACCTAAAGAAAACCTTATCCCCTCAAGCCACACGCTCTAGGGATTTAAATCTTACCACAACAATAAATAGGACATGCTGGAGGGATAGATTCCTCTCCCAGGGACTTCCCATGCTTTGGAACAAGATCCCACTCTACATTAGGCAGAGCTCCTTGCTAATACTCTTCAAAAGAAACCTTGATGAGTGGATGGGAAACAGAAAGTTTACCTCGGAGATCACTTCAGTGACTCTGCTGGACAGAGGCACAGGGAGCAAATCTAAGGGGATGGCGAAAGCCAACATATTCTGGCTAGCCTTATAAATGCCTTTGGGCAGATAGCCTAGTACCCATCTATGAACCTATGAACATCTGCCCTAATTTTATCCTGTCTTGCTCTACAAGATAATAGGTATTCTCATATGGCATGAACTTTTGTAGGCATGGAATAATGTCCAAAGATCCTCAATATATATTTAAAAAAGATATCCTGCACTAACATATCAGTTAGCTTAGTCAGTTAGTGCTGAAATTTAGTATGGCAAGAGTGCATTTGCCTCCATTTGTATTTATTTTACCTCTTTTTATGTATTATTATATTTATTTATTTTATGTGGTATCCCTCATGTCTAGTAGTAGTCCAGGTGACTAATATCCTTGGTAGGAGGCTACAGGGTCAGTATCCCTTTTAGAGCTTTTAAGGTGTACCACATAATAGTATCCCTGGTGTCTAGTAGTTTCCTTCACCACCTTATGTTTTTCTTTAATCATATCCTTTAAAGCACATTATATAAAGTATTTCTCCATCCCTGATATGTCTAAGTGCTGTTATGGCATGAGAGGTTATCCCTGGTTTCTAGTGCTCCCTAGAGCCACATCTATAGGGATATCCTGGTGCCTAGTGTTCTTCCTTGGCCCACATAGTTGCAGTAATCCCTGGTGGCTAGTGTTTCCCCAACCCCCATATAGATACAGTAATCCTTTGTGTCTAGTAACCCCCAACTCATATCTGTAGGGTTATCTTTGGAGCCTAGTGATCCCCTCACAACTTATGTAGTTACACTAGTCACTGGTGTTTAGTGTTCCCCCCTGACTCAAATGTTTTAGGCTTTGCTCATTAGTCAAGGGGTGTGTGGAAGTATGGCAGCCACCACAACTCACACAGAAACACACACACCCACAAATATACACCCGATCTCACTCACTGACACATTAATCCATTCATACACGCACACACACACACACACACACACACACACACACACACACACACACACACACACACACACACACACACACACAGACACACACGCAAACCCCTACCAGCTATCTAACCTGCCCCCTTAATAACCCCTTACTGCTACCTCCCAGGCAGACACACACACTCACACATGGACTCACACATGCAGCCCTCCCCGATACATTCACACACATATCCCCTACGACTACCTGATCACTATACTCTGCAGCACTCCACTCTACTGTAAGGGACTAACACAGCCTTCTTGCTGTGGTCATTGCAGCAAGTGGCCAGAAGTGGTCATGCTAATTTATATAGCTGAGCAATTCTCTGAACCACTTGCCTTACTACAGGCACTTCATTGAGTTGCAGCATTATGGTAGGGTTGTCTCTGAATCAGAACTACTTTATGTGAGGTGTATGTCTTGTGTACACCTCGTGATAACCTTTCTGAATTGGTGCAAATTCTCCTACAAAACAGACAACCTACTCAGCCCTGAAGTTAGGTGTGATATCACTGTTAATGTATTATTTCCACAAATAAAGTATGGGCTACCCGACATTCATTCTGCTCTACTCATATTACCACCCTACATTAAAAGCCTAATACAATTCTCAGATTTACAAATCTAAGCAACTCCAGACAGCATCAATGTTTAACACTATATAAAAGTAACTGGCTTCCCATTACAACCAGTGCAAGCTTCCTCCTTAATACTACTACTTTTTCACTACTGCACAAAAGATATTGCCCTCTTTACTTAAAAGAAAAAAAAATCAGCCTCACAAGTCAAACATACACAATCAGGAATAATGAGTGAGTCCAGCTACAATGGCCATTCTACTCCTCATCATTATGTAGAAGATCACACTCTAAAATAACTTATGGCATTCTGAAGAACATCAAGAAAATCAGTCATCGGCGTGGCCAAGGATGAACACAGGATAGCAGCAGATTTCTTCAGCTCCACCAATTTCATTACACTGACAGAAATTAATTACTTAAAAAATTAATTTTTGAAGTAATTTTCTTTCTAAATATATTTGTTTTATATAGTTCTTGAACTATATCTAAAAAAGAAAGGAAATTTTAACAATATTCCTGTCAGAAATCACATTGGAAATTTTCCTGTCAGTTTATCAGTCTGAAATGAGTTCCAGTAAGACAAATTCTCAGGACTCCAGCATCAAGAAAGAACTTCAGTCTCTGATAACTATAATCCAGCAACTTACTGCTAAGATGGATAAAATGGATACTAAAATTGATACCTTCATAGAAAAAACTACAAAACAAATAGACTTGTTACATATAGACCTGCAACAACAGAAGATCCAGATGACAGGCATAGAAGAAGCTGTGAATGACATGGAAAATAGAATCCAAGAAGAGGAAAGCAACATTGAGTTTCTGCTGAAACAAAATACACACTTACAAACAAAGCTGGATGACTTGGAAAATAGATCTAGACGCAATAACATTAGGATTTTTGGACTGCCAGAAAATATTGAAGGTAACAATATTACTTCTTTTTTAACAACATGGCTCCCTAAAACTTTAGACTTACCAGAAGCATTCTCTTTTAGTATCGAAAGAGCACATAGATCTATAGCTAATACTAACTCTAACAAAAACTATCCTAGATCAATTATAGTTAGATTTCTATCATCTTTTGATAAAGAGATGGTTCTTAAATCTGCTTGGGCTAAAGCTCCTGTTAAGTTTAATGAGACAACTGTGCATTTTGACAATGACTATTCTCCCTTGGTAATAGCTAAAAGAAAAGTTTTTGTGCCACTAATAAGGGAGCTTAAAAAAGCACAGTTTAAAACATACCTTCTGTTTCCTGCCAAGCTAAAAATCTTCCTTCCTGATGGTCCTAAAATTTTTGATGACTTAGACTCTGCTTTACTGTTTATCAAAAAAAAATAAGATTTTGGATAAAATAGAGGAAATGGAATGGGCTAGTCCTTCATTAAAGAGACTGGCAACTGAAACTTCATGGAAGACTTCTGAGAGGAAGAAGAGACTAAAGAACAAATGATTTGTTCTATGTTTTTTTTTTCTTTTTTTTTCTCCCATCACTTTACTTCATTATTAATCTTTTTAAATATAGTTCCTGCATTTCCAGAAAGCCACAAATGTTCTGAAAAAGATTTAATCAAAGTTATTCTCTGTGTGCAAATAAATGTTTTGTTTCATAACCAGTCAAAATATCTGAGGAACTAATAACAAACTATTATTCTATTTGTTTCTCTTTCTGAAAAATAGAAGTAAGGTCAGTAATTAGATACATTTTTTTTTTCCTTTTTTTTCTCCTTTCCTTCTTTTCTTTGTTTAAACAATGACATTCTATTTAGATTATGTAGTGGGTAAAGGGTGGGGGAGGGCAGGGAGAGAAGAGTAATGAAAATATGATAAATAGAATAATAACATATGTATTCCTTGTAAAAAGTTTATATGTTCTTCAAATGCTATTCCTAATTATACTTTCTTGATTATACTGCTTATGCTTGTTTGTAAATAATATGTCATGCTTTAACTAATAATAATTAGAACTAAATAATAGTAAATAATGTGTTTTATTTTTAACTCTATTAATATAAACAGTAAGTAATATTCCATTGTATATATAGAAATGCTTTTGATCATATAGACACAGTAAATAATGAGATTTGCATAGAATTGAGTTGGGACAGTGATATTGAGTTTTATTACCTATTAATAACTTTGGGCTTGATTTCACTTGCATAGAGGCTGTGGTAACCTGTGGGTACATCGTGAAGGTTTTGTCATGTTTAGATGCATTAACACTGCTAAATGAATGTTTGTCACTAGTTTTTAACAAGTTTCCCACCAAAATGTTAAGGAGACAATCTGGGATGTGGGCTACTTCATGAACAGTGTCCTCATGCTGTTTCAAAAGCTTCAACTCTCAGAATTCTCACAGAGAAGCTGAAAGCAGTTAACCTGACCTTTCACCCAAATATCACACTGACACATCACAGATTCAGGAAGAACACTCTACCAGGAAATAGAACTGATGCAACTGTGACTATGTGAAGGAAAATGAACTCTTTGACATTTAAATGTGAGTTATTTTATATAATTACTTAAATATCTATGTTATAATTCATAAAATATGTCAATTATAATGATTTTAAATGATGCAGTTTCTTGTAGTAAGAAAATGTCTTATTTTAGAAGGCATAGAAAATGAAACATTTATTCAAGTGTTTTGGAAAATCTACCTGACTGCAACATACTAATCTGTGTTCAAAACTTATGTTCCAAACATATACATTACTATAACTCATTTAATTCATCTGATTGACAAGCATAAAAAACTTTATAACTATTCTGGAAGAAATTGTCTTGTGATATATTTTAAATCAGTAGTATAGACATACAAAATGCAGATTTTTTTTTTTTTTTTTTTTACAATAATGCAAGTGTTTCTGAGAATCTGCATAACTATGCAGTATGATTTATAATAACTTCTATAAATGTAATATTTTATTCTATTGACAATAATGAGTATGAGTAAAATGCTCATATACAAGCAATTCAAGGTTTTTTTTTTTTCTGGAAGCTGTTGACTACATTTAAAGCAGTAGTACAGACATACAAAATGCAGATGTTTTTTTTTTTTTTTTTTACAATAATGCAAGTGTTTCTGAGAATTTGCATAACTATGCAGTATGATTTATAACAACTTCTATAAATGTAATATTTTATTCTATTGACAATAATGAGTATGAGTAAAATGTTCATATACAAGCAATTCAAGTTTTTTTTTTTTTCTGGAAGCTGTTAACTGCATTTACATGACAGAAAATAGATGCATCTTAATATATGTAATCTCTGAACCATATTAGCCAAAGTTTTTCATTTAAATGAATGTTAGAACTTATTTTTACATACTTTCTCTCTTTCTTTCACTCTCTCTCCCTCTTTCATGTCTTTTATTTCTCTCTCTCCTCTTGGTTCCTAATATCAAGTTTATTTGAATGCCATTTGAATACAAGTGTATTATATTACATAGATGTATATAGTAGTATGAATAGTTTTTTTTAAAAAAAGTTTATTTTAGTTTATATGATGCTGTTTTATCAAATGTGTAGTCTTGTCTTGCTAGATAACTGAATTGAAAGCTGTTAATTTAAGTTAAATATAACCAGTATTAAATTGATAAGGTGGTAGCTGAGGTACTGCTGCTTAGGGTAGGGGTTAACTTGAGTGGTAAATACTACTCTAAGTTGGAGTTTTTAACTCCAGGCTGGATGCAAGGTTTAATCCTTACATTATTTTCACTTGTTCATTGTTATATGTATATAGTTTTGACATCCACAATATATTTTGTACACTCATTGTCACTACAAACAAAATTGAATCCTATACAAAATCCCATAAGAGATTCAATAAATACAGCTATATTTAAAGGTACACCTAAAGGAGGAGATGTAACATTACTTATGTTGTTATTTGTTATTTTGATCATAAGATTCTTAAGTTTTAAAAATGCCAAATGACATCTTTAAAAGGAATTTCTTTAAACATTAATGGATTGAATAATCCGTGTAAAAGGGCAAGCCTAATAAGATACATTAATTTACATAAGGCCAACTTAGTCTTCCTGCAAGAAACACATCTCTTGAAAAAAGATATTGATAAACTAGCCACACACAAATATACAGTATTGGTTAGTTCAGAGCACACTCAGAAAAAAGAGGAGTGGCTATTTTATGGAATAAAAGTATGCCTATTCCTAAAACCATTAAGTCTTATCAGGATGACAAAGGAATGTTTTGTATGGTTACAATACAAATTAATGGGAAGACTTACACTTTAATTAATGTATATTGGATACCTGGAATTGGCATTAATACAGTGAAACATCATCTTGATAAGATTATATCATTCTCTATAGGAGATATTATTTTAGCTGGTGACTTTAATTGTATACTACATGAAAGTGACACTACCACTATAGGAAAAGAAGAATTACATCTAATGCAAAACATTTAAATGATTTTGCTAATTCTTATCATTTGAATGATATTAATAATCAGATAGATTCAAAATCATTACCATACACCTTTTTTCTAACAGATACAAAACTTATTCAAAAATAGATAGGGTCTTTATTTCTAACCAGATGGTAACAGATTTAATTAATTCCAAAATCATTTCATGTCCTATATCTGATCATAATTCAATTGTTCTTGAATTCATGATAAAAATACTCTTAATGTTCAGATCAAAAGGATACCAGCATACTTAACTCAACTAAAAGACTATAAAGAATATATACTTTCAGAAGTACAACATTTTCTAGACATAAATAATACTCCTGAAGTCTCCATTGTCTATGTTTGGGATGCCTTAAAATCATATCTATATGGACAAAGTATAAGATGGTATAATAATAAAAGGAAATCTTGGGATAAGGAATTGTTAGATATTCAAAGTAAATTAGACTCATAAACATAATAATAAAGAAAATATTATGGATAAGAAAGTCATTGAAGAAATAAACAAACTAAATGACAAATACAAAGAAATTTTAACTCATAAAGTTAAAATAACTCTAGAGAAATACAAGTTTGTGTCTTACTCAATAAGCCCCAAATACTTACATAGACTTAAAAATAAAACAAAAGGGTTGAATAAACAAAACCATATCAAAGAAATCTTTTCTCTAAGGAAAAAGAAAAATGTTTCTAGTCTACCAGAAATATTAGATGAATTTAGAAATCACTTTCACAATATTAACAATAATAACATTAACATGGAACCTAAAGATAAAATAAAGGAGTTTATAACCACAAACATGAATAAAAAGCTTAATAAGCAACAGATTAAACTATTGGACAAAAGTATTTCATATACAGAGGTTATTACACAAATAAATAAGCTTAAACCAAACAAAGCACCGGGTAATGATGGTATTATACCAGAGATATATAAAATCCTTTCTAAAAGTACATATTCATTAATACATAAGGTTTTTATTTTGGCCCAAACTGAGTTAATAACCCCCCCATCTTGGCAATATACATTTATTTCACCAATTTTAAAACCTAATAAAGATCCAACTAGATGTACTTCATATCGGCCCATCTCATTACTTAATGTTGATTATAAAATGTTTATGAGTATTTTTGCTGATAGATTGAAGACAATCATTCCCGGCATTATAGATATAGATCAGACAGGCTTCATTGTAAATAGAAATACTTATGATAATATAAGACGAACTTTAACATTAATTGATTTTGCAAATAGGAAAAAGAAAGATTTAACACTTATTAGTCTTGATATAAGTTCAGCATTTGATTCAGTAAGTTGGGACTATCTGTTTACCTTACTGAAGTGCACAAACTTCTCAGATGCATTTGTAAATCTAATTGAGCATTTATATAAAGGAACGTTGGCTTATATTAAGGTAGGAACATATGTTTCACAAAAAATACCAATTCTTAAAGGTACAAAACAAGGATGCCCACTTTCTCCACTATTATTCACTTTAGTAATGGAGCCTTGGGATAATTTGATCAGAAACAGTACTGACATAGAGGGTTTTGAAATAGATGAAAATACAACATCCAAAATTCAACTTTTTGCAGATGATGTTCTAATTACATCAGCAGGATCTAATTCTTCTATGCAGTCTCTATTTGATAAAATGATGAATTTTAAAAGTATTTCTGGTTTAATATTCAATGAAGAAAAACTAAAATACTACTTATATATACAAATAATATTCTCATTAGTAATTTTACTAAATATGTACCCAATTCAGGTCAGATAACTTATTTAGGTATAATACTATCTAAAGATATTAAATCTATTATATATAATAATTATAATACCTGTTTTCATAATATACAAAATCTTTTTAATACCTGGAATAATATGTTTTTACTATGGAGGACTTACAATTATTAAAATGATAATATTCCCCAAGATTTTATACTTAATACAATCAATAATACTTCCACCTACAAAAATAATTATCAAGAAACTGAATACACTAATGTTAAATTTCCTATGGGCACCTAATAGACCTAGGATTGCATTAAAGAAACATACTAATAGCTGGTCTCAAGGAGTATTTCTTTTCCAGACTTTAATTTATATACTATTTCTTCTATTGTAAAAGTTATTACTTTATTAATAGATCAGTCATATGTCGCAAAATGGAAAGATTAATGGGAGCTAATTAGTATGCACTTCATGAAAATCTCCTTAACACATAAAAATATGATTGTAAATAACTCCATGTTATGGTTACTAAAGGAATTTTGTACTTCACCTATTACACCTAAACATATGGTTTGTTACCCATTAAATATTATTATTAGCTATCATAAGTTTATATTCATGCACCCTAAGTATAGGGAATGGAATTTTATTATATTCCCTATAATGTATACTCAGGGTATGCTTTTGTTATCTACTTCTGAAGGAACTCATTTAGCTATAGATAATGATCTAAAGTACTGGTATCAGTTGATATCTGATAATAAAGTTAAAAATCTAGATTTCTTAAAACAAGAATTTGATCTAAGAGACACTTGCTGGTTAGAGGTTCAGACCTTTAGACAACATCTCATTGATAGAATAGATCTAATGTCTATAACAGTTAAAGAATCTATTCCAACACTGATTGATTACTTGATATTAAATTTACAACATAAAGTTTCTGATAAAGGTAAACTTTCATACATACATAAAATTATCAGAGAAGAAACTTTTTACAGTGTAGATACATACTGGAATTATTTCACTTCTATTAATGGGGACCCACCAAATCAACAAGATAAACAATATATATTGGAATCTGCCTATAGAACTACGTCTTCCATTGTCTGGAGACTTTATGCAAGGAAATTTTTACATAGATCTTTTTATACACCTTTGATGATGAGTAAAATAAATAATAAAGATAATCTATGTAAGAGATGTAATGTATAAATTAATGCTGACTGGGCTCATATGTTTTATGACTGTATAAAATTGAAAGAATACTGGAATTCAG
The DNA here is from genome assembly GCF_019279795.1 of Protopterus annectens. NCBI lineage: Eukaryota > Metazoa > Chordata > Ceratodontiformes > Protopteridae > Protopterus > Protopterus annectens. Next base: position 1,425,298,913 of record NC_056731.1, on the reverse strand, counting down.
TTAATGAATTTTTGCAGGCTCTTTTTACAGATAATTTCATTATTTCTAAATCTCTTATATTATTCAACACACCTGTACCTCAAAGTGTTAAAAAGGTTAAGCTTCCCTTGTTATGGTCTATTTTAGCAGTGGCTAGGAAAATAATAACCAGAAATTGGATTTCAGATACACCTCCTTCATTCAATGAATTTAAAAATGTTATGAATATAGTGTGCCATATGGAAATAAACACAATTAGGTCAAGAACAACTAGAAAAACATCTTATTATATTGTATGGGATAATTTACAAAATTTGTTAAAAAAATCCTAATTTCAATAGCATGGTATTTTAGTTTAATTAATTGATCTGATTGTAGTGGATGTCTTTGTAAATATTTTAGTTGTTTTGTTGAATGTTATAATCATATCTATTTTTAATTACTTGTATAAAATTGTTATGATATTTCTCTTGTATGTTAAAACAATAAACCTGTTTTTAAAAAAAAAAGAAAATCAGTCATCCTATTCAAAAAGTCATTCACAGTGCCGAAAAGCGAGTAAAAACTGCTCTGTTGTTTGAATTAAGCTTATCTTCTGCATTTATTTAATACCTGCACTTTAAAGTTTTGTCTTTTTGTTGATTTAACTGTTGGGGCTGCTCACTCAAGTGCGCTAGCCTGTGTAAAGTGTTTACTGTAGATTTTCTGTTGCCTGTTTAGAAAAAAAGAAAAAAACAAAAAAATATCCTTGTTTTCAAGCCTTTCCTGAGCTAGAATAGTCCCTAATACAAGTATTGCTGTATTCTGGACTTTAGAATAGTTCCTGTGCTGCCCATATCCTTACTTGGATAGAAGGAAGCTTCCTTGTTCACCAGTGGGAGTGGGGAGCTTTGAGCAGCCTATCTGTACCTGGAGGAGTGATCTCAGCACAGAATCTTGTTGTTTATTGGCCATTTTGGGCTAATTCCTAGCTCTTTCAATTCCCCTGTTTAAAAACCTGCTTTGGTGCGGTTTTTGACTTGTTCTGACTCAGCAAAGCTCCTCGTGGTCCTGCAGAGTGGTGCTAGCAGCAGAGAAATGAAAAAGAGTGACTGCTACCTGATTTAAGTACCTTTTACTGCCTTTACCTTTGCAACTGTCTATTCTCGTCGAAAAGTGAGTAAAAACTATCTGTTGTTTGAATTAAGCTTGTCTTCTGCATTTATTTAATATCTGCACTTTAAAGTTTTGTCTTTTTGTTGCTTTAACTGTTGAGGCTGCTCACTCAAGTGCGCTAGCCTGTGTAAAGTATTTACTGTGCATTTCCTGTTGCCTGTTTAGAAAAAAAAGAAAAAAAATATCCTTGTTTTCCCACCTTTCCTGAGCTAGAATAGTCCCTAATACAGATATTGCTGTATTCTGGACTTTAGAATAGTTCCTGTGTTGCCCATATCCTTACTTGAATAGAAGGAAGCTTCTTTGTTCACCAGTGGGAATGGGGAGCTTTGGGCAGCCTATCTGTACCTGGAGGAGTGATCTCAGCACAGAATCTTGTTGTTTATTGGCCATTTTGGGCTAATTTCTAGCTCTTTCAAGTCCCCTGTTTAAAAACCCACTTTAGCGTGGCTTTGCACGATTTTGCGCATAGCGCAGCATCGGGCAGCGCCGCCTAAACAGGTTTAAACTATTATCGGCTCCACAGAGTCTGCTCTTCACTTTTTTCCTTGGAACTGATCTGTATCTCAAAGGAAGCACTCTATTTTCACTTTATAGCCTTTCACTTGCACTTAGAAGCAATTTTAAAGCACTAAAACCTCTCTTATACCCTTCTAAATACTTAATTGATCCTCCTATATCAGTCAAAAGTAGTAATCATAAACATCCTGTCATGTCCAAAGGTCAGTTTCATGTGTACTCTCCAGTCCAGCTGGTGAATATGGGAATCTTAAGGCAATGTTACGACTGCCTTATGTACACAGACAACCCTCTCCTCCTCCCAACAAACTCAAATATATGTGAGAGATGCAACTATATTGCCAAACTGGAGGCTGAGCTCTCTCGACCCATGACTGGCACATTCAGTCAGGAGAAGAAGGTAACCATGTACACCACAAATCCAGTCTCCCATAGACCTATAGCAACAACAAACCAAACACATAAACACATAAAAACATACTCGGAGGCTGTAAATAAAAATCTGCCTTAGCAGCAGAGACCTCCAAAGCAGAAACCCAAACAACTGCTACCCCACAACAACAATACCCACGTATCACTTAGTCCACAAAGTCAGTGTGACACACAGTCACAGCCCTTAAGGCTAAGCAACACACCTAATACACTTGTAATAGGTGACTCTATAATCAGACACACTGACGTCCCACTCATCAGGCTGAACAAGGAGAAGGTCACTGTAAGCTGCCTGTCAGATGCTGGGATCCACCACATAACACACACACTCAGGTCACTCCAAAGCAAGTACAAATATGACTCCGTCATTGTCCATGCTGGTGTGAATGACCTGAGACGTACCTCTTTGGACTACATGAAAAAAGACATAGAGGAGCTCTCTGATTATGTAGCCCAGGCCGGTATGACCCTGACCTTGAGTAGCATCTTACCCTCACCAAGAATGATGCCACAGTATAAAGACAAAATGATAAGTTTTAACAATTGGCTAAAGTATTGGTGTCATTCAAAGGGGATCCAGTGTCTGTCAACTTGGGATGACATGCTCGTCAAGCCACATTGCTTCACTAGGGACGGCCTGCACCTGTCACCCCTGGGCTTTCGAATACTGGCTAAGGCTCTTGCCACCCCCATAGTGCCTTTTTTAGGCAAGGCTCAAAAGACAAACCCACCTCCATAGACAATACAAGGAAAAAGAAACTAAGGGTAATGCTGTTCAAAGCCAGAAGTCTAAACCTCAAAATGCATGCACTCGAGACTCTCCTCAGTATGGAGAACATCAATGTCTGTGCATTAAGAGAAACCTGGTTCGAGGCTTCCAAAAGCACCCCAGCACTGCCAAGTTATACTTCATACCATGCTTTTCGGCCACAAAACTCGGACCGAACCACAAAAGGAGCGGGAGTATCCATATACATCAAAAATACACACACTTCCAGGTTAGTAGCACTGCACGAAGCAACTGAAACCATCCATGTGCAACTAACAGTGGGCAAAACTGCCTTTCAGTTTATAGCCTGCTACAGACCACCCTCCCAAACTCAGGAACCCCACTCGGCCTTCCTGAGAACACTGGAGAACATGAAGGTCTCTCCAAACACCATTATATTTGGTGACTTCAACTACCCAAACATTGACTGGGTAAACTACTCAAGCCCACACACCCTCACCCAATGGTTCCTAGAATTTATAAACTCAAATGCTATGGAACAACTGGTCACCACCTCCACAAGAGGGGAAAACATATTGGACCTGGTCATCACAAACATAGGGACTCTATGTTCCACACCAGAGGTATACCCCTCACTGGTAAGGTCAGAGCACAAATTAATCTCATTGGACATCCATATCCTGTGCCCACCCCCAGCCAAGGTAACCACAGTGAAGAACTTCTCAAATGCAAACTTCAAACTTCTCAAAACCAAAGTGGTATCCTTCAAAGCCCCTGGGCCAGTGGAAAACACAGCTCAAACTGCAGAATCCTTCACAAACACTTTCTATGGACACCTACAGGAATGTATGGATCATGCTATCCCAAATAAAACCAAGACTCACTCCTCCAAAGGCAAGAGACCTGTCTGGTGGACCCCGGCCATAAATAAGCTATACAACTAAAGGAGGAAGCTAATATATGATAGAGCAACATCCCAAAAATGGAAGGCATCTCTGATCAGTACTAGCAAGAAGATACAATCCCTCATAAAATCATCTAAGGCCAGCTTCAAAAGAAAAATTGCACAAGATACTAAGGACAATCACAAGGCCTTCTTTAGTTATGTTAGGAACCTGGGTGGCAACCCCCAGATATGCTCCAAGTTAGTGCAAAATGACAAAAAATACACTGAACCCACAGACATTGCCAACATGCTGGCAGACAGGTTCAGTGCAAATTTCTCCCCCCATCCCCCCCAAAAGAGCAAATCTCCATCCCAACAGAGTGTAGCCTCCCAGACATCACAGATGAACAGGTGAGAGATGCCCTCTCCAAAGCAAAAAACACAGCATCAATGGGACCGGATGGTATCCCAGGCTGCGTCTTACACGAGCTACAAGATGAACTTAACCCTCACATTAAGTCACTGTTCAAGCTCAGCCTTACCACAGGATATGTACCCAAGGAATGGCGTACAGCAACGGTGGTCTTGCTCCACAAGGGATGTGCCACAACAGACCCCAGAAACTATTGCCCTATAAGCCTGGTCTGCAAAGCTATGGAGCATATCATCATGGAACTCATAAACAATGACATCAGAAACCTTCAGACACTGGATCCTACCCAATTCGGCTTTGTTAAAGGCAGATCTTGCCTCTTGAACCTGGTCACCTTCTTTGAAACAGTTACCAGGGCCATAGACGAAGGGAAGGTAGTCCACACAGCCTACTTGGACCTCGCAAAAGCCTTCAACACAATACCCCACTCAGGAATCATAAATAAGCTCACTAGTTTAAATATCAACCCCTATGTCATAAGATGGGTTGCAAACTGGCTCAGGGATAGAACCCACATGGTCAGAATTGCAGGTGCCTTGTCAGACTCTAAACCAGTCACAAGTGGCATCCCACAAGGTTCAGTCCTGGGAACTCTCTTGTTCGGTATTTACTTCTCTGAGGTACAGGCAAACATGAGAGGACTATGGCTGACCAAGTTCGCACATGACTGCAAACTGGGTGCCATAATAGACTCTCCGGCTGACACAAGCATCTTCCAAAAGGGTCTCACAGAGACAGATAACTGGTGGTAAAAAAAATGGCCTGAAGCTAAATGCTAAAAAATGCATAGTCATCCCCTTTGGGTAAAACAAAGTGCCCACAGATTACCACATAGGAGGTAATCCATTAAGGATGGAGGAAGTAATTAGGGATTTGGGGACCCAAGTAGATAGTAATCTCTCCTTTGACAATCACGTTGCCAAAGTGGTTAGAAAGACCTTCTATATAGCCCACCTCATCACGAAAGGTTTCACATCTAGATCAAGAGAGGTCTTTGTGCCACTCTATTCATCACTCATCAGGCCCATAATTGAATACAATGTCCCATTTGGGCTGTACCTTACCCGACACCTGCAGCAACTGGAAAGACCCCAAAAGTACCTCACCAAGAGGATCAAGGGACTCAAACAGATGCCCTATGCAGTTAGGCTAAATAAACTCCAGCTCTACTCAGTTGCTTACCGACTACTCAGAGGGAATCTGTGCCTGACATATAAAGCCATGTCCAACCCAGAATGAATGGATATGCTCCACCTCAATAAATCCAAATCCCTTAGAGCTACACGCTCCAGAGACTTAAACCTCAGCACAGAAATAAATAGGACATGCTGGGGGGACAGATTCATATCCCAGAGACTCCCTTTACTCTGGAACAAAATCCCAGTCCAGGTTAGGCAGAGCCCCTCACTGACCCTCTTCAAGAGAAATCTTGACGAGTGGATGGGAGAGCATAAGTATACCCCCGGGATCTCTTCTGGGTCCCTGCTAGACAGAGGAAAAATAAACTAACCATAAAGGGGCTATATTCTGTGACCTACTATTCAAAGGCACAGTCTACAAATCTAAAAGGGTGGCGAAAGTCAAACACACTCTGGCTAGGCTTATAAATGCCCTAGGACAGATAGCCTAGTATCAACCTATGAACCTATGAACCTATGAAATCAAAGAAAACAAGTTACCTGTTATTGCGACTCAGGCCAATTACTGCTTAATTTTTCCTAACAACTTCAACTCTTATCCTCTTGTACATGTACAAACTTCTTTATTTTAAGGCAGTTCAACTCCATTGTATCTTTTCTTTCCCTGTTTATATCCAAAACATCCATGGAGGACATTCAGCATTAATATTATTATTATTATTATTATTATTATTATTATTATCATTACTACATTCATTTATTTCGAAGGGGGTGGGGGCATAGCCCCCTACCTATTTTAAATATTTTGAACTATATACATGGATACTTGCAATTCCAATAAATTACTCTTTTCTGAACTTAATATATTTCCAAAATATGAGGTGCCCCTCCACCCCCCTTTTACTATATATACTAACTCCATAGTCACACAACAGTGGGGAAAAGGCCATATATAACTTTCAGTGAAATGTGTTTCAGTGAATTGAGTTTTCAGTAAATTGAGCTTTCAGTGATTTGTGCACAGTTATTTGACTTTCAGTGACGTGTTTTCAGTGAATAGTCCTTGACCCATATATATATATATATATATATATATATATATATATATATATATATATACAGAGAGAGACGGATAGATAGCTATATAGATATATAGATGGATTTATACATACAGTATATATATTACTGCAGTGTTCTATGTTTTGTTGTCTTGCCCTAGTTGCCTGGGACATGGCTGAAAAGTGGCTATGGACTAGTTCACTTACACTGTAAAAAACAGTTAATGTCCCAGAGACTGTCCATCTGTGGAATAGACTCTCTCTCCACGTCAAACAGAATACCTCATTATCCCTTTTTAAGCGCAACATGGATAACTGTATGGAAAACAATAAACACCCCTGGGATTCCACCTGTGTCCTTGCTGGGCAGGGCAGCAGGTGCTGACATCTCTAAACATGGACTAAACTCTTGGCTAGGCTTATAAGCACCTCAGGGTTAATAGCCTATTAACTTCCTATGATTCTACGATATTATAAGTAAAAAAAAATACATTTTGTTAGTTACTTGGTTAGTTACTCCAGTTACTTTAATTATCTGTTTTTCTGTGTTTTGTTTATTTTTCTTTATTTACATTTGTTAACTTGCTTGGCCGTACTTCACATTTCCCATTTTCAAAGTGAAAACCACAGAATTGGATTATTACAGATTATATAAATAATATATAAAAAAAGCAACTACAGAGTTTACATGTAAAAATGTATGGTGTGATGAAAACAAACTCCAGTTAACAGTTAACATGGGTGATTTATAGTTATCTGATAGGTGCATGAGAGAGCAGAGCAGTAATTAAGTTAGTAGCCTAAGAGAAGTTGAGAAGTAAGAAAGGAGTTTTGAGGATGACGCTGCAAAATGTGATAATTTACTGAAGGGTAAAGTCAAATGTGTTGCTAGTACAGGCCTAGGTATCACTGCAGTTTGAGTAGTAAAAAGTATAATGAAGTGGGATTTTGCATATTTTTTAAAGTAAAATGATTATGACATCCTTTTAGTTCAGGAGGAGGAGACCTTTGTCATTCACTATGAAAGTGATTGGAGCTCTGTCTTGCTATACTAAAACAACTAAAATGCTAGGCCATGGTGAAAGGATACAATGTATCAACCGCATGTATTGCAGCATGTACAGGAACCTGGCCTGCATATTGTAATTAGGGGTTGTAGCCTTACAAACTGCACTCTGGTTTTCTACATGCTTTCATCGTTATATATGAACAGCAAGTGCTTATGGACTTATAAATTAGATGTCTTCACAAAAAATAAATAAATAAATAAATAAAAACAGGATGTCATTATGATGCCCCACCACTGGCCGAGTAATCAAGGAGCCTCAATCCTCACCACTTGTAACAGTGGGGGACATACTTTGGGAGGATGACAGGTACACACACACTATTCCCAGAGGCAGATCTCTGCATCAAGTGCAATTTCCATTAAGAGCACACAGAGGCAAAAGTCAGTCTGGGCTGGTTTCTCCCTCTTTCTTCAGATCCCCCAAAAGACTCCTCACTGGCACAGCTACAGAGTTGAGATCTCAGCTGAGTGGCCAAGCCAAGACCTCCAGCACTCTCTCTGTCCAGCCAGTGCTTCATGTCCTTGCCCAAGTAGATGAGACACACACACACTTAGAGATTTTTTTTACACACACACACACACACACACACACACACACACACACACACACACACATGCGCACACACACACATCAGGGAAAGGCTGGCACAGATTTACTAGCTATGCCTCCTTCTGCCCAGACTATAAGGTAATTATTACTGCCACCAGCAAGTCTTTATCAGCTACTTTAAGACCCTTAACAAAAGGTGTCTAGTCTTACTGTGTAATATTATTATCAATACAAATGATAGTTTCACCAAGAGCAAGGCTATTAGGAGTGGCCTACACAGTGTCACCAAATAAATATGCAAGTATTTGCAGAACTTAAATATGTCTAGACAGATCAGCCACAATGAAAGGTTTAAATATATTTAATAATAAATAATAAAAGAACAAGAAAACACTCATTACATAATTACAGTGACATCAGAGCTCAAAATCACAGAAAATATTTAAAACAACATTGCAGGACAGTGTGCAATAAATAAAGAAAAACATCTAAGCTAAGCTTTGCTATATTCCTGACTGTATCTAAGACAACTATTATACCATAGTTAACTTACTTACAGACAGAAAGGCAGATGTGTGGTGAATGGATCTTGATGTTGTCAGGTCAAAGACAAAGTACAGAATGCTATATCTCTCTCAGACAGTTATTTAATGTCTCAAATATTACTGCTGGGATAGCATGCAGAATTACATCATTTCTTGTCATCTGACTCTATCCCAGGTAAAACTCCCACTGATGAAAGCTAGCAGTATTTAGCATCCACCTGTGAAAATACATGCATGAGGGTTTTTCTTCAGACCTTTCCAGATCCTGGAAGTCATAAAACAATAAAACGCTTTCAAGACAATACAGAAAACTTCTCAGCACAGACATTGTGTATGTTGCTGCACTGAAACTGAAAGATAACATCTGTTTTATGCCTGGCCATAAAATAACTTAATTTCAGCTATTTTTCTGAAGTTAACCTTCTGTGTTTCAGTTTCCATTGTTAAAATATATAAATGTAAACAGTTACAATAGTGTATGTACATTTCTGTTCTTTTCCAGTAGGGTACACTGTGGTTAAATTTTTAATCTCATACTTTACAAACCCTTTTCAAAACACACTTCTGTACCAACAGTTTGATATACGCATAACATACAGTTCTAATACAGTTGTAACACAAGCATCTTACACAAATCATTTCGATATTCACCAATGACATATAATTATTTACAAAATTCCAGATAGCTGTGCTGGCAGTATGTCCCTTTGCCACACTTCCATATAGATCATGTTGATATTCACAAATGGCATATAACTATTTTTAAAATTCCAGATAGCTGTGCAGGCAGTATCTCCCTTTTTTTTTTTTTTTTTTTAAATCTAAGTACATTACACCGGACAAACTGGAAAAACTAGAAAACGCTGTGAGAACTCACCAAACACTCCAAAGCCCAAGTCTCAATTCCACTGAAAATGCCAAGTCCGATGCAGTATAAATATAAATACAAATTTATTTTTAAGCCATTGAAATCATACACGTTTCGTCGGCTAACAATCTGACTTCTTCTGAAAGAACAAACAAGCAAACAGTGCCTCCCCTTCATTGAGAACATTTAAACAGTTCACTAATTGAGAATAGCAAGTCACATGGTTTGACCTCTTCTGAATTAAAGTCCCAGCACTAGAAAAAGCACTGGGGAAACAATGAACAACTAAATGCTCATGTAATGACAGTACAATACCAAAATGTTGAAGCCGCATAACTCACAAAACAGGCTGCCAGATAGAACAGTGTGTGCACACACACAAGACAAGTCCAAGACATGCAAATACACAAAAATTTGGCTTTAGTCATGAAAATGAACATCCACAAAGGTTTGAAACATAAAACACAGGCAGCGCTATAAGCCCCCACTGCCATGTTTAAAAACTGGAGAAATATTTTGAGATTTTAAAAAGATTTTAAAAATCGAAACACACTGTCTATTGTTGAAATGGCCTGCAGGTCCGAATAGCCTCCCACCAGAAATGGTGGAAAAGGACCTTCTCCTTTGAGAATCTGAAATAAGGCAGCTGTGTCCTAAAATATAGAGTATGTTGTTGTTACTGTTTCACCCAACGTATGCATGCCGCCCCCTATTTTTCCTTACTAAGTCCTATGAACCCACCTAAGCATATAGTCTGGGCTTTTATTTTGGCCATAAGTTGGAAACTGGGATCCTGCTGTTAAATAAAAATGAAATGACAATATAAAGATATAAAAATATAATGACTCAAGTGACATGACCATATAGAGCCTCTGATGGTGTTCATGATTAAAGGAGTAAAAAACTGGCTATTAATAACAAATGAGTGTAAAAGACATATTAAAACCCGTCCAATGTGGAATGGTATTGCTACAGGTCATCTCTTGAGCCTCTTTAACTTCAGTAAGCAAGCCAGGTTCAAAGAACCATTTAAGCCAGGCACATGACATGCATCCAGCCTTAATTGCCACCACAGTTCCCTACTTTCTAAATACAGGGGAGTGTGGCCTCCCCTTGGATTGGAACTAACCTGATCTATAACACTGAATGTGAAACTGTGGCCTAAGTTTTCCATGATGTGTTTGGCTACATTGTCCATTTTACCTTTTCTGATAGCATACAGGTGTTCATATATACGATCTTGTAGTCTTCTGTCTGTCTTGCCTACATAAAAAGTGGGACAGCAACTGGGCTAAGTACACTATCTGTGTACTATTACAGTTGAATTTACCTGCCAAGTGGAAGACTACCTCATTGATGGAAAACCTTGACCCTGTTTTTATATAACCACAATATCGACACATGGAACATTTGTACATGCCTGATCGGTTACTGTGGGTCTTGGGTTTTCTTGCCAGTATGTCCTTGATATTCGAACCTCTTCTGTAAACTACCTTAGGAGGGTCTACAAACACCTTACATGTGGACTCATCCTGCAGGATTAAGGGTCAATTCTTCATAACTGTTGTAAAAATGGCTCTGTCATCCATAGTGTAAGTTATAATCAAACTTTGGAATGAGTAAGGTGCCTGATCTATACTCCCTGATCAAGTTGTCATGTTTCCACCCCCCTGACTAAGGATGGGTTCATAAAAACCTAAAAATCTATTAGATTGAACCTCTTTCACTAGGTCTGAAACTAAGTCATGTGGGTATCCTCTGCTGATAAAGAGGTCGGCCATAAAGTTACATTCCACTAAAAAATCAGAGTCTCTAGATATCATCTGTGCTGCCCATACAAGTTGGCCTTTAATAATAGACCTTTTCTGTTTGTATGGGTGGAAACTGTCGAAATGAACATAGCTATTAGAAAAGGTGTCTTTTCTATGTATTTTGGCTACGTAGCTCCTAGAATTCAGATCCTTCTTTAAATCCACATCTAAGTAGGTGATCCTATCCTTAGATGTGCTATAGGTGAATTGTAAAAATTCAGTGGAGGAGTTGAAGAGTTGTACCATAGTTTTAACAACATTTTCTCCCCCTCTAGTGATGATAAAAATATCGTCAAGGAACCGAGTGTACATAAGTGCAAAGTCCATGACTAAACTGTTATTCATGACAAATTCCCTTTCCCAATAGGCCATAACCATGTTGGCCACACTTGCCCAGCAAGGAGAACCCATTGGTACTCCTACTTGCTGAAGGTAAAATCTGTTGTTAAAAGAAACATAATTGTTGGATAGAATAATATCCAACAATTCACTCACCAATTGGATCTCAATAGCAGGGGCTGGTTTGAGGGACATCAAGGAAGGGATCCATTCCAAGGCCGCAGATTGAGGGATAGAAGTGTATAAATCCTTTACATCAACAGTTAAAAAGTGACTATCCTCACAGAAAGGTGTAGAGTTGACTCTGGCTAGAAAAGACCAAGAATCTTTATTAATTTGAGATTCAGTAGCCACATATTTTTTTAAAATGGAATCAACTACTTTGGCGTCATATGTAATGCTGCCCCTAGCACTTACTAGTGGACGCATGGGAGGATTAGAAAGATTTTTATGTATTTTAGGGGTGCCGAAAATTACTGGAACCTTGAATACAGGAAGAGAAATGAAGTTGAATAAATCCATGTCAATGGTTCCATTCAGGAACATATCACTGAAGTAAAAAACTGCACGAGAATTTCTTATATTAAGCTCATTCCGGGATACCTCTAGATAACAATCTGCAGAGATAATATCCTCCATTATTTTGTTATAATCTGATTCCTCCATAACCACTAAACCCCCACCCTTGTCGGGTTGCATTACCCTGACTGAAGCCCCAGCTAGCATGTTGAGTAGGGACTTCTCTGCTTTGCTGATGTTGAACATAGAGGACCGTGGGGGTAAACGGTCCGTGAGGGCATGTCTGATATCTAACTCGCAAATCTGTTCGAATATGTTCAGTGTAGGGTGGAGAGGTGGATTATAAGTGCTAGATAATATGAAATCTTTTTTCTCCCCCAAAAATTTCCCCATTAAAACATGTAAATTAAGCTTCCTAACAAAAAGTTTTAAATCGATGATAGAAGAAGCTACATCTGCTCTCCTTGAAGGCACAAAAGAGACACCTTTGGCTAACAAATCTATTAATATTGTGTCAAAAGAGTAGTCAGAAAAATTATAAATTTTGAAGTCCCTGTTAGTGTTCGTCAATGTTTCATGTAAACTGGAATAAGGTACAGTTTCTATAACTAATGCATTTAAGTCTTCTTGTTCCTGGACCGAAGATTCATCCTCCAAACTTGGTCCGAAGGCAGAGAGGAGGCCAGAACACGAAAAAGGTTGTCTCCCTCTGAACTACCAGGTGGAGTGGTGAGGTTTAGGGCTGCTCTCTGATCACTACTGTTAGTAAAGTCTTCAATTCTTGCGGAATTCGAAACAATAGTTGAGTTGGAATGATCAGTTGAAACAAAGCAAGCTTCAAGAGACTGGCGGTTTCCACCCACCCAAGGTATGTGAGCCAAAAAAATTGCCTTGGGATGGAGGAGGTTTGGGATATGCTGTACCATGTTTATACGCTTCAATATCCCTGTTTAACTTCTTTATCTTAGTAGAAGTTAATTTAGAAATGTGTTGGTCTATACTATGGAAGGTGCGGTCGTAATCAAACTTGTATCTGTGGAAATTAGTATCATTCCCCACAATGGTTGAATAGTTTTATCAGGTCTCTATGGAAAGCAGACCCGTCCTGGAGGCCAGTTGGATACTGCCAGGATCTAAGGCCTTTGGGGATTATGTTGATTCATTTGCATTCCCCAAAATATGCCACCTCCATTTGTAATTTTCTTAATTTCAGGAGATTTTGATCAAATGTGTTTAATTTGGAAGGCAAATCTTTAGAGACACTCATATTGTAGTCTGGTTTAGTTAACTTTGATGAATTACCAAACTCAAATGCTCGATTTAACCATGAAGAAAGAGAAGTACTACCTTGACTGGAAGGACCTGGACATATATAAACTCGATGGTCAGTACCACTTAAGTTCCCCTGGCTTCTAATCTGGGAAAGTAGACAGGAACCTGGTTGCTGTGTCTCCGGGGGAACTGAGTCAGGTCCATGCTTAGCACCCTCGTCTCCAGGATGGAAATTAACTGCTGGAAACTTGGAAGCAGTAATAGGGCTGACCCTTGGATGTGTTGAACCACAGACACCTGTTGGAAGAGTCTCTAAATCCAAGCCTCAGCTCAGCTGTGATCCCAAAGCACTGTCCAACCTGTTTGATAGTACATTCACCTTTTCAGTTAGAATCTCAATCAGTTGTGTTAAATTTCCGGCCTCACTTGAAGTACCAGAACCAGACTGAGACTCAGGAGCATTTTCCATAACAAACACACCGGACAAACTGGAGAAACTAGAAAACACTGTGAGAACTCACCAAACACTCCGAAGCCCAAGTCTCAATTCCACTGAAAATGCAAAGTCTGACGCAGTATAAATATAAATACAAATTTATTTTTAAGCCGTTGAAACCATACGCTTTTCATCAGCTAACAATCTGACTTCTTCAGAAAGAACAAACAAGCAAACAGTGCCTCCCCTTCATTGAGAACATTTAAACAGTTCACTAATTGAGAATAGCAAGTCACATGGTTTGACCTCTTCTGAATTAAAGTCCCAGCACTAGAAAAAGCACTGGGGAAACAATGAACAACTAAATGCTCATGTAATGACAGTACAATACCAAAATTTCGAAGCCGCATAACTCACAAAACAGGCTGCCAGATAGAAGTACGTTACAGTTAAGACATAATCAGTTACCAGAGACAAAAACAGAAGCTCAGATAAAGTCTGATGCTTATCTGCGGATGGTAGTATAGTATTGTCATTCAGAAATGAATGCAGATATGGTTTTGCAGTCAGAGCTGAAATGCTTCAGTGGTTTGTGAGTGGTATTTATGGCAAGTGGAGGACTGTGATCTGCATTATTTAATCAAGGTGTTGCTGAACTTGATCAAAATGTCCACACTTGCTTTGATCAATTTTTCTATGAATGTTGGCCATGTTTAAAACAGTTAATATCTTTCTTCCTTTGAATAATGACTTACACAGATGAACTGAAGATTTTAATGTAACAGAATGTTGCTACATGTACAGTATTTTGGCCTGTACAATATAATCAAAGGACTGATTCATTTATAAATTTACATATTTGCTTGATATGATTTGCCATGTAAGATACTGGATTTAAAGTATCTAAATGAATGGAGTTAATCAGGCTTTGGAATGATCAAGGGCAGAGGTGTAGTTAGCGAGGGTTGAAGGGGACAGCCACCCAGTGACAAGATATCAGCTCCCACAATCAGCTGATGATGATTATTTGATAGTGCAGAACCAGTATTCAGAAATTAATGGTAACACTGTATTTCTGGTCAAGGCTGAAACACATTGGCACTCCATGAGTGGTAAAGTGCAGTTCTGACATTTAGAAATGAATGCTGATATTGATACATTGCCAAATGTGAAGTGCATCTTGTGTGATATTTTGACTGCAGTAAGCCATGTGAAGCATTTGAAGCAAGGTGTGTGCTACAGGTTGCACGGAAGACATTTTCTGCACTAGGAATGAAGGAAAAAGTTTCTGAAAAAGGCAGCTGACAGAGTTAATGGAATAGATTGTGCCAATTTGTACAAACAGAAATGTTGTAGATGTTAGAAATGAGATCTTTAAAGTCACTCAATCCCCAGCTACTCAAATTCCACTGATTTGCACATGTGACTTGAACAGCTGTAAACCTGATCAACTTGCTGCCCAAGCAGCTGTTTGAACTCAAAAGTGAGTTCACACACACAGTTTCCCTAACATTTGGATGCAATCAAGTCCTTGTCATGGAAGAGGTAAGTGGTGAAGTGAAACGGGAAGGGGGACTTTAGGTTTATGGAGGGGAGTGGATTTTTAATGTAATGGAGGAGGCTGTAAGGTTACTGTTAGGAAGAGGAGGGGGTTTTAAGTTTACAAAGCAATTAAAAGGTTAGGATTATGGAGGGAAGAGGGATTTTAGCCTTAGGAAGTAACTGAGTGTAACATAAGGTTATGGTTAAGGAGGGGAAGAGGATTTTAAGTTTAGGGAGCAAATGTGTATTGGGGAATGCTAGGGTTAGGGAGGGTTTGGAAATTTTAAGTTTAGGGAACAACTAAGTGTTCATAGGTTCATAGGTAGGTACTAGGCTATCGGCCCAAGGGCCTACGTAAGCCTAACCAGCAAAGTTCCATAGCTTACGCCACCCAAGAAAGATATTTTCCTGTACCACTGTCCAGCAGAGACACAGAAGTGATCCCCGGGGTGTATTTCCTATTTCCCATCCACTCATAAAGATTTTTCTTGAAGAGTGCTAATGAAGAACATTGCTTGACATAGGTGGGTAGCTTGCTCCAGAGTATAGGAAGTTTCTGGGACAGGAATCTATCCCTCCAGCATGTCTTGTTTATTGTGGTGACAAGGTTTAGGTCCCTAGAGCATGTAACTCAGACGGATTGGGATTTCTTTAGGTGTAGCATGTCCAACAGCTCTGGGTTTGACATAGCTTTAAATGTTAGGCAGAGATCACCTCGGAGTAGGCGATATGCTACGGAGTAAAGCTGGAGTTTTTTGAGGCGGTCAGTGTAGGGCATTTGCTTGAGGCCAGTAATCCTCTTTGTGAGGTACTTCTGTGTCCTTTCCAGCTGCTGTGGATGTCTTGTGAGGTACATTCCAAAAGGGCCATTGTACTCTATAATGGGTCTAATGAGTGATGAGTAGAAGGGAACAATGACCTCTTTTTTTCCTGGATGAGAACCCTTTTATGATGAGGTGTGCCACGTAGAAAGACTTTCTGACTACTGTGGCGATGTGACTATCAAAGGAGAGACTACTGTCCACCTGGGTCCCAAGGTCTCTTATCACGCATTTGGTGTTAAGTAGATTGCTGCCTATGTGGTAGTTCATGGGTACAGAGTTTTTACCAAAGGGGATGACACTGCACTTTTTGGCATTGAGCTTGAGGCCATGGCTCTGACACCATGCATCTCTCAGTGAGGCCCTTCTATAGGCTGTCCACATCATTTGGGGACTTGACTATGGCTCCTAGTTTGCAGTAATCTGCAAACTTTGTTAGCCAGAGGCCTTCTGTGTTAGCCTGTACTTCAGAGAAGTAGATATCAAACAAGAAAGGTCACAGGACGGAACCCTGTGGTACTCCACTTGTCACTGCTTTGAGGTCAGATTTGGAATCTGCAACTTTTACAGTGTGGATTCTGTCAGTGAGCCAGTTGGCAACCCATCTTGTGACGTAGGGATTTATACCTAGTTTAGTGAGTTTAGCTGTAATTCCAGAATGGGGGATGGTGTTGAAAGCCTTGGCGAGGTCAAGATAGGCTGTGTGAACCACCTTACCCTCATCCACGGCTTTGGTGACTGCCTCAAAGAAGTTGATCAGGTTCGGGAGGCATGATCTGCCTTTCACAAACCCAAACTGGGTGGGATCCAGAGTTTGGAGGTTACCAATGTCTTTGTTTATGAGTTCCATGATGATATGTTCTATGGCCTTGCAGACCAGGCTCGTCAGCCTAATAGGTCGATAGTTCCCAGGATCAGTGGTGGCTCCTCCTTTGTGGAGTTGGATAACTGTTGCTGTGCACCATTCACTGGGCACAAAGCCTGATGTGAGGCTATTATTGAACATGGTGCTTAAGTGAGGAGCCAGTTCGTTATGAAGTTCGTGTAAAACCCAGCCTGGGAATGTTGTCCGGTCCCATAGATGCTGTGTTTTTGGCTTTAGAGAATGCAGCTTTTACCTGCATAGTTGTGATAACAGGGACTCTGCATTCTTCCTGTATAGATATGGGCCCTTTAGGGGGTGAGAGGGGGGTAAAGTTAGCATTGAACCTATCTGCCAGGATGTTGGCAATATCAGTTGGTTCTGTAATTTTCATGCCTTTGTGCTGTAAGTCAGAGCAGATCTGGGTGTTGCCATCTAGATTTCTGACATAGCTATAGAATGCTTTGTGGCTGTTCTTGGATTTAGTGGTGATTTTGTTTTCGTAGCTAGCTTTGAATTATCTTATAAGGGATCTCAGCTTCTTACTGAGGCTGACCAGGGAGCTCCTCCACTCATGGGATTTTACTTTCTTTTGCAACAGTTTCTTCCTTCTGTTGTACAGTTTGTTTATGGCAGGGGACCACCAGATTGGCTTCCTTTTATTGGAGGATAGCGTCTTGGTTCTGCTTGGGATAGCATGATCCATGCACTTGTGTAAGTGCTTATAGAGTGCATTTGTGTAGGATTCATCATTTGCAACTGTATTGTCCATCTGCATGGGTGTCATGAAGTTCACCACTTCTGTCTTAAGAAGCATGAAGTTGGCTTTGGAGAAATTTTTTACTATGATTTCCTTAATGGGGGGTGGGGACGGGATGTGGATATCAAGGGTGATAAGCTTATGGTCGGATCTGACCAACGAGGAGTTGGCTTCAGGTATGGAACACCGGTCACTCATGTTGGTAATGACCAGGTCTAGGATATTGTTGCCCCTGGTGGGGGTGTGGATAAGTTGATCTAGGGCATTGGAGTTTATGAATTCCAGAAAGCGTTGAGCTAAGGAGTTGGTACATGAGTAGTTTTCCCAGTTAATGGTGGGGTAGTTGAAGTAGCCCATTATTAAGGTGTTTGGTTGAACCCTAATATTTTCCAGTACATCAAGAAAAGAGGAGTGGGAATCCTGGGGCATGGCAGGGGATCTGTAGCAAGCTGCAATTTAGATTGCTGTTTTGCCCAGAGTTAGTTGCACTTGGATAACCTCGGATGCATTATGCTTAGCAACTAGCCTGGAGGTGTGGATATTCTTAATGAATATGGACACACCTCCACCTTTGGTGTTTCGGTCCAGGTTACATGGCCAAAAAATGTGGTATGAGTTATAGCCTGGTAGTGCAGGGGTGTTCTCTGGAGTCTTGAACCAAGTGTCAGTCACTGCACAGATATCGATGTTCTCCATTTTAAGGAGTGCCTCGAGTGAGTGCATTTTGAGATTTAGACTTCTAGCATTGAGTAGCGTTACCATCAGTTTTTGCTTGCCTGTTCCTGTTATGGTGGTGAATTTGTTATTTGACCCCTTATTATGTATATTATGGGTCAGATCTGTGAAGGGTAGAGAGGAACAAAAATGTCTGTGGATTTCTAGAATATAAATTGAGGGAATTATATGGGCTTTTTTTCTTTGCATATAGCTTTAGTCCATGGTCAAGATATCAGGAATGAATGCAAGCTACTCTGTCATGTATGGTATGGGTATCTGCTGAGGTGTTAATGATATCACTGAGTTGGCAAACTTTTAAAAGCCAGAAACCCTTGACATCTACTTGAACATCATTTAAGTAAATACTGAAGATAAGTGGACACTGCATGGAATCAGGTGAGATATCAGTAGTGACCAGGATTTTAAAGGAAAGTGGGCCACTAACATTGAATCTATGAGGTTTAATGATGACCCAAACAAGTTTTATAGAGAATTGGAAAATAAGGCAAAATGAATTGAAACACCAGCAAAACAAACAAAAAAAAAAAAAACAAAAAAAAGAAGAAGAAGAAATAGATACATTTTGGAGAAATATCTATGAAGATCCTGTGGAACATAACAAAGATGCTAAATGGATAGAAGAAGTAAAAGAAAGAATAAGAAGTTCAAATGTACAGGACATGAAATGAGAAAAAGTAACAGCCAGAGAGATTGAAACAAAGTTTAGAAAAGCTCCTAAATGGAAAATACCAGCCCCAAATGCAGTACCTACCTTCTGGCTACAAATATTAACATCTTTACATGAAGATTTAGCCATGAGTAAGAACTATTTATATACACACTCTGAACAGTCACCAGCTTGGCTGACAGCAGAAAAAAATATTCCTACTTAAGAGTGAACCTGGGGACTATCCAAAAACTATAGACCAATAACTTGCCTTCCAACAATGTATAAACTATACACTGGAATTGATGCCGACAGAGTTTATAGTCATTTAGAAGAAAACTCAATCATGGCAATAGAACAAAAGGGTAATAAAAGAAAGTGATATGGAACAAAGAATCATTTGTTGTTAAAGTCATAACAGAGAACTGTAGAAAAGGGAAGAATCTAAGTATGGCATGAATATGGATAGACTACAAAAAAGCATTTGACAGTATCCCACATTCACAGATAAAAAAGTGCTTAAAATGTATAATATACACCCTACACTGATTGATTACATTACAGCAATCATGAAACAGTGACAAACCACTTTGTAGTTAAGCCATGATAAAGGACAAATTATTATTCCAGGGAAAAATATTCAAAGGGGGATATTCCAGGGTGCCTCTCTGTCACTGCTGTTTTTTGTCTTGCCCTTAACCCATTAAACTATCTACTTAACATATTAGATCATGGCTGCAATTTGGCTCCCGGAAAACAACAAAGTATAAAGACATATCTTCTTTTTGTAGATGATTTAAAATTGTGTAATTCATCAGATGAGGAAGTGAAAGCACAACTGCAAGTGCTCAAAACTTCTTTGAGATGATATAAGAACGTCATTTGGTCTTAATGTACAAAACTAACCTTTAAAGCAGGAAAGCTGCAGCACCAAGAAAACATCAGTTTGGGACAGAAATGTAATATAAAAGAACTTGAGCAAGAGGAAGTGTATACATATTTGGGAGATGCTGAAAGATCAACAATAAAACATTAGCAAATGTGAATAAAAACTTGGTAAGGAATATTTTAGAAGACTTAAATTAATGCTGAAAATAGCATTGACATGTAGGAACAAAGTCCAAGCTATAAACAAATTTGCTCTTCCTGTCCTAACTTATAATTTTAGAGTTACTGACTGGCCCAAAAGGTGTAGGATAATTTGGATTGGAAAGCAAGAAGGATGCTTCATGCTCATCAAATGATTTATAAAAATGAATACATACCAAGACCATATATTCCCAATTTCTGAAGGAGGTATGGGCCTCCTCGAAACTGATTACATGTATAAATCTGCAATCATGGGCCTGCATGAATATCTGCTGACTTCACAAGACCCAAACATAGTGAAAATTTTGAAACATGAGAAGAATAAGTCTAAGATGACTCCCCTGCTTAGTTTAGCAGAAGCATATCAGCTTCAAGTGGGAATGGAAATCAGACAAGAAGTAGATAAAAATCAGGCAGCAACTGAATGTGCCAAACAAGCAAAGGACAAAATATAAGGTGAAGGATCTGATGAGAAGGTAAGAAATGTGAAATGCATAAATATAGTTGCAAATATAGAAAACTCTTAGAACAACCTCATGTTGATCAGGACTGAACACAGGAATGGTAAAGGACAGGTGAATTTAAACCAAAAGACAAAAAGTCAGTATTGGTGGCTCAAGATATAGGACTACGTACATGTTGGTTTACAGTCCATTGAACATGTAGGAGAAACAGACAAATGTAGATTTTTAAAAACAGAATTGGAAACAGTTGCACATCTTGTTGCTGGTTGTGATATACTAATGGCAGAAGGACAGTATACCGAAAGGCATAATAATGTGGCAAGATTGTTGCATTTGGGATTGTGCAAACATTATAATATTGAAGTAGCTGAAAACCACTGGGAACATGAGCCACAAAGTGTTATAGAAAATAATGAAGTTTATATCACATGGGATCACCCATTACCAACAGTTCAAAAATAGATGCGATAAAACCAGATGTAGTAGTCCATGAAAAGAAGGCAAAAGCAGCATTGATCATTGAAATCACCACACCCAGTGACTACAGTGTCTTACGTACAGAGAAATACAAAGTCATAAAATACCAGGATTTCCAGGCAGAAATGAGGGCAATGTGAAAGAAAGATAATCAGCCAATTCCAACAGTAGTAGGAGCAATAAGTTTTTTAAAAAAGAATTTACAGTTGTACTTAGATATGTACCAACACATGTAGCTCCTACGAATTGCGGAAAAAGTAATTTCTTGGTTCACTGCAGGTGCTGCAAAGAGCACTTCTGGATAACATCAAAGATTGAAAGAATACTAATTTCATGAACTTTAATCATACTTTTATTAAGGAATGAGGTCCATTCCCATCCTGGTATTAGAAACCCAAAAGACTTGGAGAAATTAAAAAAAGAATGTATGGGTTTTATCTATGAGCCTATTAGCTCATCAGTAGATTAATGTAGAGGTTAACATTTTAACAGATGAGCTTATCAATAATACCAGAATATAAGATATTATTGAAAGCCAGGTCAAGGTATACACTGTGCACTTTATATCCTTTGTCCAGAGCTTCAGTTACCTTCTCAGAGAAATCCACCAGAATTAGTAGACATGCCCTACCTTTTACATAGCCGGATTGGCTCAGAACAAGGGATTGTAGGCTGTATATATGCTTATTTATACGTTCCATTCCATTTCAGACAATGCTGATGAGACTAACAGGTCTATGTGTACTAGTTTTAGTTATAAGGTAGCATTATTAAAGGGCTACAACTATGTTCATTTTCCAAGCTTCAAATCCAAATGCAGAGGAAAGACTGAAGTCTGAATAGGTTTAAAAGGGAATTGGAAAGGCTGTGATTGGTGCTGACTAGGAGACATTCTGGTATGTTGGCAGGAACCATGAAGCTACTGTTTTTGTTTTTATCAAGAGAGTATTTAGGACTTGATCACAGGTTGGTACAGTCTTGCTATGGATAGCATTGCCACTTAACAACAAGAGGTTCCCTGGTTCAATTCTCGACTGGAGTGCCTTCTGTGCAGAGTCTACATGTCCTCCCTCTGTTCATGTGGGTTTCCTCTGGGTGCTCTGGTTTCCTCCCACATTCCAAAGACATGCAGTAGGTGGAATGGACAGTCTAAATTGGCCATAGATGTGAGTATATGAGTATGACAGTGTGGTGTGGTTGAACTACTGAGACAGGGCTAGCTACCCGGCAATGTAAACTTTGGCAATAGATGATTGTCACTGTTGAAGTGATACCCTGACCCATGTATAATAGTAGGAAAAGGGGTTGTGGATGGATGGATGGAATCTCAGTAGGATATAGTGTCTGAGAGGTTAATAAAGTGAGAGAGAGGAGAATTCAGAACTTCATTTGTCAGCAAGTATGTTGGCTGTGTTATCAAGGTTGGAAGAGATGGAGCCAGCCATTTGAGATTATTTCCCTGCACTGTTGGGTGTTGCTTCTGAAAATACTAACTACTTAAAGAATGCTTTTCTGGCTACTTTTGAGAAGGTAGCAATATTCAGCTCTTAACTGACTTTACTAGTTTTCTTCTAAGGTCTCATATTTTTGCAGACTTTTTTGAGTTCATTTATAGATTTAAGGATTTGCATTTATTTTCATTTTACTGCAGAGTTCTTATGGTCTTATTCTTAAATTTTCGATCACTCTTGAGCAACAGTCAGAGAAAGGATTTAATACAGGAGTTAATAAGACTGGTTTGGAATCTTGTGGTATAGGCAGCTGTTTTTATTATGAAACCCTATGGATCCTATGGTGGTGGAGAGAACTTAATTTTTTTTTTGGGGGGGGTGTGACTGAGAATGTTAGGAAGTTTGATGTTGAGTCTTAGGCTAGGTTTTATACTAAAAGATGATAGTATGATGGTCAGATGTGATGATGGAGAGAAGACTTCAGGTGTGGAGCAGACTGCTGCTATGTTAGTGAGGACCAAGTACTCACCTAATAGTAAAGGGTTTGAAACAGTCACCAAGGCCATTGACGAAGGGAAGGTGGTCCACACAGCCTACCTTGACCTCACAAAAGCCTTCGATACAATACCCCACTCGGGCATTATAGATAAGCTCACCAGCTTAAATATAAACCCCTATGTCACTAGATGGGTTGCAAACTGGCTCATGGACAGAACCCACATGGTTAGAATTGCTGGACCCATGTCACACTCCAAACCAGTTACAAGTGGCATCCCACAAGGCTCAGTCCTGGGACCTCTCTTGTTCTGTATATATTTCTCGGAGGTACAGGCCAACACAGAAGGACTGTGGCTGACCATGTTTGCAGATGACTGCAAACTGGGCACCATAATCGACTCTCCAGCCGACACAAGCATCCTCCAAAAGGGCCTCATAGAAATAGACAACTGGTGCCAGAGCCATGGCCTCAAGTTAAATGCCAAAAAGTGTATAGTCATCCCCTTTGGCAAAAACAAAGTGCCCACAAATTACCACATAGGTGGTAATCCATTAAGTACAGAAGAAGTAATTAGGGACCTGGGGACCCAAGTTGATAGCAATCTCTCATTTGACAACCCCGTGGCCAAAGTGGTTAGAAAAACATTTTATATAGCCCACCTAATCATGAAGGGATTCACATCTAGATTAAGGGAGGTCATCGTGCCTCTTTACTCATCCCTCATCAGGCCCATAATCGAGTACAATGCCCCTTTTGGGATGTACCTTACCAAACAACTGCAGCAACTGGAAAGACCCCAAAAGTACCTCACCAAAAGGATCAAAGGGCTCAAACAGATGCCATATGCTGCCCGGTTAAAGAAACTCCAGCTCTACTCAGTGGCATACCACCTGCTCAGAGGCGACCTGTGCCTGACATATAAAGCCATGTCCAACCAGGAATTAAGGGACATGCTGCACCTCAAAAAATCCAAATCCCATCGAGCTACACACTCGAGAGACTTGAACCTCAGCACTGAAATAAATAGGACATGCTGGAGGGACAGATTCATAACCCAGAGACTCCCTTCACTCTGGAATAAAATCCCAGTCCAGGTTAGGCAGAGCCCCTCACTGACCCTCTTCAAGAGAAATCTTGACGAGTGGATGGGAGATCATAGGTTTACCCCGGGTATCACTTCTGTGTCACTGTTAGACAGAGGCACAGTATACTAACCTCGAAAAAGGGCATAGCAAAATTAATTTAAAATGGGTGGTGAAAGCCAAACATACTCTGGCTAGGCTTATAAATGCCCTAGGGCAGATAGCCTAGTATGAACCTATGAACCTATGAGATGCTCAAGGAAGGGTAAAGTAAAGGGAAAGTAAAGGGACTGCTATATTTATGATTGTGCTACATGTTTGCATTTTATAGAAAGTATTTGAAAAGCCTCAGGTTGATAGTGGTCAGTTCAATAGATGGGTACTTTGGATGCTGAGGAACCATGGGCAGTGAAAGACATAGAAGTGGTTCTGTAACGGACAATAATAAGATAATTGGGCATAGCCATTTTCACTAGGATGTCTAGGAGTTCAGTGTCTTTATCTTGCTGATTTGTTGAGAGGTTATGGGATTACAGAAACATACATATTCAACAGACACCAGAAAAAACCTGCTCATCAGTCCACAGGACATCAAAAGCAGATGGAAGGAACACTTCCAGCAGCTTCTGAATGACGAAATCCCCATAGAAGCTCTACTGCTCCAGATACACCTTATTACGAAAGTGAGGAGGAGGCCACCCTAGGAGAAGTAAGAAAGAAGTAATAGCAGCGCTAAGGAAAATGAAGTTTGGGAAGCCGCAGGCGCAGAGGATGTGGATGGATAGGTTGAGAGATGACCTGTGACAGTCAATCATGACTGTGGAAGAAGTTAAGAGAGTGGCACTGAATCAAGACAGATGGCAACAGTTAACAGCCAGGAAGAAAATAAGCCTACATATTGTATCATCAAATGTAGAAAATGGGAAAAAAAGAGGTTGATGATTATGATGATGGCAGATTCAGACCCTCTTGGTATTACCTTTTCCCTACTGGATTGACTGAACAGATTCTAAGTTCTGAACACAGGATAGACAGGAGTGTTATCATTACACTGGATCCAAGTTTTGGTGACTACAGATGTGCCTGTACTCAAGATTCAGGAATGCCTCGGCTCAGGCAGTTTTAGTTAACTCAGTCTCATATCTCTTACAGCAGATAAGGGTTTATTTTCAACAAATTAATAAGCCAGGGAATGCAAATATATTTTAGTAATAACAGTAGAAGAGTTGCATGTGAAGAGTTCAAAAAATTGTTTTATATTCACTTTGGTGTTAATACATGATAAAACAAAATGTGATTCCTCAGGTATTTTGACCTATCCAGTGTTTAAAACATGATGAAAGAAGCACTTGGTGGAGAGCATACAAATATAACAGGTGCCTAAATTTCAAATCTTTGCAAATGGGCTCAAACTATTTACTATTCAGAACAATTCTGGTTATCGCTGTTGCTATGTGACTAGAGTGCAAGTCTTTACACCTTTTGTAACTTCATTAGCAATAAAAGCAGTGAACTCATCTGATAAAACAGAACAATGACAGACAGTTTGAATGCATTATCTTATCAACAATTAAGTGAACACTAAGTCATTTTGCATATAAATTAGAAAGGCTGCATTTTGTGTTGACAAATTATGGGTATGTAAAAATTTTGCCTTTAAAGTACAACCACTATTAATGCACTCAGATAGCATAACAGGTTCCATGGACATGTGCTAAGGTTGGTTGCTTTGAAAGGACACTGGGATCTGAAAAGTAATGCATTAATAAACTAATTGCCACAGCAGTCATGGAAAATGAATAAACTGCACATAAGCATACTCATTGTATGACATGATTTTGCAGAATAAGCTTCCCAGTCAGGTAGATCTGTAATATCTTAAGAAGTGACATTATTTTCTGGTATTCATATTCAATATACATTTATACTGAGATGTGTTGACTCTGCAAATACTGCATAAAGTTTTGTATAATGCTTTGTAAAGTGGTGATGTTATAACATGCTGTATCACTAAACGTAGCCAAGATCAAGTTGCTGAAGAGTCAAGTGCCTAAATCACAAGATGCAGAGAAAGAGAACCTTGATTTCCTTAGGAAGACACTACTGGTGCAGTTCTTAAGTGTGCAATGGCAGTGACACCTTTGTTTTTAAAAGTTTCTCCCTGCTTCATGTTTGTGCAACTGCAGAGATGGTATTTCTATCTCTCTGCCTCACACACACAAACATATATATATATATATATATATATATATATATATATATATATATATATATATATATATATATATATATATATATATATATATATATATATATATATATATATATATATATGTGTGTGTGTGTGTGGTGTGTGTGTGTGTGTGTGTGTGTATGGGAGCCATACCTCTCAACCTGGAAACATCAAAAATCTGGACAAGGCCCATGAAAAATAGGTACAAATCTGTACGCTTATTAACATAAAATTTGCATATGTAATTATGTAACCCCACCCACTCCAATGGAATCATGGGATACCAAATTTCAAACGCAAACTGATGAACAAACAACCAAAATATGGTACCAGAGTCCCCCTGCAGCCATTCCAATGTCCCATTACCTGGCTATTTCACCCCATTTACCATAAACACTAATGTGCATACTGCTTAACTTCTACAATGATTATTTGGATTTTATTTTACATTTTATAGCACAATGAACAAATACCAAGACATCTGCTAAACAAAGCAATAATGTCTCACAATGAAAGCAGTCTCAGCCCTGTGCACTACAGTCAGAGCAACATACCACTATGCCAAATCAAAGACAAACTTAAATGGCTATCATTTAGTGAATTCAGTTCTCACTTCTCACCATAGCTCTCAACCTCTTAGCACAAAAAAAACCTGTCCAAAGCCAACAATGGGGGAATACAGCCCCAAAAATAGGGACAATTTTCAAATACCAATTTTATAACCTTAGAAAATTGCTAGAATAAAAGGTTTGATGTTGCCATTTATTTTCTGCAGAATATGAAGTCTGAAATGCAAATGCCTGCCATTATTTAGAGAATTCTGAAATCCAGAAAACCATAGATTTTATGAGGAACTATATTGTGGATTATACGGAGGACACAAGCAATAACAAAAATAAAACACACACACCCTTTCCATGCAATTGCAGCATAATGAAAATGGCAGCATTTCTGTATTCATAGGTGTGTACTAGGTTAATGCTCTGGAGCCTTTACAAGCCTAGACCATTGGATTACCCTGTTTATTATACAATTACATCTGTGTGAGGGACTTAATGCTAGTAATGCATTCTGCATTCCCTACATTTATTTAAGTATGAATATGAAGTGAAAATTCAAATAAAAAAAATACTAGACAGTCAAGTTTTGGGGATTTTTAAAGAGCCAAAAATAACCTGAAAGAAAGAGGGAAAGCTTGAAGATGCAGGAATACATCTGACACAAACTGCATTCACAAAGCACAGAAACATAACTGATGTTTGTCCCAGAGCCAACTGCCACCTACAAATTTCCCTTATGCAAGTCAGCATCAAACCCTACAAAAATGTTTTAGATAAAGCAAGTGAAAAATTAGACAAAGCAGGTGAGACACCTGGGAAGCATCACTCCTACACAGTGAAAGATTACTTTACTGCAACTCCTAACCAGAACACAAAATTACACAATAAATAGCCCATGAAAGTGACAAGATGAAATAAGAGCTGCGTGCCATAGAACACCACCCTAGAATTTTGTTTTGAACTGTCACTGCATTGCAATTATACTGGAATATGGTACTAAACTTGAACAGCAGTAACTATGCAACACCAACTCATCTAAGAGATCAAACTGCGTGTTTTAAAATGGGACTTCAAATACATAGAAAAACCTTCAAATACGTAGAAAAACTGTGCGCTAATCCACATGGCTACTGAGCTCCAATAGGTTAAAACAAGCTAATGCAACACCCACTTCCGAGGGACAAATATCCAACTGTTCCGAACATGACACTGCGTGGCTTGACTTTAAAAATCGGAATGGATAGCAAAGCACACACTACTTATACATACATAAACATGTAGATGGAAAAATAAAATAACAGCGAGCAGAAGTTGGAGCTGCCAAGCTACCATTCTCAAAACTGACAAACACTACCAAATACCATCGCCCAAAGTGCTCAAACAAATACATTTTCCTCCAACCACAATGTGGAAACTTGTCTCACACACACACACTCACATTTTGTTCCTTACCTAATCCATATCCAAGCCCCAAGTCATTTCCAAAACAGCAGCAGACAGACGATCCATTAAGTTGCTACAGGGTACGGCAGCAGAAGATCCATTAAGTCGCAGAGTACGGCACGGCAGCAGCATCACAGCAAAGCCCTTGGCTAAAGCAAAGCCAGTAATTCTTCTGGCAGTAACAGTTAATTTTAAACAGTTACAAACAAAAAGTCAAGCTGTGGCTTACAATAAAGGCTGTCCTTCTTTATACCAAAAACGAACTGGCCACGTACTAGATAACCACAAGGCACTTTTAATTTACAGGCAGAGTCGCAAAACACAGGACACAATACACAGCACACGATAAAATTAGATTTGATTTTAAACAGTTCCCGCCTGGTTCTTTCAGCATCTACTGCTCGCACTCCTCGCAGCCAGCCGGAAATGATGAAGTGAGCTCCTTGAGCTCAGTTCCGACTGGCTGGTAGTGCTGACGGAGCTGACGTCATCACGGACGTGATGACGTCCGCTCCAACAGCGCGAAAATTAAAAAAATAAAAAAAATAAAAGCAAAGAAATCGGAAATGAAGGGGTGCCACTCGGGAATCGTGGCACCCCTTCATTTAGACCCCAAAACTCGGTAAAAACCGAGTAATTCGGGATGGTTGGGAGGTCTGATGGGAGCACTACAGAATCCTGAAATCCCAAAATCCTGAAAGTTCAAAATACTGAAAACTCAAAATCCTGAAAACACACAGGATACCAACACTCACTATATTCCAGCACAAGTACATAAAGAAACAGATAAAACACAAACTATATTACTGTTCTCCAAGTATATGCAGGGAGGCAAGACCCTGTGCACCACCCATGTGGGGGGGGGCTGCATCCCCCACACCCCCTGCTACTTAAATATATCAACTACAAGATTGCACTTTATGTAGTGAAGTGCAATCTCGGAGTTGATATATTTAAGTAGCAGGGGGTGTGTGGGGTGCAGGGGGCTTGCCGCCCTGCATATAGTTGAAGGGTTAATGTGTTTCTGTGTGTACTTGTGCTGGAATATAGTAAGTGTTGGTATCCTGTGTGTTTTCAGGATTTTAAGTTTTCAGTATTTTGAACTTTCAGGATTTTGGTCTTCAGGATACGCACACACACATATCTGCAACATAGATATCAAATATGTGTTAAAAGAAGGGGAAACACATAAATTTACTTTTCAAATATTGCACATTAAATATGTGAACATGAGGTTGGGTAACATTACAAATGACACGGAGTGTACAGAACTGGAATGGATTTTACGATTGGGTGCACACAGAGGGAAAGGACTTAATGACAGTATATCAATTAAGCCCATACTAAAAGCAAGGACACTTAGATGAATTCATGGTGAAATAATTTTTTTTTTTTTTCTCTTCAAATACATAAATATTCTAGACATATTATGTATGATGCATTATTTATATTGTAAACATGTATTAACATTGTTTTTAATAGGTAGTTAGTATATTATCATCTTACATTCATATTAACCATGGGTACATTTAGATGAATTTATTGTACAATATTTAGGATATACTAGATAGGATATTTGATATCTATGTTGCACATATGTAATAACACTGTTTACAGTAGTTAGCCAATATTAATTAATATTAGAAGTTAGTATAACTAGATGAATCTATTATGAAAACAGCGCAATACACATTAGATATATTATCTAGATGAATTTATTAGTAAATATCTTGGATATACTAAATAGGATATTTGATAGTTATGTTGCACATATGTATTAGTACTGTTTTTAGTAGTTAGTAGTATCAAGTAATATTAGAGTTCAGGACACCTAGATAGATTAGTTGTGAAAACAGTGGATTATATACTAGATATATTTTCATGATATTTAATAATGAAGTTATGAATATGTAATAACACTGTTTTTATGAGTTATTTTATGTGTTTATAGTAGAATGTATTCTTATATGCATTTCTATATGTATTTAGATATGCATTTTTACATTTTTTACGATATAGGGATGATGGCTAGCATTTTAAAATGTTATGCTATGTAGTCAAGGATGTGTTGCTTTAAAAAGGGTGTATCAATTAACCAATTTAAATGCTCAAATATTTTATATAAGCGTGTTACTAGTGCTTGTTAATTGTAACGTCTGAGGAAGCGGTTAGAAATCCGTGAAAGCGCTTACGTTTGTTTTTCGTTCCTGTTTCGTTCCTGTGTCATTTAATTAAAATCTGTTGTTTGTGCACGCAAAAAGTGGATTTATTGAAATTACAACGCTGAAGTTTGAATGCTGTATTGGAGAAAGTGATTAATTTGCTACCATCTGCTTATATTGTTTTTTTCATATAAGCGTAAGACATTTGGGTTTGTGTGGACATAATATAATTTCAATAGTGATTGGATGCATTTTGGGACTTCAGGCATATGTGTATACCTAAAATAACCACTACTTAGTGCTCCAGCGTAAGATCCGAAAGTCATGAGTCAGAACATACACAAACAGGTTTATTCAAATTCTACTACTAAAATATGAGCCCAATTGGCTTTTGCAGTCTCACATAAAACTGTATCTTCATAACAGCATCCAGTCTACACAGCCCTTATAAGATAAAACCTATCTTATATATATATGAAACCCCACATTACCGAAACTTTGAAAGTGCGAAATTAAAAATCGCGAAATTAATACATACATACAGCACACACACAAACATACACACACCTTCCCCCATAACCAAACAAACAACCATACACTAAAGATAAGCAGGGGGGCATCGCCCCCTGCATCCCCACCTGAATCCCCCATGTGGGGGGCTGTGCCCCCCACACCCCCCCTCTTTATTTTTCTAACTCGGAGATCACACAAACATATACACAAGGCAAACTCACACACACATTACTGTCCCTCACAAACACACACACACACACACACATGCACACATGCACACACGCACACACACATGCACACACACACACACACACACACACACACACACACACACACACACACACACACACACACACACACACACACACACCACAGTCACAACACACACTTACACACACTTAAGCCCCTCACAAGCAAACTTACACACACATACTTCCCTTAACATTGGGATTATGAATTTCTTGCTTCTGGTCTTTCGGTAATGTGGGGTTTCGGGCTTTTTGGCTCGGTATTTTGGGTGTCGGGATTCTGTGTGTTTGGGATTTCATTGGGGACCCATAAATATATATATATATATATATATATATATATATATATATATATATATATATATATACATATATATATATATATATATATATATATATATATATATATATATATATATATATATATATATATATATATATATATATATATATATGTATACACACACACACATATATCTATATCTATATCTATATATATATATATATATATATAGATATATATATATATATATATATATATATATATATATATTAAAGCTCAGGGGTTATGGAGGCTTGCCCCAACATGGAGATGGGTGACTTGGTTGAGGCTTATCCCCCCTTCGTAAAATGCTTACAGTTAGAAATTGCAACCTTTTGGCATTCTGAGCATTTGTCGTAGCCATCTTGGTTCCTCAGTGTCCTGATGTGTGAGCTTTTGTAGGGGATCTGTAACATGTTGGTTATGGGAAAGTGTGTATGTGCCTTTAAATTAGTTCTCAGAATGTAGACATGTTTAGGTTGCTGGAGCATTCTCATAACAATTAACCAAATCAGAAGATCCTAACTGCCAATTACTAGAGAATAAAATGAAGTATAAAGGAAAATAGTCTGTACGGCTGAATTTAGGAAGTTAGTTTATTACTGACAGGGCATTTAAATCAAAAACCTGTAAAAGTGGATTGAAAGAAGACTTGGTTGGTGTTAACCTGTGGATTGTGCCTGCTGAAGTACCTGTTTTGGAGCTGAAAGGTGGGCTAGAGGTAGGCCTACATCCTTGAATCAAATTGTGGAGGCAGTTGAGATTGGAGGTCAGAGTTGGACCTAGGTGAGTTTTGCAGACCGGGACCACATTGTTGATTATAAGATAGGTTTTATCTTGTAGGGGCTGTGTATACTGTTATGAAGATACAGTTTTATGTAAGACTGCAAAAGCCAATTGGGCTCATATTTTAGTAGTAGAATTTGAATAAACCTGTTTGTGCAAGTTCTGACTCATGACTTTTGGATCTTATGCTGAAGCACTAAGTAGTGGTTATTTTAGGTATACACCTATGCCTGAAGTCCCAAAATGCATCCAATCACTATTGAAATGAATGTGATTTTCCCTGCACATTAATAGAGTGTTAGGGAGTTTTTCTTTGTACAACTATGTGCTCCTGTTCAGAACTAAGACATTTTCTGTTTAACTTGGAAGAGTGTAATTGTCAACATGGATTTAGACCTTCACATAGCACTACCATTGCCCTTCTTTCCTTCACAGATTGTATCAATAAAAAACAAAACCTTAACAAGCTTTCCTCAGCACTATTTATTGACCTGTCTAAAGCTTTTGACATGGTAAATCACCAAATTCTCATCAAAATACTTAAATCCCTGTCACTAGATACATCTTCTATAAAGTGGTTCCAGTCCTACCTTGATAAAAGACAACAGGCCATACTATGGCACAAGTCTCTCTCCACTCACCTGCCCATCAACCTTGGTGTCCCTCAAGGGTCCATCCTAGGACCTCTACTTTTTTCCGTATTTATTAATGACCTTCACCTTGCCATCCCCCAAGCCACATGCATACAATATGCTGACGAGTCCACACTGATATGCTCAGCCACTTCCTCTTCTGAACTTTACTCTCTTACCCAACAAGTATTTAACACAGTTGAGCAATGGTTCACACATAGATGCCTTCTCCTAAACCCCAAAAAGACTAAACTCCTCCTCTTCTCTCCCACCAATAAGTCCTCTCCTCTTGATTTCTCTGTTATATCTACCAGTAAAACTATTATATCCCCGAACCAACCGCCAAACTATTGGGTATCACCACTGACAACAATCTGAACTTTGACATCCATATTAACAATACTATAAAAACTGTCAACAAAAAACTTGGCTCTCTCTACAGGATAAAATTCTTCCTCTTAACTACAGCTAAAACCACTATAGCACACACTCATCTAATCTCTTCACTTCTTTATGCCTCGCCCATTTTTACTAATCTATCTAAAAACAATCTTAGTAAAATGGAAATGTCCTACAATAACATTGTCAGATTTGCTACAGGCAACCCATTTAGAACCCACCATTGCATTAATTTAAAGCAGCTGGGATGGCTTGAACTACAAATTGATTAAATTCCATCAACTATCTATAGCCCACAACCATTTTTACAAACCTTCCAAAACTGCTATTCTATCCACACTCATCACTCCCTATAAAAACCTGAAATCCTTAAGGTCTTCCCAGAGACTTCTCATACGTACCACTAAACCAAACAACAAGGCTGGTGACTCCCTCTTTTCTAATATTGTTGGAAAAGCCTGGAATCTCCTCCCCAGTGAACTCTCCTCACTTCCCTCAGTATCATGCTTTAAAAACAAATTGAAAGTGTTCCTCAGAACACACTGGTTATGCCCCTGTACTAAGCCTGACTAGTTATGTGTCGCTTAGTACTTTGCTCTTCCTACCCCTTCTACTCATTAACTGTGATTCCTTCCTTATTAACCATAATACTATCTCCCTCTAGAACATCTTAATTGTACTAGCATGCTATGTTATGCCTGTATTCTGCACTGCTGTATTTACTGTGATAACCCGTAATATGCATTGTTAATATGATTTTTTGTTTAATGTTTCCTTATTTGTTATCTTGTTAATTTCATTGTTCTATCTTGGAGCTTATCTCCCCGGGCCTCTACTGAAAATGGACATGTATCCAGTTAGACTAGCCTGGTCAACAAATGTAAAATAAATAAATAAATAAATAAATAAATAAATAAATAAATAAGTTAAATAAAATTGAGTGGTCCTACTGGTTGAACATCAGCTGCCTTTATTGTGAATCCACAATTTGAATACAGGACATTGGAGAGAATTCTAGTCTGTTTCAAACTTCTCAGGTATTGTGGGCTGTAAAACCCACAAAAGAATGAAGAAAAAACTTATGTTGTTTTTGTACGAAGGACTAAGAATGCTTTCAGGACAGATGATAAGCATTTTGTTCTTGAATGACTTGAACCAGTAAGAAACAGAAACTTTACTACAAGAAAGTAAGTACAAAAAGTGTGTGAAATGTCATTAAGATAACACCTACTTAGTTAAATTGCTTACTGCTTAACAAAGAAAGCGTGTGTGACAAAAAATGAGTCAAAGCTGCATTTTAGAACATTATTCATTGCAAATAAAGCTAACAAAGCATATAATAATGTAAAACTTCGCACCCAGATGTCTGTTGAAAATGGGCTCTGCCCTAGGACTTTCCTAGTCAACACAAATAAATAAATAAATACATAAATAAATAATATACAAAAATATATATAACACTTAAACGAAGTATAGAAAATAAAGTTGTATGGAATCTTGTCTATACCTAGAAGAGCTGCATATAACTAAATGAAACTATAGTAAGAGGAGTGTTAGATCCACAAAAATGCTGTGTCGAATGCTTACTAATATTGACAAGAAAAAAAGAGAAACATCATGATGCAGTTTAAGGTATTTGCCCTCGCAGCCAAGATGGTGGAGGGAGGCAGCTGAAAACACATTACCAGACATATCTAATAGTGAGGATGTGCACATGAAGACAGGTTAGACTCCAAGAAAAGTAACTGAAAACTTCTTGGGGGACTGGAATCTTGTCTGGTTAGAATATTCAGAAATCTGATCACACCAATAAAGAATATTAGCCCTGAAATGGAAAATGTAGAAGCATTTAGAAAGGTCACCTGTGCAGATAGACTACACTGTCAATGTGGGGAAAGGACCCAAGAAGAAAATAAGCCTAGATATTAAATCCCTGTCCAGCGTAAGAAAAATGAGAGGTGACAAACACCGCATCCATGTATTTCAGTGCATGAACCTAACACAAATCTAGTAGTACTGTTGGGAAAGCTACAAAGGTACCAATGCCGGGATGGAAACACAGAGACAGAGAGAGAGAGCGCAGGAGTATGCATCATTTTAAAGGATATGTCAGCTTACCGCAGTTAAAGGTATGCTGCAGAAGAAGAACGAGTAAAAAGAAATAAAATCCACTCAAGTTGTAGCCACCATACAAAAGCGTAATGTCTGTAAGTACAGAACTTACATCCTAGAATGTTACAGTTTAACACAGACAGAACAGTCTACAAATTCAGAACACAGAAGTCAGATTCTTGTACAGAAAAATATTGCAGCATGATAGGACAGAGCAACATGCTACAATAAAGCCAGTGGAATAAAGACATTCACACACTAAACAAATACAGCCTGAAAATGTTAAAAGCAGGGAATAAAAACTGCTGTAGTACATGAAGTTCCATGATTACAACCCCAAAACAATTAAATAACTTATTCTTTCATTGCTACTTTACCATGTAACCCAACCTTAACAATGTTTTGATAGGTGCTTATGCACTGTTAATATTGGATCTGGCAAAAAATGCTGACAGCGCCAATCAATAAACAGCAGCAGCAAGACAAGAAACAGCTTTATTTCAGCTCCTGTTTCTGCCTGCTATCTGGTACATTGCAGTCAGTATTTTGAGTCAAATTGTTTTCCTTAGATAGTGAATACATAAGAACGCCAACCACTTCCCCACTACTTTACTGGCTTTCAAAGTAGGCATATCTTTTTTTTTCCTTTATCTTATTTTTGTGAAACTAGTAGTACATAGAACAAATAAATCCCCATGCATTACAAAGACTTATGATTGGATATTTCTAACATAACATAGTACTATGTGTTCCCAACATAAATGCCAAGATTCAATGAGTTTCTCTATTGATGTGAAGTTCTTGGCATCCATGTTGAGAACACAAAATATACTCATTACAATCTCAGACCAAATCGTAATCTTCTATGTTATAGCATGAAATGTTACAAAACACAGTGCAGTAAGTAGAGGTTATAAGCAGAACCAAAGAAAAGGAATCACCTTCTATGAGAGTATATTTTAGGGACTAAACTCAAGAAGGACATAAAATATACAATATAGGCAAAATTCTGTAATTTCAAAAAAATGTTAAAATGATAACCCTCAATAGAGGAGAATTATAAGTAGCAGAACTGAGGTAGAGGAGTTTACTAGTAAAAGAAGTTGTACTGGTGCAGTTAAGATGGTAAGTAATACCTGGTTTTAGATTTAAGAATGTTTCTGAAAGTACAAACTAGAAATATCAAGGCTGCAGATAGCAGATAACTATAAATAATGAAACAGGAAAAAGGTAAATGAAATGTGTACTGAAATACCCTTTTCAGTGGGAACTAGAAAGAAAAAGTAAGTGAGATGGTACAAGTATCTATAAATAAAGAAGGAACAAAGGTAGATGACATGCATTGATATGCCCTTTTCAATGGGATATAAAAATAGAAGTAAGATGATTTTAGCAATAATCCTGAAGCAAAAGGAAATATTATAGAAAAGAAAAAGGAAGTGAAGATATGGGGTTGAGTCACACTTAAACAGAAAGGGAAACATGAAAGGATACGATAAAGGTAAAGTTAGTGTGCAGTGAAAGAAAGGAACTTTCAAGAGGTCCCTAGAGAAATTCTTGTTGAAGCAGATCATAGGAGCACTAGACACAGGAAGATGGTTCAACGTATCTGGGTTGTAAAGAAAAGAAACTAGAGATAAAACACAGGAACCCTAAAGAATGGGAAAACATTTGATCAGGTTCATAAATTAAACGAAACAGAAGCATTAAATAAATTAAGCAATGAAACAAACAGAGCCATAATTTAGTAGCTGTTAGATAATAAACAGAGTTGCATCCATTATCTGAAGCATACCCCAAAGACACTGCTATAGAAATCCAAAAATTAATAGGGATATCAATATAGGAAGTATAGCTGATTGGAAATTCTTTGGTGGCAATCAATGCAAGACAGAAACATACACAGAAATATACAGAAATGTTAGTACCAAAACAGAGACAATAAATATAGGAAAAGACACACAATTAACTGAGGATCTTGTCAACAAAGTGAGTGCAGAGTGTAAGAAAAGCAGGAGCTTGTACAGTTCTCACCATGTTTTTGGTAGAGTAAAGCAAGTAGTTCAGCTGAAGGTGGGCTATAAGAATCAGAAATCTCTTCACCCAGAAATAAAACTGATATGTTTTCTATTCAGATACCCTTTGCAATGAAAGGGCAGCATATGAAAGGAAAAGGACGTATAAGTGTGATATGCACTCAGACGAAGGTAGACATGCAGGCTACAGAAGAATATTATCCTAGGCCAACCGACTTACCAGTAAGTCATATAAAAATTAAAACAGCTGTTGGCTTGTAGAGTCATAGAAATCTGTTCCACAGAGAAGTAATTCAGAATCAGAGTAATGGGGTGGAGGAACAGAAGCCAAGGAGTTCTAACTGTGTGGTAATCTTACGCTATGCAGTGGAGCAAACCTGAAGTTGTCAGCTATACAACACTATAACATGGAGATATAAAAGTGTTAGAAAGTGTGGGATACATTTCTTTAACAGAACGGCATCTATGAAAACAAACAAGATAGTGGCAAGAGTAAATGATATGCCTGTGTTAAAAGAGCTGACGTACAACAGGAGACATATATATTTTAGTTATCTGAGCATAATGTAATTAGCTTTAGGAATTAGGAACTGTGAAAAGCAAGCCATTATTTTGGAACAGAGATCATACCAGCACAAAGTAAGGCAGAAATCTATAAGCAAACTACTTTAAATAGAACAGATAGCGAGATTAATTAATTAAGGATATTCCAAGCATTTTGCTTACAGTCAAGCATTCATAAAATTAAAGTAGTCATCAAACTAAAACACAGAGGGTGTGCACAGAGTCCCTGTGAAAGAAGAGATTTGTAGAGTTCATAAAGAAGTTTTTGAGTATCTGTAGGTGCTATTAGAGACAGTTGGGATAGAGGGGAAATCACATTTATAAATGATATAAATAACTTAACAAGATGGGTTAAAAGGGTTGGCACATATAAAAAAAAGTTACTGGTAAAAGGGAGAAAGGAGTAGTTTGCCAGGCTATCTTGCAATACAACATCAGTTCAGCAGTTTGTGAGTGTTTTAGGTTAGATTTTGTTGTCTTAAAGGATGGAAAGTGTGTAACGAGCTCACATATTGTCGATGGGCTGCTGAGCTCTGGCTATCCATCCTTATGTAGATAGAAGGTAGCTTTGGCACGCTGAGTCTGAATATAAATTGTATATGATAGTCTGTATAAAATTTTGTATAGTTGTGACATTGTAATATGCTGGTTGGAGAAAATGTGGTTGTGTGTTTAAATGTGCTGCCAGAATGTTTGGGGATGTATGTAATGCTGGAACAGTCTCACAGGGGTTAACTACATCATATTATCTTAATTGCCAATTACTTTAGATTAAAACAGAATCTTTGAGGGTGAAATTCAAGAAGTTAATTTCTCACTGAGGAAGCATCTGAATGGAAGACCTAAAAGTGTAGAGCTGGAGATGGCCCAATTATGACTAAACTGTGAAGTGTAACTTATGGGTTATGTCTAGCAGCACTATCTGCTTTGAAGATGAAATCTGAACCTGGAAGAGGCCTACAGCTATTTTATTTTGAAATTGCAAGGCCAAGTCAGCTAGTATTTTAGCTGTGAACTTTGAATAAGCCCGTGTTCTTTTAGATATGTAGCCTCCAGTGTCATGGCAATCTTCCAGCAGCAGGTGTGGATGAACTACCCCAAGAACACCAGATGGCTGAAGATGATATTCCACAGCTATCACAGGAGGAGCACAAGAACACAGGGAGCAAAAAACAATGGAGAAGGCAGCATCAGGTGTAACCATAAATGCACTCCCAGGCAACATGACAACCAACGTCTGACGCACAGCTTTCAGCCATGACAATTCACATGTACAGAAATACACAGATTAAACATTGATGTTCAGGTGTTGCCCCACCACAGCAACATGGATTGCATCTAATGACAATTACCTACTAGATGTACACACTGAGCATCAGCTATAACATCGTAATCATAACATATAACATAATGAATATATAGAATCTATCTCAGAAGGGATCATCAACTTAGGGCACAACTGACAGAGATATGCATGCAAACTCGTATTGGTGTAGGTGTTCATGGAACTCAATAAGGGGCACACATCAGTGCAACACATTCCTATCTGTCCACTACAAAAAGCTGCAAACAGGCAAACAATTCAGGACATAATACCAAGCTGCTGTTAATATCACAAACCAAATATGGCACTGTAAAGTATGCATAAAGTAATATAATAAATGGCTTCAGCAATGTTTAGTAAAACTGTTGGACTCCCATGACAAATTCA
Source organism: Protopterus annectens (assembly GCF_019279795.1). Classification (NCBI taxonomy): domain Eukaryota; kingdom Metazoa; phylum Chordata; order Ceratodontiformes; family Protopteridae; genus Protopterus; species Protopterus annectens. The sequence continues at coordinate 1,425,259,021 of NC_056731.1, read as the reverse complement.
GACAGATGGCATTGACAGTGTTCTGCTCGGCAACCATCATCACCACTGGGTGAGAATGACACTCCTGGTTAGAGTGGATTGACTGACTGTTGTTACTCTAATGCAGTCTAGGCTTCCCATGCTAACAGCTCATCCCATGGTCAGGTCTGCCCCTACCACATATGGAAACACTTGGCACAGGTTGTTCCTCGGAGGAGACTGATGGGGTAACACCAGCATATGGCGATGAATGAACATGACTGTGATTTCACTATCTGGTCATGACTGATGGGCACACAGCAGATGGGCCAGCAGCAAAAGTGTGTGCACATTGGAGATTAGACAGCAATGCCTGATGGGCAAGGCTAGTTCTGCTGAGAATGGGCCTGTCTCTCACACGTGGCAATGGGCTTAACAAAGTTAGGGCACGCAGAGCCCTGTTTGTACTGTGGCACTGCTGTAGTACTGTAGAGGGCAGGGATTCTACTTACTCTGCTACAAACAGTATACTTTCATTCTGTGCAGCCAATCACACCATTACCTCACAGTGGCTGTGCACCTGACCTTCATGCAACACACCCAGCTGGCATGCAACATGGATGTCAATTCCAATATAGTGACAGGAGTTTAGGCAGACACCCCATGACATGTGCCCGTGCACACCAGCTGTGAGCCTATGTCTACTGCATTGGGCAGTATCCAGGTGCTGTGGGGAACTGGTAACAGAAGCAGAAGTGTTAGCATGGGACTGTTGTCCACAGGCCTCATCCTGTTCGCCATCTGATGTCCCCTCATTCTTGGAATGACTGGACAAGTTTTCCCTCCATATCTGATGCTACTGTTGCATCCCCATGACTGTCCACTATCTTTGACAGGCTATATCATCATGTAACTGTCTTGCATTTTAGGGTTCATGCTATCATACTGAAACACATCAGATCTTGCATCAGGATCACTGGATGAGCTAGTGGAGGATATAGAAGTTGATGTACTAAAAGATGAGACAGATGACACAGATCAAGACACATGCTTATATCACATGCTGTATATCATTAAAGACGTATGACACATATATCTCACTGCAGTGTTGCAGCCATTAGGTCTTGTCTGTGTATGGGTCATGGAATATGCATAACAGGGAGTTGACAATTAGGTTACATATCTAACATACGTGACATATGTGATGAACACAAACATAACACACATCTGACAAGTCCTTATGGGATGATGGAGTGGTAAAAGATGAAAAAACTTTGACTATTGTAGGGGAAACAAAGTCAGCATTATTAATCACATCATTAACAGCATGGGCTATTCAAACAGTGTTAAAACATATAGTAGGTATTACATAAACATACCACTTGTTTGAGCACGTGACGACAATGATGCAGTCTGTCCTATGAATGGGTAGAAGGACACATTATTAATGGAGGCCAACAACAGGAGTAACAGCAATTATATGTATGAAAGATAGATACTATCATACCACTTACAGACTCCTGCTTTTGTGAGTTTGTGTGTTGTACTGAGGATCTACGGTGGTAAAGTAAAGAGGAAGACAACAGACACATATGCAGGCAACAGAATACTAACAGCATGACATACACAACACAAAAAAGGGTCTGAGAATATTCATGTGATGGATGTTGCACCTATTGGTCAGATGTCCCTGTGTAGAAAAACTGTGGCATTAATGTTACATATCACAGTTCTGCTACATATTGCTGCAAACTGTGAGCCCTTTGTGGAAGCAGACCTGGTCTGTCTGTACTTCCCTTTCTTTTAGCATAGTCAAGTCTGCATTACAAAAAAGTATGCTACAGAATGCTATATGACATACTTTTTAGTGTTGTGTTTAATTTGAGGTTTGCATGGTTATTGCAGATGTGTGTATTCTAACTTTGTATGAAAGTCTGACATTTTTATGTGTGTTAGCAGAAAAAGAAAATCTGCTCTGCTTGTGGATTTCTACCTGACTTAACATCCACAGCAGTGGAAATGGCAGTTATAACATATTTGCCTTATAATTTTACTGCTACATTTCTAACTGCTATTGTTAATGGTGCAGAGTATTGCACAGTTAAATATGTGTTATCTCCATCACACTAACTTGGTTGCAGTCATAGGGAACAATTACATTTTAAATTGTTTGTGTGTGTGTTGTATGCATGCAGTCACACCTTACTCAGCTCATTACTTTCCTGTATGTGTATTATATATGTGTTAGGTATGTAATTATGTGAGTCTGTTTTCTGTTTCATCACATACAGGGATATGGCACCCTACAAGAAATGGGTACCATGCAAACCACCATATAGTAATGCAGAATTTGAGGTTATTATCCAGATCTTCTTTTGCCATGGAGCTTTTCTGTTAGGAAGAAGTACAAATGACCTATCTTCCTGAGACAGGATATGGCAGCAGGTGATCAATGACATTAATGCTGTTGAAGGCCATGGGAGAACCTACTTCCCGATATGACACAAGGTAAGTGACATAAGTGACATGATAACTACTGCCTGCCATAGGGAAGATGCAATTGCCTGGGAAATGGTGGCCATGGAGGGATTGTTCTGCTACCAAACACAGGAGATCCTTTCTACAGTCAGAGATCCAGATAACTCAGCAGAGAGTTGCCACAGAATCCTTGACATTAGTGCAGGTGTGGAAGACAGACCCAGAGTGTCAAAAGCATACCTTCCAGGTATGCAAAATGCAAGTGTCTTTGTTATATCTTTATATATGCATATATTTAAGATGTCTGATATATATATATATATATATATATATATATATATATATATATATATATATATATATATGTTTGTGTGTGTGTCTGTGTGTGTGTGTGTGTGTGTGTCTGTGTGTGTGTGTGTCTGTCTGTGTGTGTATATATATATATATATATATATATATATATATATATATATATATATATATATATATATAAAGATAGAGAGAGTGAAAGAGAGAGAGACAGCGATAACTGTTAGTCGGACTACAGTTATACAATAATACTATTAGTGGAGTTTGTTTTGGGGATGGGAGACTCAACTTTTCATTGCATTTTTATATGAGAATATTTTTAATCTGTACTTGTTTAAGTGTTTGTTCTCTTTTTTATTCTTTCATTTGCATTGTGATACATAGCAGACTTCTTTTCTTTCTGTTCCTCATATACAGACACTTCTGTATTGCAGGCTCCCAGCCCACCTGCACATGGTAAACATTATTACTGTATATAAGGTAGATTCAGGTCTGCATAAGAGTAAAGTTTGGGTTGATTTAGCATTTGTTAAAGTTTAACAAACCTTTCATATAATGAAAATATGTGATTAATTTTATTCTCCATTTTTCTGTTTGTAGTGTTTATTGCTTCCTATAATAGGCGACAATGAGAGTTGCACTGTGGGACTCCTACGACCTGATGTTGGAGTATCAGTAGCCTCTGATGATGATGGTTGTGATGAAGAGGCACAGCTGGGACTTGTAGAGGTCAGCCTGACACTAAGGTTGTGGATCCCACATCCTCTGCCCATATTTGGGACACAGTCAGTATTCCTACACATATCCATGGCAGTGAGATCTCTCATATAGGACAGCTTGAGGGAGGCACAGTTGATCAGGCTAGTGTGGTTAATCCAGTTGAAGAACCAGTTGCTTCTCCCATTATACATTGTGAAGGCATGGTGCCACACAGAGGGGTTGGTAGGGTTGCTCAGAGGATGCCTGCTGTCCATTCTCCTCCTGATGCTAGTTTGTCATTAAGTGCCACAAGATGTAAGTGTAGGGCCATAGTGGAGGCACAGGCACATTCCACCAGGGCCTCAAAAAAGATAGTGTGACTGCAAAATGTTGTGCTTTCTAACATGAGTAACTCCCTGAAACATGTGGGCAACTCCTTAGACAGAATGAATGACACAGTGGATCCATCTGAGTCTGTGAAGGAATGTCTCTGGGGGAAGCTGGGAATCCACATAGCCGCAGAGCTGCTACATCTTCTGGTTTTATCAGACATGCCTGTTGAAGATCCAGCTCCCTTAATGACACTTCATCCACTGCTCCATTAGTGATTGCACTGTCCACACCTAGACTTTGTAGGCCACAGGGTCATGGTCCTGAAAATAGTCATGAGGGGATCTCATCCAGCAGACATTGCTCACAATCAGGTAACACCCCAACTTCTAGCCAGGGCCATGGTAATAGCAACTCCTGGCATAAGTGATTTGCATGGTCGGGGGTGATGAATATGACCTGAGTACTCTTCTATGCACAGCTCACACCTTTCCAAGATGTCAGTATACAGTGCTAGCACAGAGACTAATTGTGTTCATGCAGACACATACACATATAGAAAAAACATTGTCAGTTGTGCATACTAATTCACATACATGTAAGCCATCTAAACAGTACTACTGAGTGCTATGCAAAGGTTGTTAGTGGCCCTGAACATTGTATACTCTAGGTGAGACGTGTTTCCTACTCACACACTCACTTCTTTGTTGTCAGCCTTGCCCTCCTATCCCCCACCCTGTGCAAATGATGATGACTGTGCCCTGCCCTTTGCACATGTCTTCATAATGTAGGGTGGTGTATGTCTGATGCACACAGTGGATAGGTAGTACTCGCTTCTTTACAAGCTTGCATTTATCAATATGCATTATAGAGGAAACATTGTTGATTTCTTGTTCATATTCTTTTGTGACTGAGTGCTTCTATAATTGTTGAACCTCATTGTATTTCAGTTAGTATTGTCATAACAGTACTGGAAGCATTAGGTACCACAGCCCTGCTTCTTGGTATAGTTGTGCAAATGAGGATATAATTTACCTTCTCTATGTTTTATAGATGATGGTCAGTTGAAATGCTTGATGCATAGTACTGTTTGTAATGCGTAAGTGAATATAACAAAAATCTGGCAGAGGAGATATTACTGACATAACTGTATACCAAAGACAAATGCTCTGCTTAAGAACATATACATATTTCCATATAGAGAAATCCTTTCTATAACTTACTTTTTTTTTCTTTACAAGTTTCACACTTGCCTTATTATTAATGTACAAACTGTGTCCCAGGGGGTTGTCTCTGTCTTATGCTATCAGAACACAGCCATTACATGGTTAAGTAAATGTTGTGCTGTTTTATAGTCAGCAATTTTTCTATTTGCATGTGGGTGGGATCTTAGGCTTTGAGCTAAGTAGTGAGTGTGTGTGTGTGTGTGTGTGTGTGTGTGTGTGTGTGTGTGTGTGTGTGTGTGTGTGTGTGTGTGTGCTATCCTTTGGCTCTTAGCCAGGCATACTGTCCATGCCTCCATCTGCCTGCACCATCTGCAGCGGATGGCTCTACCTTAGACTTCTCATCTGTACCTGCTACTGCTGCTGGCCCTACCTGTGGTACTTAATACTGTGATGTAGCCCCTTGTTGAAGCTGCTCTCTGAGTATTATATTGTGTAACGTGGCACAGTCTTTAAGCATTTTAACAGAGATGCCTGGTTTGTACTGCAGTGTACCTCCTGATGCATCTAGACAGTGGAATCTTAATTTCAGCAATCCAAACACATGTTCTACGATATTCCTAGTTTGAGCGTAAGCCTTTTTTTATCTTTGCTCAATGGGGTTGGGTGAGTTTCTCATGGGTGTTATAAGCCAGGGCTCAAGTGCATTACTTGCATTCCCCACTAGAAGCCCTTAATGAATGTCACCCCTAGCAAACCTGATATATCACTCACAAGTGTACCATATGAATGAGTTGTGGAAACTGCCTGGGTTAACTGTACAGACACTGTAGATGATCCCTTGGGAATTACAGACAACCTGATCGTTTACATATTGAAAACTTTTTCTATTCATGTACCTCCTTCCCTGTTCAGCAGGTGGGGCTTTTATTTCTATGTGTACAATCTGTGGCCCCTAACACTTCAGGGAAGTGTGTTACTGAATTAGAATTAGTGCATGGTTATTGCTCTCTCCTGTGGGGTCAATGGGAAACAAATAGGCTCCCTTGCAAGTAACAGCATTGCATTTAAAAAGTGATCTAATACTCTGGAGGCTGAGGCCTGTGACATTTCTAATATATCTCCTGTGGGTGTCTGGAAACTACCATTAGTTAGTGTACATGATGGTAAGCATTCCTTAATTTCCATTATGATGCATTCTCCACAATTTCTCTGAGGCCTCAGGTGGGGGTAGCATGGGTTGCATATTACCTTAATGAAAAAACACCCATAGTCTCTGAACCTTTTAAACAAAAAATACACCGACATTCCAAGCAGTCAGTAACACAAAACACAGAGATGGTAAAAAAGTTTTTCCTTTTAATAACGAGTCCTGGTACCTCGGCAATTCGCTTTCAGTGGAACACTTCACCATACAAAAAACATCTCCTTATATATTCTTTCAATAAGCAGCTCATTAATCAATTAACGCAAAATTTAAAGTGCAACACTCTATTTTAACTTACATTGTTTTTTAAAATACATAACAATGTTGCAACATAACAATAAAAGAACACTGATGAAAAAAGTTTAGTAAACTTCAGACTTTACATACCCATACATACAATTTATTAATTAATGCATGATCAAATGATATTGACAATAATAATATGACAGTCATACTAGAATGCCACTATCTAAATTCATGCCCCTTGGATGTAAAGTATGAAAATTAACAATCATTCTATATTCTAATCTATTAAGTTCTGTTTTGAAATTACCTGCCTCAAAATGTTGTCTAGCCAACACACTAAAAATAAATTCATTACTATTACCATTGTGCACATTGACAAAATGTGAAGCCACAGGGCTGTCCATATTACACCTCCTGATATCCCCCAAATGCTCCAGGATGCGAATTTTAACTTTCCTCGTAGTTTGACCAATATACCAAAGTGGTGTAACACAATCACATCCTAAAATATAAACCACCCCTTGTGATAAACAATCAAATTTCTCAAAAGCTAAATACTTTTTCCCATTAATTTTCTTTCCATGTAAATTTCTGACCCTATCACATACAAAACATCGTCCACAACACTGGATACCAACATTCATGCAATCTGTTGGATATTCCAACTTCCTAGTTAGCAGTTCCTTCAGATTATTATACCTACTATAGGAAAAGGTAATGTGTCTAGGAAACAAACGACCTTCGGTCATATCATCAGAAATCACATGCCAAAATTGTTTAACAATTTTCTCAACTACCCATGAAAATTCAGAAAACCTGGATACGAAAAATAATCTATCTATTTCATGTAAAACTGGCCACTGTCTATGATGACTACCTCTTATTTTCTTGCTTCCCCCACATAACCTGTTCCTAATTCCAGACAGCATTGTCTCCGAATAACCTCTGGAAGATAATCTTATAAACACTTCATTAAGGACTTCGTCCCATAATTTTGAATCAGAAGTGTTCCTGAGAAATCTCTTGAATTCCCCTTCTGGCAATGTTTTGATCAAATGTGGAGGATGCATGCTTCTAGCATGCAGGAAATTATTAATCGAGGTAGGCTTCCTAAAAGGTCTGTGTTGCACCATATTATCCTTTCCAATGTAAAATTCTACATCCAAAAAGGATATTCTTCTTTAGAACATTCAAATACAAAACTTAACCCATGTGCATTTCTATTAATGTTCTGCATAAATTCATCAAACAAAGAAGATCTTCCCTTACAAACAAAAATAAGATCATCAATGTATCGTTTGTGAAAAACAACATTATTGATGAAAAATGCATTCTGAAACATGAATTCCTTCTCAAATTCACCCATGTATATCACTGCATAGGTGGGGGCAAAGGCCGCTCCCATAGCTGTCCCTTTAACTTGAAGGTAAAAATCTTTCTTCCACATAAAATAGTTATGTGTAAGACTATATTCTAACAGGGACAGCAAAAAAGTGGTACAAGGACCCTCTCCCATCATCTTTTTCATGGCTTACAAGCCCCAACGCTTGTCAATGTTAGTATATAAAGATGAGACAGCTACTGTGGCCCAATATAACTCTTTGTTCCACATCATCCCACTGAGTGCTTTACAAACATCCTCTGTGTTTGTCACATGAGAAGGTACTTTAAGCAGATAACTTTTAAAATGAAAATCAAGAAATTTGTTCACTTTTTCTATATAAGAGCCTACCCCTGAGATGATGGGTATCCCTTTGGATTAACCATGCTCTTATGAATTTTAGGAATTGCATAAATATAAGGGTGCCTTGGTTCCTTCACCAACAGTTTTTTATCATCACTATTCAAAAAAAAAACCCGTGTCTCTCACCCTTCTCTATAAATTCAACAAGTTCATCTTTATACTATTTCAGTGGGTTATGATTCAGTTGCATATAAACATTTTCTCTAAGCAACTCTGCAACAATGTTATCATATTTTACAATATCCATAACAAACCAATTCCCTCCTTTGTCCGCTGGTCTCACAGTCACTCTATCTAGTTTAGTTCTAAATTCCTTTAAGGCAAGCCATTCAGTTTTTGAAAGATTAAATGCCCTGCCCTTTCTACAAAAATCATGGTATTCTCTTTCAATACTTGCACATACCACATATTCAAATGCATTAATAGCTGTAGAGCATCTCGGAGGTATAAAGGCGCTATCACTAGGAAAATGAGGTAAACAAATACGTGCATAACCCGCCCCAAACATTTCCTCACCTGGGATATTCCCATCATCATTTAGATTATCACTTTCACTTTCACAGAACATATCAGCATTAATGTCATAAATACTTAAATTTAACAATTCATCATCCTCTTCGATAACATTTAATGTTTCATCACACACATTTGAATTATGTTCTGAAAAATGTACCTTCAAATTCAATTTGTGAACAAACTTCCTGATATCCAAAATAATATCTGCTAACATGGGTAGTTTTGTCAGTATGAATTTAGTGCCTTTATGCAAAACACTACAAAAATGCTTTGACTATGGAACATTCGAAAGGTTAATCACACTTAAATCATTATGGCGCAAAAAACAAACATCCTCACTATTCACATCACCTACAACAATGTCCATTGAACTCACAATATTGTCCAAATTACTGTCAAATATGTTGTCATAGGTACAAACTGACTCCGATAAATGGGAAGTAATGGAAGTTCTTACTTTAGATTCTTGTAATAAAAAGGCGACTTCCCCTGATTCTTCCGTGAGCGGGTTTGCATTATAAGTTTATTTTCTTGATGTTTTGATCAGTTTTTCCAGTTTCCACCCCCTCAAGTGAACTTTCCATGTCAATGTCTTCGAAGGATACACTCTTCCGACTACCAGTTGTCTCCATGGAAGAGCATGACGAACCATCCTCACTTCTGGGCATGCGCATCTTGGAGTTCTGAAGATAGCGGCGTCCCTTGCGTGGCCAATTGTATACTTCATTTTTTTCAAAATCTCTTACGTCTCTGTTGAGTTTAAGTTTTTTCCTCCCCATAAAATCATTCTCCACTTTAAGAATCTTTTCATTAATGTTTTTAAATGTACCTTGAAAAGCATTGGGAGGAGTTTTGTTCATAAGTTCTTGCTGCAACTCAGCAATTTCTTTCCGTAACTTATCAACAGTTCTATTATTTCTTTTAATCGATATTTTAAGCCAGTTAAGGGTACATTCTTGTGTGACCTGCCTCCATTCCAGAAGCAGGTCACCCTCACCTTCACCAAAACCTCCAGCGGGCAACCTATCAATGCAAAACCCTCTTGGAGTAATGTTCATGGCAACATACTTTTCAAGTAATTTAGAATCATAAAATACAGTCACCTCTTTAGACATCAACAGCCCTAACCAAACAAAATCTTCTGAATACGAGTCAGTCACACTGGCAGACCATAAATCTGATGCAGCAAATTTACGTTCTCTTTCCTTCATGAAATCAGTGAACAAAAAGTTTTCACCTACAAAACTTCCTTCTGCATTGACAAGATCCATAATGAAAAAACACCAATAGTCTCTGAACCTTTTAAACAAAAAATACACCAATATTCCAAGCAGTCAGGAACACAAAATGCAGAGATGGTAAAAAAGTTTTTTCTTTTAATAACGAGTCCTGGTACCTCGGCAAGTCACCTTCAGTGGAACACTTCACCATTCAAAAACCATCTCTTTATATATTCTTACAATAAGCAGCTCATTAATCAATTAAGGCAAAATTTAAAGATTGTGTTACGCCACTTTGGTATATTGGTCAAACTACGAGGAAAGTTAAAGTTCACATCCTGGAGCATTTGGGGGATATCAGGAGGCGTAATACGGACAGCCCTGTGGCTTCACATTTTGTCAATGTGCACAATGGTAATAGTAATGGATTTTTTTCTAGTGTGTTGGCTAGGCCACATTTTGAGGCAGGTAATTTCAAAACAGAACTTAATAGATTAGAATATAAAATTAATTTTAATTTTCATACTTTACATCCAAGGGGCATGAATTTAGATAGTGGCATTCTAGTATGACTGTCATATTATTATTGTCGATATCATTTGATCATGCATTAATTAATAAATTGTATGTATGGGTATGTAAAGTCTGAAGTTTACTAAACTTTTTTCATCAGTGTTCTTGCAACATTGTTATGTATTTTAAAAAACAATGTAAGTTAAAATAGAGTGTTGCACTTTAAATTTTGCCTTACTTGATTAATTATTGAAAGAATATATAAGGAGAGGGTTTTTGTATGGTAAAGTGTTCCACTGAAGGCGAATTGCCGAGATACCAGGACTCGTTATTAAAAGGAAAAACGTTTTTTACCATCTCTGCGATTTGTGTTCCTGACTGCTTGGAATATTGGTGTATTTTTCATTGCATATTACCTCCAGTGTTTCCCTGTCCACCCGGTATTTCTTAGGAATTTCTGTGTCATGCAGTCCATCATAAGTCAAACAGGGTCTAAACACCCTTCTTCTTCTTGCCTGAGATCTGGCAGCAGCAGCACCCTGACTTGAAGCCTGTTGTACGTACAGCATAATAACAGCAGCAGCAACCCCTAACATATTGTTTTTTTCTGCAGCAGCAACCCCTAACATATTTTTTTCTAGGTTTAATCATACCTATATTCCAAAGATTTTTGGTGTACAAGGTAAAGCCTGCACTGAGTATACACAATTGCTTTATAGCTTCCTGAATAGCTCTGCCATGTTGGATTGGTTAATTAGCATGTTCTTCGACTCTTTATGTTTATATTACCATATTCTGCCATTTATGTGTTTTTGGCAGCTATACACATCATGTAGAGATGCTTAATGAATACCAGTTTTATGTAACTGTTAATGAATTCGGCCCATTGTGTTTGAAGTCTCATATGCTAATTACATCTTCACATTTGTTTTCATTTAACTAGTGAAATCCATCAGGTACAAAGGTGTTCCTTTTTTGACAGTGGAGATAGACTTGCTCAGTAGATGACTGAGGCAATATGGCAGTAAACAGAGTGACAAATGAAACTCAGGTCTGCAGAACTGAGTTTATTAACAGCATGTTGCCTTAGACATCTGTTGTAAAATATTACTATTTATCTGTAATAAAAGTATGGAGCATTTTCTTCATAGTTTGGTTGTCTGAGATTAAGACGTTATAAGCATCAGTTGTTCATTTGTTAACATGGCTATGTAAGTGAGCTGAAGCAAATAACTATTCCAACCACACCCTGAGTCAGCAATACAGCAAAGATGCAAACATGTCATGTACGAATGATTCTTCAGAGAGTATCAACTTGACTCTCAACTAGGGTTCTGGCTTCTAGGGTAATGAAGTAGTTGTCAGATTAAAGTATTGTAAAAGTGATGTTGAAATAACCAAGTGTATGAAAAGTCAATTAAAACTGATCAGTAATCCAAATGGAAAAGAAAGTGTCAGTGCTTGGAATTCCTTCAGGGACTGGAGGCTCCAATAGTCTTTATTTTTTTTGCAGAAAGAGTACTTTGTGCATGTGACTCTATGTATGTATGTATCATTTCTCTGTCATAAGCTGATTTTCAAAGAAGTGACAAAATTTGCAGTCATAACTACATTTTGAACTATATTACCAGCAATTGATCTAGCATATGTAGAACTTTGTTCCCCTCCTGAAAACAAATATGATTTATTTTGACTTAAGCCCATTTTACTTGAAAATTTAAATATTGTTATAGTCTGGTAAATAGTAAATAAAACATTAGCATTATTTTCTTGGCTATACTGATAAATTTTGAGTTTGTAGATCAGAATGACAAATGCTCACTTATCTAAATCGTACATGCCCCAAAGATATGCACATATACATTGGTCTCCGGGACAAGTTACAAATATTATTTGTTCAAATCATACACTTTTTTTAACTGGTATGGATACTACTGGGCCCCTTTTTCCAAGGGATACCATTAAGAAAAGCTTCCATTATAATCAATTTTCTAACAAATATATATGCATTTTTAAATGCAAAAAATAATAAAAAGAGAATGTTATATATTGTTAAGAGATGAGGAAGTATAAAAACATATAATCTTGAAAAATATGTGCAAATAAAGCACAATTTCTTCCAAACTACTAAACCTGCCATTACAATTAACTATGTAAAATATAAACAAGTAGGGAAAATATCATAGAGTTGTATTTGTAGTTTTGCAAACTTTACCTTTAGAGAGTAAAACAAAGGCACTGCAGTTGTTAAAGATGCTGTATGTTTATTGAATTAGCATTTGAAAGAGCTGGAATTTGAAGAAAGGAATAGACAGATGGCAGTGGTGAAAAGAAAGGAATTTACATAAAGCATATGATGAGCAGTAGGAAAAAATGATTTATGGTGTGACACAGTTGAGGAGTGAGAGTTGAAACTTGTAGTTATTGTAGCTTTTGTATGTGCAAAACGTTTTAAGTTCCTTCCTAAATACAGCAAAGTCCCCAGAGGTTCCCAGTGACCTACGTCCATCCTCCTACCTACAGACTATTTTGGGATTTCCTGGGGCTGGTCATGGATTCCAGAAGAGTGCTGGGTGCACTTACATGTGTTCTTCTGTGGATGGGATTTCTTATTTCTTTTTTTTTTTTTTTTTTTTTTTTTATGCACCTTACCCACTTTCCCCTTCCCTGCCACCCATGCTCTTCGACTATGTCCAAGGGCAATTCTCATCCCTGGACCACACCTCCACTTAGGGAGCATCATTGATGCATGCCGTCTTTCCCCAGATGGGCATGTCCTTCAGTCTCTGCTGCTCTGTCATTGGCCAGAATCGCTAATCAAACACAGATCAGCTGGGCCACAGGGCTTTATCTCTCTACTCCACTGGACTGCTGTCTAGGTTTCCTACTTCTTAGAGCTGCCTTTGCTCTTTTTGTAAGTTACTCAAGTATTGTTTGCTTAAGTTCTCATTCCTCAGTAGGAGTCTGATCACTGCTAATTACAGAAATTTGTACAGGCTTGAAGTAAAAACAGTAAGGTACTCCAGGGTTGATCAGTAGTGAATAAGGAGAGCTCATTTGTTTTGTGTTATAAGTATTGTCATTTTTTTTCTCTAAGATGGAGTATCACAGGAGTGAGTACATAAATCAGAAGCAGTGAAGACAAAGAACCATATGAGAGGTGCAGATTTTTGCATATTTACATAATTGTACCTTTCTACATTACTCAGATACATGTATTTAGAGCTCATATGTACTCCAAGGAATTAGTTTTGTGCAGAAAATGTACAATATGTTGTGATTAAGAGCTTGCACATTTCAAGGTAACATAGTGGACCCAACTTGTGCTGGTATGTATTTTAAGTGGACTGTGGTTATGCACTAGGAAAAGGTAATAGATGGCAACCATGGTAATGACGTTATTATATGAAACTGATTGGCAAGTGAAGAGCAGCACTGTCTAGACTATGTGAGTCAAGTAAAGGGATCAGAGTAGTCAGGGCAGAGCTACATGTAAACAAAAAAATATTGTAAAATAAATTGTAAGCTTAAACTTTCATTCATAACTTAACTCCACCAGATTAACACAACCTGAAACATTTGAAGATGGTGCTGAGTTAGAAAATACCCATGTTCTTGTATAGGTGCTCACCAGGAAAGTATACACTTTACTATGCAGGTTACACAAAATTGCTATCACATGTTGTAATTTAGTTAAAAGTATTGTCTGGGATATACTTTTCTAGTTTTGGGGTTAATGGAGTATTTGATTCTGTGTATGGTAATACATTTCTAAAAAGCTATTTTTATGTTAGATTGCAGATGTTTATAGAAGTCCAGGTTCCTGACAATTACCCTCAAATTTTTTCAGTTTCAGAGTTATTTTAATGAGCCATCTTTGCTTCATTAAGCAAGAGTTAACTGTTGGTGCTAAAAATCATATTTCAGTTGAAAAAGTATTATCTTTATTTTCAGGTGTTACATAGTATTCTTATTTAGTTGGGAAGTTAAATCCAAAATTCAGTACTGCAGGTATTTTGTGACTGCATTTTAAATTTTACTGGTTAGAGTTGCCCTAGCCCAACAAGTCATAGATAAAGGCAATGGACACTAAAAAGTTTTTAGTCTTGCATATTGTCAATGATAATGTTAAGGAAGGTGATGTTTGTAAGGAAACTGAATGCCGTAAATTGCGATGGATTGTAGATGTTAGAACAAATATTAGCCCAGGTCTCAACAATTATGCTTCTTTGAAACCTGTTTTGAAAAAGAGATGTTTAAATCATTGCTCTTATTGGTGCAGAGTTTGTCATGTGTTTTGTTCTTTGCTTTTCATTGGATTAATTCTGTTTAAATACTGTGTTGAGCTATGTTTTTCAGTTTATGGTTTGAAGAAACAGGACATCTGGAAAAGCACTTACCATTTTTTATATGCTGCTTTTTTACAGTTTTTTTAGTTATTAAACTGAGTGGACATTTGCTTTGTTTTATTAATATTTCATAGTATTTTTATTTGGTTGGGAAGTTAAATCCAAAATTCAGATATATATGGCTAGTGATTATGGCCCACTGAAAGTGAATTATAAAGTCGATTCATTAATATACTGAAATAGTGCTGCATTTATTGTATGCTTATGCATTCATTTTTCTAACTAGGAATAAAAGATAGCTTATGATAAAGACCCATAGAGTCCTAAGAAAAAGAGCTGGAGACTGGCATTGCTTTTCTTCCCGGAGGATAGTTTTTCTCCTATTTAGTAATTTTAAAACTTAAAACTAAATTTATTAGTTGCCAGTCTTACACTTTCTTAAATATCTTATAACTTATAGTTTATGGTGTCAAATGTTTTGAGAAAAATCAATGAATGTGACACTGTGGGATGTGATGTATTTAGTTAACTTAATTAGGACTTGGTTAATGCTATAACTTTACTGGAAACCAGAGTCAGAGTTAGTAAGTATAATTTGCTATGTAAAATGAGAAGTAAGCTCTATGTGGACTAAAATGTTGAGACATTTTGTTGACAGACTCCATCTGCTAACAGTTAAGTAGTTCTCAGTTTTGTTATCCTTAAGGTTTCCAATTTACCAAAACATTAAGATAGAGGATAACAATACAACCTATTGGATTTACACAGACTGGTAGAAGATTGTAACAATACATTTTCTTTTTATATTAACACGGCAACATTTCACAGAATTGGTGTTTGTCTTAGAAAAATAACTACGTACTATAGGTATTTTGTGACTGCATTTTAATTTTACTGGTTAGAGTTTTGATAATAAAGCTTTAACTGCTGAAACAGTATAGGTATAAAAATGACTACAGTGTCATGCTATATAAGTGGTGAAAAAAGTCTGAGGTTGTTGTTGCAATACTTCTCTAAACTGTTGTTTAATTGGCTGTTCATGCAGATCTTCATATGGTTCATTGGGCAGGTTCCTTTATTGCAAGGTACAATAATACTGCAGACATATGTATATATGGGTCCCATTTAGATGATTAAAGTCTTAGAACTTCGAATTTCATATGGTCGATACCATATGATCAAAGTTTTAAGAATTTGAACACCTAAAAAAAAAAAACAAAAACAAAACAAAAACATTTCCTGAATGTTTCTTCAGGGGGGCAAGACCCCTGCACCCCCACACCCACGCTACTTAAATATACCAACTTCGAGATCACAATACAGCGAGGAAAAGGGAAAATGCCCTATTCCGTGCTGCATGGAGATCTCCATTTAGAATGTTCAAAACCTTAAAATTTCAAAGATATGGTGTCGGCCATATGAAATTCGAAGTTCTAAGACTTCGATCATCTAAATGGGACCCGTGTGTGTGTGTGTGTGTGTGTGTGTGTGTGTGTGTGTGTGTGTGTGTGTGTGTGTGTGTGTGTGTGTGTGTGTGTATATATATATATATATATATATATATATATATATATATATATATATATATATATATATATATATATATATATATATATATATATATATATATATATATATATATATATATATATATATATATATATATATATATATATATATATATATATATATATATATATATATATATATATATATATATATATATATATATATATATATATATATGTAGATATATATATATATACATATATATATATATATATATATATATATATATATATATATATATATAGATATGTGTGTGTGTGTGTGTATTGCCTATTTCCCCACTGGTATTTATTTTTTAGAGATATAAAGATGTTATGCAGGCGTTTTCATCTGTGAGACAAGAATTTCTTCCAGGCTTTAAACGTTTCAGTCATTAAGACGTGATCTGCAGAAAACCTAAACTTTGGTTCTAATGTCTCCACCAGAACAATATTTATTGAATAATCTAAACCAAGGCTTAGAGTTAAAATGAATGTAACATGTTTCACTTAGTTAACTTTCTTTCCTGGTATATTTTGTCATGAGCTGCCTTTGAAGAATATAAGGTTGTTAATAATAGAACAAGTATGGGTTGCATTTGCTGTGAAATGTTTACAATGCATACTGGGTAGTATTCTTGAGACTATAAAGTATATAGTGACTTAGCTATACATAGGTCATTAGATTCATAGTTGTGTACTAGGCTAATGGCCCTGGAGCCTTTACAAGCCCAGCCCATAGGATTACCCTGGCATTGTGCCACCTGACCTTAATTCCCAGTGCCTCTGTCAAGTTCTGGAGTGATCCCCAGGGTGAATTTTCTTTTTCCCATCCACTTGTCATCATTTCTCTTGAAGACGGCCAGTCAGGCACTCCGCTTGACATGTATGGGAAGTCTATTACACAGCATGGGTAGTCTCTGGGTTATGAACCTGTCCCTCCAGCTTGTTCTGTTGATTGTGGTAATGAGGATGAAGTCTCTGCAGCGTGTCGTGCGGAAGGGATTGGGATTTCTTTAGATGTAGTGTTTCTAACAGAGCTGGGTCAGACATGGCTTTATAAGTCAAGCAGAGATCACCTCTAAGTAGATGATATGAGACAGAGAATAGTTGAAGTTTTTTGAGTCTGTCCATATAGGACAAGTGTTTTAGGCCTGAGATCCACTTTGTGAGGTATGTTTGTGGCCTCTCCAGTTGTTATAGGTGTCTTGTGAGGTACATGCCAAATGGGACATTGTACTCGATGATTGGCCTAATGAGAGAAGAGTAGAGGGAGACAATGACCTCTTTTTTTCCTGGATGCAAAACCCTTAGTAATGAGATGTGCCACATAGAAGGACTTTCTGACCACAGTGGCAATGTGGTGGTCAAAAGAGAGGTTGCTGTCAACCTGTGTTCACAGATCTGTTATGACGCCTTCTGTGTTCATTGGACTACCATCGATGTGGTAATTCATGAGAACCAGGTTTTTCCCAAAAGGGATGACAACACATTTTTTGCATTGAGCTTAAGGCTATAGCTCTGACACCAGTCATTGGTCTCAGTGAGGCCTTTCTGTAGGATGTCAGCATCACTTGGGAGTTAATTATGGCCCCCAGCTTGCAATCATCTGTGAACTTTATCAGCCAGAGTCCCTACATGTTGGCCTGGACTTCAGAGAAGTAGATACCAAACAAGAGAGGACTCAGGACCGAATCTTGTGGGACTCCAATTGTGACTGGTCGACAGTCTGATTTGGAGTCAGCTACTTTCATACTGTGGGTTCTATCTGTGAGCCAGTTTGCAACCCCCCCTAGTGATATAGGGGCTGATGCCTAGCTTAGTGAGTTTTTCTATGATTCCTGAGTGGGAAATGGTATCAAAGGCCTTGGCCAGATCAAGGTAGTCTGTATGAACCACCTTGCCTTCATCCACAGCTCTGGTGACTGACTCAAAGAAGTCAACCAGATTGAGCAGGCATGATCTACCCTTCACAAAACCAAATTGTGTGGGATCCCAGAGTTTGGACATTCCCTTTCTCTTTATTTATTAGGTCCATGATGATGTGTTCCATAACTTTGCATATCAGACTTGTCAGGCTAATGGGGTGATAGTTCCCAGGGTCTGCAGTTGCTCCTCCTTTGTGGAGAGGGATGACTGTAGCAGTGCACCATTCAGTAGGGACAAAGTCTATTGTGAGGCTGTGATGGAACAGGGCACACAGGTGAAGTGCCAGTTCTCTCTGTAGTTCATGTAGAATACAGCAAGGGATATTGCCAGGTCCCATACAAGCTGTATTCTTAGCCTTGGACAGTACTGTTTTAACCTGTGCAGCAGTAACATTGGGTGCCTGGCAATCTACTGATATTGTGATTGGTCCTTTGGTGGAGGAGAGAGGGGTAAAGGTGACACTGAATCTGTCAGCCAATATATTGTTAATATCTGTTGGCTCGGTATAGGAGTTGCCATTGTGCAACAGCTTCAAGCAAATCTGGGTATTGCCATTGAGATTCTTTAGATAACTATAGAAGGCTTTGTGGTTGTCTTTACTATCTGCTGCAATTCTGTTTTCATAGCTAGCTTTAGAAGATTTGATGAGGAATCTCAACATTTTATTGAGGCTGATAAGGGAGTTTTTCCAGTCTTGGGACTTCACCTTATTTCTCATCAGTTTCCTCCTTCTGTTGTAGAATTTGTTTATGGCAGGGGACCACCAGATTGGCTTCTTTTTTTTGGAGAAGAGCATCTTGCTTCTATTGGGTATGGTGAGATCCATGCATTTGTGTACATGTTCATTCAGGGAATTGGTGGATGATTCGGTGGTCATGCAGCTGTTTTCCAATTGCATGGGTGCCATGAAGTTAGCCACTGCTGTTTTTTAGGAGCCAAAGTTAGCTTTGGAGAAGTTTTTCATGGTGGTTACCTTTGGGGAGGTGTGGATTTCCAAGGTGATTAGTTTGTGGTCAGATCTAACCAGGGAGGAGTTGACTACTGGTACAGAGCAACAGTCACCCATGTTAGTAATGACCAGGTCAAGGATGTTGCTACCTCCAGTATGGGTACAAATGAGCTGGTCCAGGGCATTGGAATTAATGAATACCAGGAAACGTTGTTCAAGTGTATTGGTACATGAGTAGTTTTCCCAGCTAATGGAGTGGTACTTGAAGTTGCCCAGTATGAGAGTGTTAGGTTGGATCCTAATATTCTCCAGGGTGCTTAGGAATGTGGAGTGTGAGTCTTGGGTAATTGTTTGGGATCTATAGCAGGCTATGGCCTGAATCACTGTCCTACCTAATGCTAGCTGCACCTGAAGTATCTCTGAAGCATCATGTTGGGCTACCAGTCTGGAGGTGTGCACATCCTTTATAAATATGGAAACACCACCACCTTTGAAGTTTCTGTCTAAGTTCTGGGGCCGAAAGGTATGGAATGAGTTATAGCCTGGTAGTGCGGGGGTGCTATCTGCTGCCTTGAACCAGGTCTCTGTTACAGCAGAAATATTGATGTTCTCCATTTTAAGGAGTGCTTTGAGCGAGTGCATTTTGAGATTTTGACTTCTAGCACTGAGCAACATGACCCTCAGATTGCATTTGTTTGTAGCTGTTATGGTGGTAATTTGTTCTTTGGAACACTGCCTAAAAAAGGCACTATAGGTGTGGCAAGAACCTTGACCAGTATCCAGAAGCCCCGGGGTGACAGATGCAGGCCACCTCTGGCAAAGCATCTAGGTCTGTCAGTCATGTCATCCCAGGCAGACAGATACTGGATCCCCTTAAAATGACACCAGAAACAGCCAATTGTTGAATAGACATGCAAAGCTGTCTATTCAGGAGGATTTACTGATTAGTTTGGAGAATCTTAGAGGTGTGCAGTCATCAGTGCTTTACCAGTTAGAATTATATTGCCATGAGATGTTAATCATAGTCATAAGTCATAAGATATTAATAATTAATAAAATCCCCAACATGAAAACTTCACTATTGTAAAGATTAAACCAGGAAAAGTATGTGACCGTGTCCATTTTACAGAGTCTGCGTGAATGAGTTTAAGGCAAATTTGATTGAAATGTCTAATTTGGTGAGGTTGATTATATCAGCCTATTAATAAATAGTGTTAGAACATATACTGCCAACACCTCAAGTACTTTTGACTATTCTGTTCTTTTTTTCCTTTTTTTTTCCTTTCTCAGATGGAAGAGTTTTTAGACTGAGTCTGGCATTTTCTATTTAATGATTAAGAGCATTTTTAGAAACTGCTAGTATGTGAGGATATAGGGACAGCAGCAAAAGGTCAAGGAACATAGGTCACTGATCAGTTTTTGCTTTGAATCTGGTGTTCTTACTGAGCAGCAGTGCTGACAAAACCACAGAGTCAAGTAAAGGCCATGCTTAGGATCTATGTCATCACTCAGAAATAGTAGTTTACTTTGTAGTGCAAGAAGCATTATTTTTATAGTATGTTTGGAAATATTTTTTTTATATACTGTTTTTGCCCCTGTGCTTGCTGACTATCAGCCTTACTCCTACCAGAGTTGAGCCCATTGATTACACAGAGGTAGAGATCATCTCCAGATCCAATAGCATGCAAGCCATCCACTTGGAGCCACCATACAACAACCCATTAGGGGGTGTTTGAGGCCTCACTGGCATTCCTATTATGAATGTGTTTTCCTTAGCCTAACTACAGTCTTGGGTGGGTTGGGGTCATGACCTGTTTTACCTTGCTGACCACACTGCTTTTCCCTTCTGCAAGTGCACATTACAGTTAACTTGTCCAATATAAGCTACCACCTATTTTTAGCTTGATGAACCAGCATCTACCCTCAGGAATAATGCTTCTCTCCTTTCATCTGAAGGATTGTTGCAGCATGTGGCCAGTTCTAGCTCACCCTCCAGGATAAGAAGCCATCTACCAGCTTCATCAAGCATTTGAGACATACTGGGCCACAGCCAGGATTTTATCTCTCTATGCCATTGGGATTGCTAGAGATGAAAACTTGCTGTCATCAATGAACTGCATAGTATTTCCTAAATTTAAGCAAAACAAGAGGTAAAATAAATTATATAAGCCTCTGAATGAGAATTATGAAGGGCCATTACAGTATGACCATTATGATGATGCTTTGTCACATGACAGTGATGCCTTTGGAGGACTTAAAAAGCTAAACAACTACCTGCAGCATCAAGGCATGCAGTTAGTAAGGACAGCAACAGCATTGTGACTAAATTAATGAATAATCCAAATGAACTCGAGTCCAACAATACACAGCTCAAAGACAGTTCAAGAAGTTTTTGAATAACAAAAATAGAATAAAAAATGTTATTTAAAATGTTATTAAAACATAATATCAGAATAACATTTTTAAGTTCTATTTTCGTTATTCACCACCCAGTGGATTCTTGGGAACTCGTGTATCTGAGCTGTGTATTGTGACTAAATTGTTTTTTTTGCAATTTTTGTTGGGTTATGAGATTGAAGTAACTGTAATACATCACTACAGCTGAGTATTAGGAAATATAGTACTGAATAAAGTGTTAACTAGTCTCTGGTTCTCAGGCTGTGAAGGCAAATAATGATATTAAATGTATGAATGTGTGGACTGATTGATTAGGGGTACATAAAAGGTCCTACACCAGCATAGCAATACAAATAAATGGTGTTATAGCAGGAACCAATTTGTACAAATCAAGGAGTTGTTCCACTAATATTATGGTAAAGAAGAATAGGTCTATAAATTCATTGGAAGTTACTAATGTGATGACCCCTTACTAAAATCCAGGGCAGTAACTAAGGAGCCTCAGTCCTTACCACTGTCGCCAGTAAAGGAGCGTCACTGAAAGTAGGGCTAGAATGCACAACTTCCCCTGTGGGTACAATAGGACAAGCTCCAAACCTGAGATTGAACTATTTGCTTCAGTCCAGATCCCCAAATGAGTTTTCACACTACCCACTGCAAAGCACTGTGTCCCAGTTCTAGGTTTTTGACACATCTTCCTTCTTCCTCATTTGGCTTTTCCCAGTTAGGGGTCGCCACAGTGGATCACCTGTCTGCTCATGATTGGCAGTGGAGTTTTACAGTGTTGAGTTGCCAGCCCGGCGCCCAGCCTTCCACAGAAGGTACACACATGCACTCACTCACACCTAGGGCCAATTTAGAGTGTCTAATCCACCTACAACATATCTTTGGGATGTGGGAGGAAACCGGAGCACCCAGAGGAAACCCACACGACCACAGGGAGGACATGCAGATTCCACACAGAAGGCACCCCAGCCGAGAATCGAACCGGAGAACCTCTTGCTGTGAGGCAGCAATGCTAACTGCTGCACCACCGTGGCCACCATAGGTTTTTGACACATTAATTCTTAAATATTTGATAATCACATATACAGACACTCTTGGGAAAGACTGGCACAGGTTTACCTGCTATGTCCTCTTTCCCAAATTACATAGCAATGCTTCCACTAGTCAAAATATCACAATACCCTCCAAAATGGGGTGTTCAATTATATTGGGTGAAATAAATCTTGATATGTAAGGTAATGTGCAATCCACACAGTAAGGCTTTTTGGAGTGTCCCTAGTGTTATCACATTAAACAAAAATACTCTCTGGTTACTAAAAGTACTTTCTAAATAAGCAGCCACAATAGAAAGTAGTAAAATATTTAATAAATAAATATGATTTAAAACATATATACACTGAATAACTTATTTCAATAAACCACAGAATTTCACACACAGGAAATTATGAAAAATAACAATGTAGGATAGGTTTCACACTGATTGAAGAAAAACTTTAACTATCCAACTGTAGATCAATAGCTATCTAAAGATTAACTGTCCCTATCTAATCTAATTAAGTCAGAAAGGCAAGATAATACTTTTAGTTCTGCAGG
Source organism: Protopterus annectens (assembly GCF_019279795.1). Taxonomy (NCBI): domain Eukaryota; kingdom Metazoa; phylum Chordata; order Ceratodontiformes; family Protopteridae; genus Protopterus; species Protopterus annectens. The sequence goes on along the minus strand of NC_056731.1, from coordinate 1,425,235,868 downwards.
CAAAATAAGAATATATGTCCAATTTTCAGGCTGTTGTCCGGTCTTCAGTGACTGGAATACCATATCCCATTATTTCTGCTGAATAGCTCTGAAAAACTCTGAGTGATAAATGCTGATCTGGAAAACAACCACTGACTACTGAGCTCATCTGAACAACTGCAACTGCACTACACTGAACTCAACTGACTTTGAAGCTGCTTTTTATAGCAGAATCTTTTAAAAGTCACAGAAAGCTGTTATGTCCTTTTTATTTGACTCTTGTTTACTTCACAGCCCTTTCACACACTTCTGTTATTTTCCCCATAATATTGCATGGATGCCTAACCTCTCTAGATTTTCCATATATCATCTCTGGGCATCCTTGCCTAAACTCATATAATCCAAAGGTGTTACATCTCCATCTTCTTTTGCTTTAGCAATCGGAATCAAAGGCACCTGCCAATATCCCTTTGTAAGATCAATAGTGGTAAGATACTTAGCCCCACCTAGCTGTTCTAAAGCTTCATCTGTTATAGGCATGGGGTACACATCTGAATCTACACAACTGTTTAACTTTCTGCAGTCTACACAGAATCCTACACTACCATCCCTCCTCAGCACCAACAATACTGGGGAAGCCCAAGGACTACTGGACTCATGAATTGCCCCAGCTCCAACATCTCCTTTATCTCCTCTTTCAAAGTCTATTTGACTTTCTCAGGCACCTTATAAGGAATTTGCTTGATAGGCCTTTGGGGTCCTGTATCCCCGTGGTACTGCACTAGGTTAGTACACCCAGGTTTCCTGGTGAGCATGCCCACAAATTCATGTAACACTGCTTGCATTTCTTTAACCTGAGTAGGGGATAACCACTGAGATACTGCTACCTCTCCCACAGAAGTGTCAGCCCAAGCCAAACTGAGAAGGTCAGTCACCAGATCCCCCTCACACTCCTCCTCCTGCCATCCACTGTGAATACTCAGCACCAGAGCCACCCTATCATGATAAGGTTTCACTAGGTTAACATGATGAAGTTTATGCCCCTGCCTCCCACCTACTATGTTTACCATGTAGTTAACATCACCAACTTTTGCAATCTCAGGCCAATAAATATAATGCATAATGTGTCTCTTTGTATGCTTTATGCCAATATGAACTGTAAAAGAAATGTGAAGTGCTTTGGCTAGAGGTGCCAGATGGCAGACTCTGTGCTCTACCAACTGCTGTATTATCTCACCTTCTAGCTCTCCCTCAAGTGTCTACTCTCTGTACAATACCCTTTTGTTATCAACACAAGAAATGTCACAGGCTATGGCTAGAGGTGTCAGACGGCAGACTCTGTGCTCTACCAACTGCCGTATTATCTTGCCTTCATCAGTGGTCCACTCTCTGTACAGTAACCCTTTATTATCTGAAGAAGGACTGTCATGGGCTATGGCTAGAGGTGCAAGATGGCAGGCTCTCAGCTCTACCAACTGCCATATTATCTCACCTTTCAGCTCTCCCTCAGTGGTCCACTCTCCAAACCAGAATACCGACTCCCCTTCTTATTGAGCATCAGGTGCCTCCTTACCTACCTCTCTCAAGCCTTATAAGGTAAAGACTGAAAGCTGTTCCTGTCTCAACTCTACTTTTGTGACCCCTCCTAGCAACCTGTTTCACTGGAAGCCCAGTACCCTCTGTCAGCGGTGCCTCCCTGTCATCCTGGATACCACCACTCACCTCTGTCCTCTGCAGTTGCCATGTTCCTGGGAACACCAGCACCTACCAGCAGCTGTGGTTCACCTTCAGGCTCAGTGCTACAAGGTAGCTCCCTCCCTGAAGTAACCATATCCCCAGCCCGAACATCAGGCATATGATCTGTGTGGGTCTTCCCCAGGTTACCAGATGCATGTGCCTGTTTCGAAGCTTAACTGCATGTCATTGCATGCACTCAAGGTGCTACTCTATTAAAATCATTCCCAATTAAGACATCCGCAGGGATATCCTCAAATACACCTACCTGCTTGTTCCCTTTTCCACCCTCCCAGTCAAGGTGAACCCTAACCAAGGGTATTTGGAATGGGGTCCCTCCTAGAGCTCTGACTGGTGTGGACTGCCCAAACAAGTACTGTTCTTCCTTTACCACTGCAGGTCTCACAATGGTTATATTAGAAGCTGTGTCTCTCTCTTAGTAGTGGTCTCTATTCCATCCACTAAGATATGATACAAATGTTGGTGATAATTTGACACATCTGTTGTTTACAGACAATATATCACTAACATTCTGCCATTTCTACTTGCTGGCTCCCTCTCCTTTTGTTTCTCACTTTGGTTCAATGGACATTTGTATGCTACATGGCCCCTCTGATTACATTTGAAACATCTAATCCCTGATCCTGACTGTGTGCTTGAACTAGTGGCTTCCACTGTTACTAGTGAACTCTATTGGAGTGGTTTAGGCTGCTCCTCATGGGTTCCCTTATGTCCATGTGCAGTATTGTGTATCTCTTTCTTGTGCAGTGATGTCCTACTTGCCAAGTAGAGATCCCATTTTCTCCCCAACTCATTTGCTGAGTTATACTCTCAGTCTGCCAACCAAATCCACATGTCCTCAGACAAAGTGCCGAGAGCTTTTTCCCTCACCAAAAGGTCTGCCAGTCCTTTAAAAGTGATGACCTGATGGCCAGTCACGCGCCTGTGAAAGTAAGTACTTCAATCAGCAAAGTCAACACATACACTTTCATCTGCTTTGCATCTATGTTCATAAAACCTTTTTCTATACATTTCAGGAGTTAATTTAAAACAACCTAGAAAACATTGTTTTACACAATCATAATTCAATCAATATCACACAATTTAGCAATTGCATTAACAGCTCTTCCATGGAGTAAGGGGGTCAGGAACCATATCCCGAACCCTTGGTCAACATTATATTGTTTAGATACCCTCTCAAATATATAAATAAAACTATCAAAGCCATCTCCCTCCCTGTACTAAGAAAAAGTATTACTGACCTTTATGGCTTCTGGAGTTCTGTCATTTCCTTCCGTGTTACCTCCATGGATTTGAAGCTCTTCTTCATGCTGTCTATCCCTCTCATTCTCTTCAGCTTCCATCTCCAAATGCTTGGTATCCACTTCCTTTTCCATATCCAAATGCTTCCAGTTCACGCTAACACTGCTTCTCCTTCTTCCTATTCCTTTCTTCAGACTCCAAACATCTGGCTTCCAGTGCAAACCGATGCTGCTTCTCTCTCTCTCTCTCTCTCTCTCTCTCTCTCCTTAGCTTTCAGTTCATGCTGAGACCACTTCTGCTCAGCTTCCAGTTTGAGTCTTCTTAACTACAAACAAAGTTTTAAGTCCTCTGAACAAAAGGTACACTGTCTTGTCTCAGAAGGCTGCATATCCACAATGCCAAACTGGATATCCTCTGAGCTGATGGACTTGAGCCTCTTTTTCAGCACTTATTTGGAGCAGTTATGCATTTACCAGAATTTCTCAGTCCCACTTTTTAGTGGGTCCACAGGGTTAGCTCAGCTAAAAGGAGCACCCCTAACCTGAGGAAATGTATTTATCCTGTGTTGACCAGGTTAGTCTCACTAAGCTAGTGACCACTTCTCAGGAGAGACATGAGGTGGTATTTATACTACCAGGGGAAATTTGTCTAGGACATTGGTGAACATCCCCTACTCTTGTGAGGAGGGACAATGTTTGTTTCTGGTCTTCCTATTTCCAGTCCAAGCATGGAGGTGGTTCAGAGAAGCAGGAAGCAGCAAGGAGACATTGGAAGAGATTGTAAAAACTGTCCATACAAATGCAAAGGATGTTAATCCTTTGAAAAAAGAGGTAGCAACAGACAAAGAGGAGCACAAAAGAATACAGGTGCAGAGCAAGACATGTAAATTGGGTTAGGAGAATGTTTGAATGGCAGTGGATAGGTTGCAGGATTTGGAAATTTTGTTCTAAGAAGAACTCTTTGCAGAAGAAAGAGAGTCATAATTTGGATGTGTTATAAAAACTCTCCGATCAGGAGGGTTGCAGGATGTTTACTTAAATGGACTTACAGAAGAAAGTAAATCAGAAAGTGAGAAAATAGCATCACTGTGCAAAATTATGGACAGAATACATGAGGAAGAGATGGAAGAAAGTAAAAAAGGGAAGAATACATTGTATGCATATACAGTAAAAGAAGGAGAAGTGAAAGAAGAGAAGAAGACAGATTATGCCAAGAAGAAATTCTCAGTGAGACTAAGTAAGTAGAAACAAAAAGAACCTGAGACATATGACATTTGGGATAATATAATTGTACCATTGTGAATTTCACCAAAGGAGGTCAAGAGCTTTTATACAAATTAATAAAGATAATTGTTGTGGCATTCTTTTTGAGGCAGTTCAGTATATGGAATGATTCATGGAATAGTGTGAAATAAAAAATATATAATTCTTGGAATGCATATGTATGTAATGCAAGCATTTATTAGAGAGATAAAAAAGATAATTTATGTACAGTTCCAAACAGAAGTGGAAACATCAAGACTAAAAGATTTTTTAAAGACTACATATAAAGATGTTATGGACATTATAAAAAATTATGATAATAGAGGTATATGGACTGGGGTTGGGAATGTGCATTATATTGAAAATGGAAAATCAAAGAATTATACATATTCCAAGTGTGGTAAATATTAATGGAAGTAGGGGTACTGTCAAATACTGGGGACAACTAAAGAAATTTTTTTCTCTTCTTTTTTGGTAAAAATGATAATTTATTTGGTAATTCTGATAAAAGAAAATTTTTTATCTGTAGTATGGTAGGATATGAACAAAACAAATATGATAAGAACTGTAGAAATTGTGAACAAATAGGGCATTTATGAGTGGATTGGAATGAAAATATAGAAAAATAGAGAGGAAAAGGGTGATAAATATGAACAAGTGCAAGGGAATGAACAAGAAAAAATATTGAAGCAGATCATAGTAGAAAGCAAGAGGAATGAAAAAGTGTAGAAGAAAACAAAGAAGAAAAATCAATTCATGAAAGGGAACATAAAGAAAGGGTGGGTAAGTGAGTCTAGCAAAGAGGAAGGTGAACACTGGAATGTGATTAAATGAAAGAAAAAATCTATTTGTGAAAGGGTAAAAGAAAATAAAAATTCAAAAGTATAAGTATGAGTTACTATACAAAAGGCAAAGGATAGAAGTGTAACAACAAATAGCAAAAGAAAAAAATTGAGAATTTTACCTATAAATATAAACAGGATACAGAATATTAAAAGAATATTGGGTATTTTGTAATGGTGTTCATCAGTTGATATGGATATTATTATAATGGTAGACACAATGATTTTAGCATAAGGGGAGAGATTATAGGCAGAAAGATAATGGGAAGGTGAGATTATTTGGAACATGGAAAAGAAACATTTTCTGGATTAGTTATATTATGTCGACAGTCAATAACATTTGGATTACACTATAGTAACACTAGGTAGAATAATTGCTGTAGATGTAAGGTGGAAATGTCAGGTATACAGAATTATTATACTATATAGATATGTTTCAAAAAAAGAAAGATGGGTTATGTATAAAAAATTGAATTATGTTAATGTAAACATGGAGATAATATTAGTGGAAGAATTTATTTGTGACCTAAGATGCAGAAGAAAAAATGAAGTGATGTTAAGACAATAACAGAGATAATAAAATGTGGAGAATTATATATCTGGGATAATAACCTGTGGACATATGAAAGAAATAATATAAATACAGAGGCAGATTATTTTTTAATTTCAGAAAGTTTGAAAATTATGCAAGAAGGCACAAAAGTATCAGGATTTTTGGATCATTTAGCAATCTGGATAAAAATGCAAGAAAAAGAAGGATATATAAAGATAGGTAAAGGTATCAAAAGGTTAAATGATAAATAATTAAATGAAGAAGGCAGAGAAAGGCTTAAGCAATTATGGAAGAATCGTGTAGGTATGAGAGTATTTTACAAAGATTGTACACATTGGTAGATATTTTTTAAAGAAAAATACAAGATTTTATTTTGGAATGGCAAAGTTTGAGAAGAAAGAGAAACAGCAACACAGAAAATTAAGTCAAGAGCTGTTTAAAGATGTAATAGAAAATAAGAGAGAATTTTTGAAAAAGAGAAGAAAATATATATAGGATGAATCAAGAGCAAATTTTTAAAAAAAGTTGCTTAAACAAAGGAATTTTTTTACAACAGAAAAAGGAAGAGGTTGTGCCATATTTAAATAAGAAAGTAAAAGACAATAAGAAAATTAAGAAATGGGAAGGGTAATATGTTAAAACACAACAAGAAATAATGGATGTTGTAAAATATTATATAGGGAAAACAATCAGTGAGAAGATGATAAAAGAAAATTGGGGTGAATCTAATGACAGTCAAACATTATCCCCCTTTTCTTGGAGGGGGGCTAGAACAAAAACAAGTAATAACAGCAACAGCAGAGGAAAAAGAAGAGGGAGACGTAGAGACTGTGATCGATTAATCCGACCTTTCATATGTGGTTCATACTCTGTACAATTTATCACCTCCTGTATTTTCCACCAAATAGTTTAATGTTTTAGCCAAGGGATTTACTTTCATCCCCACTAAGCATGTCAAATATACAGATCTGATCATTGATTTTAGATTGTTTCTTCTAAAGCTTAATCTTAAGTATTTATTAAAATATTTAAACCAAGATTGAATGGGCTCTAATCCTTTGTTAAATAAACCTAGTTTTTTTCAATCTATCACTTAATAATACCTCAAAAGTTTTTTTGTAAAGTTGTGAATCTGGTTTTGGTGAATTGGTTGAAAATAGATCACTTAAGAAAATGTATAATTTCAATCTAAAGAAACAACTGCCTTTGAAAGCCCTATGTAGTTACCATCACTTCAGATTCATGAAAGCAGACAAAGGCTGTGGCCTTCTTGTGGTAGAACAGATAAAATATTAAAATGCTGAAAATTATTGAGAACATTGATCATTATTTTAAAGCTAATAGGAGTTTTGTTACAAGGTACTTCAAACAAGTACATATGATTTTATTCAAGATGTTTAACAGTAAGATTACTGATTTTTCCACATTAGAATATCTTACTGTAGATCAACCTAAATTAGTAAGGATTTTTGGTATTCTAAAGATCCACAAAGATCACAGCATTCCTACATAAAGGCCCATAGTCTTAGCTCCGAGACACAAGACAGTCACTATATCTCATTTCTTGGACAAAATTTCAAATCTGATAGTCCCAAAAAAGTAAATACTATTTAAAATATTCTTGGACTTTTTTAAATGATTTAAGAAATTAAGAAATTATAAGTGTACTGGTGAAGAAGTTTTTCTTTATACATGAGATGTACGTTACATGATGAAGGTCTGAAATTTTTAAGTTTATAGTTGGATGAAATTTGTAAATGTGACAAGACTTTCATAGGTATGGTGAATGAGCTTATGGAGTTAGTATTAATATATATATATATATATATATATATATATATATATATATATATATATATATATTTTTTGATAAATACATTTACCACCATAAGAGTGGTACTTCTTTGGGGGCCAAGTTTGCCTCCTCCTCCTTTGCAAACCTAGTCAGTGCTGGTGGGAGTGGTATTATTTAAGCAATTTGCCATTCTTTTAAGTTAGTCACATTTTACAAATTTTATATATATATATATATATATATATATATATATATATATATATATATATATATATATATATGATCTTTTTCATTTGGGTAGATATGCATGAATAACTAGACAATTTTGTATCTCAAGTTAATGCCAGTGGTCCATGGTTAGAGTCTACTTAGGGAAGTAAGGAGACCAAAGTGTCTTCTTTAGATCTGTATATTAGTCTAGACATTCAAACTCAGGCTTTTCCAGGTAAAATTCATAGAAAATCACATTTTCAATAATTACTTACATTTTCGCAGTTATCCTATCTATATGAAATATACTATTTTTCCTGGACAATTCATTCAGCCAAGTAAATTAATATGCAATGATCAAGTGTTTTTTTTTTTTTACAAGAGGTTGAATTTTTAGTTAAATTATTTCAAAACCAAGCCTATCCTAGAGAAAGACTTATACAAATAAGTTGAGAAGAGATAGAAAAAAGGTGATACCCGTAGGTTTATTTACAAGAAATTAGCAAATTTGAAAAAAGCTTCTTGAGCATGACTTTTTGAAAGAGTATTTAATTTTAAATGGTAGGATTGGTACTCATCCATGTGGGTAGTTTAAGTAATGCAGATATATATGAACAGCAGCAGTATTACTTTATCCCACTTAAATAACAAAATTATTCATTTCAACAATCAGTATTCTTGTCAAAGTGACTGCATTGTGTACCTTGCTCTTTGCAGTACTTTTCTGGATTTTATGTAGGAAAACGTTTTATAAGGTTGAGATTGAGGGTGTGTACCTTGCTCTTTGCAGTACTTTTCTGGATTTTATGTAGGAAAACTTTTTATAAGGTTGAGATTGAGGGTGAGAGAACATTTAAACCCTATTAAAAATAATGATTTTTTCCATTTCCTTCACTAGACCTACAATTAGGTTTAATAAAATCCGTGTAAGCATAGTGTAGACCCTACATGGAATTTTACCATGTCTGTGTACACGGTTCCCCTCTCTGCAGTCCACCATACATATTGATCATGGTGCATTGCTAACAGAGATCCATGGGACATGGTTATGGAATCAGTGTAGGGAGTGTGTTGTTAACTGTGTCTGCAGAAGAATAACACACCCCTTGCACTGCTCAATAGGAGTATAGCAATGTAATATAATTTTTTTTAATTTTTATAAAAATCATGTTTGCATGGCATGGCACAGAGAACAGCAGTGCTAAGCAATGCCAAGACACCAGACATCTAAAAATAGAATCCGGATGTATTCAATTATTTATGTAAAGGTCAAGTCTGAGCATAGCTGACTGGGTTTGTGTGGCACTGAGTGATGCTCAGCACTGCTTAAAGTTAGCTCAGAGGTGTATGTAAAAGTATAGCAACATTTTACACATCCACATAGCTAAGTGGTTAGAGTTACAGCCTGATGTGCAGTAAGTGTGGAATACAAATTATGCAAATTATTTTTAAATATTGGTCTGATGCACTCAGCTAAGCTCTGCTAAGACCTGCTAAGCACTGCATAAACAAATAATGGCAAATGTTTATGTGCTGCTTGGCATCAATTGTCTGGTTTGTGCACTGCTGAGCAGTGTTAAGCAGACAGGTTTTTGCAATGCTCAACTGAGTTGCACTTTTTTGTGTGGTGGTAAGCAAAGCAACGCATTTTTAAATATTGCCCAATGGTGTGTAAGGCTGGGAAAACAGTCTATATTAAGCCCAATAGGCAGAAATACAGCATAATCCATTGGAATTCTGACTCTGAAGGATACAATGGCAGGCATTGGAGAAGGTTTGTGTTTTTGGGCTCAGCACTGGGGCATTCAGGAGTCCAGGGTCATGGTTAGACTCCTTGGTATCGCCTGCACAGGTGAGCAGTGTTGTCACCACCATGAAGACCTGAAAGGATGAAAGGGGGCTTTCTTGGACATGTGGGTCCAAGCATTCCAGTGTGGGAATGTCCCACATGTATGTAAGTACCATTACCTGTGTTTCACCAATATCTAATCTTGAATGTGTTCTAAACTGGTATGCATAATGGTGTGATTCTCTCCTGAGAGCTGCAGAGGAGAGGGCTTGTAACAACGAGGTGCATGCCAGGCACTTGGCCAGGTTGCACTGTGAGTATGGTAAGTACAGATATATTTTGTTATCTATAGTCAAATAAGCAAGAAAGAGTAAAGCATTAACTGTGATTAGGTATATATAGTAAAGATCGTATTGCAATGAATGTGGACTTACACCTTTACTGCAAGAAGTGCAGATTGCCTTCTGTAGCACCATAAGTAAGGAAGACTAAAGCATTAGCCATAATAAACCATTATATACAATAAAAGTTTGTGGTTTAATAACTGAAATTACAGCTGTGTTGTAACACCTGCATAATGACAACTGTTGTGCAATAAAAACATGAAATTATACCAGTAACTGATTGAAGCTTTTTCTAATAAAGTCTGTTGTGTAGTGACTGTGGAAGTAGGGCTGTTTTTCAAGAAATCAATTATTAAAACTGTTCTGCAATAAAACACAAAATAGTATCCATACCTGCATGAAGGTATGTCTAATAAAATCTGTTTTGCAATAGGGCTGTTTTGCAAGAAGTCAGTTGTTACAAGTGTTCTGCAATAAAATCACAAAATAGTATCAGTACCTGCATGAAGGTATGTCTAATAAAGTCTGTTGTGCAATAAGTATAGGTTTAGACTTGTTTTGTAAGGAATTATTTATGACAACTGGTCTGCAATGATGCATGGAGCAATAGCAGTAACACCAAGGTAAATTGTGCACAGCAAGATTATCTTGTTTTCATCTTTGCATGTCAGCTACTAGCATTCAGGCTGTGAAAGATGGTGCTGTAGTCAGGTATAACAGTGTACTAGTTGTACACGGCAAATAACAACCCATAATCAGATATTGGTTGTTGACTTCACAAATATTTCAACACACTAACAATAAAATGTGTACACCTGAATTCTATGTAGTTACCTATACTTTACCTATTATCTCTGTCATGCCAGAATGTCATGCATGTGTGTTCAACTATCACTGCAGTCAGATATAAAACGATACCACTATTAGCAGGTCATATTCTCATGCTAGGTGAGCTCTAGGAAAATGTCAGTCAGTTAGTAACCAGCAGTGACTCAGTAACTTAGTTTGCTAAATGCTGTGTCTGAAGTACATTTTTGACACACATGGACCAGAGTTCAAATCTAACCCCATGCCTGCCAAGCAAGGCATGATAGTTGTTTACTGTCTGTACTCTACACATACATGTCTCTCAAGTGTCACTTTGTCACAGAATGTAATTACCATTGTGTAATCCCTCTGTCACAGATGTATCATCGACATGATTATGTAAATAGCAAAGTAACACTACATCAGCCCACAAAACACCTTGGTAGTAATATATGTACACCTGATGTGCAAGTGTTCTGTGTAGTTGTGTACCCACAGTTGTTACTGTTTGGCCCATACTTTCCCATGTGGATAGCTTGAGAGGTATGTTCATGCTACAGCAGCTATAGAGCACTTTTACACTTAAAGAAAGGACAGACCTGTAGAGTAGATATCAGTACTGTTGTCAACTATATAGCCTAGAATGGTATTAATGGACTGTATTTCTCTCTCTCCCCACCCCTTATCTTCAAATATTTATTATTGCTATGCATTAGTTATGGTTTGCAATTAGCATAGGTTGCTCCATGAACTTTATTTTGGGGCATGTGTTTTATTATTCTTATGCATTGGTTAAGGTTTACAGTTAGCATACATTGTTCCATGAACTTTATTTTGGAGCATGTTTTTTATTGTTATGTATTACAATGGTTGCATATTAACATATCTTGTTGAATTACCTATTATTTTGGCCATATGCCATAGCTGTTACTGGCATGTTGTTAATATACTACCTGTTGTGTTATTCATTGTTGTGTCTCACATAATACGCATTGAAATGAAATGGTGTTATTTCCAATGTCCTGGCATGCAGTTATTACTAACAATGGTTTTGTTCATAACTAACCTAAATGTAGTGCTTCACCTCCATAATCACATCACATCAGGGTAGGCCAGTTCCTGCTGATCTGCCTACCCTACCTCAGCCAGCAATGACACCAGATAGCAGAATGTCTGCGACCCAAGCCAGTGGTGACTCTCTGCTGGCCCTGCATCACTTTTGGGTGGAACCACCTCAAGGGATGGGGTCCGGCCCTCACCTGGGAGCAGTGGCAGAGGGTTGGCAGTCACCCAGGATCAACTACTGGCCATAGTGTGCAGGACTGTTCATAGGAGCTATGAACAATGCTTGAGCAGGCTTGAGGGAAGACTCAACAACTTGGTAGGGCCTGCTGGCCCTGGTGCCCAGCCTCCAGCACAGTCATCTTTGGTGAAGTGAAGGTACAGTGTGGACTGCCCATGGATGGAGACCTCAGTCACACTGCTGACATCTGGAGGCACATGCACTTCAGATTCCACAACACCCTCCCCACCCAAGGTGTTTACCCCTCATGTGTCACACCCACTGCCTCTGTCTGCTGTGTTGTCTGTCTTGTCTGTCTGTCCTCTCCTACCTTTTTACCTCCCCACATGTACTTATCTCCCTTCCCCAACATTCCACTCTCTCCTTATAAAAAAATGAGCACCTGTCCCACAAAAAAAATATTACCCAATACATAGCTCTCCATTTCACACATGTCAACTGGACTCAACTAATTTGGTCTAATTGGCTTGATAACAAATTTATGTTGTCCACATCCGAGTCCAAATTCATCTTCAAAATCTGTCAAAATGCACAGCTGTTGCTTTACAAGAAATGCAAATGTATGGTTCTTCCCTGCACCCATCCTGCACATTCCTACCTACCTTTCACTATGTTTTCCCCTGCTTGCCCCCATTTCACCATGGTCCTATCACTACCTTTTTTATTTTATTTTTATTTTTTTAACGTGGGTTTGCGTGGAGCTAAGCTGAACACTGTGATGATTCGCTATGTGCCACACCATGCAAACCCACTTAAATGAGCTGTAAACTGTCTTAATGATCCTATTTGTTTCTCACAGTGTTAGGCACATGTGTAAAATAATCTCCCATGCCATAAGTTGAACCCGGGTCCCTTTTAACTACAGTCTTCTGCACTAAACCACTAGGCCACACAGATCTTAATTAAAGCAGGTGTTTTCAGGAAAACATACTGATTGCCACTGACAGACTGAAGTTGAACTTAATGGGAAAAATAGGAGTGTACCTTGGACTCTGATGCAAAAATACACCAATAGACAGCCAAATAAATAATAATGGTAGTACTTTAGGCATTCAATAACAGGTAAATGTTCCCTTTTATCTGAAATATCTTTAAACACACCTGTTAAGGCATCAGTGGCACAGTACATAAATTCAACTGGGAACCTGCTGCAGAACAACTACCTGGGAAAGCCATGTACATACTGATGGATGTAGATGTGTGTCACAGCTGTATGTATGCACATATATCTGGAATTATACTTGCTGCCACACCGATGCAGTACCTCAGTCTGTTAAATCCCTTGCATACAGTTCATTTTGTCACACACAGTACTGGGTTCAAATCCAGTGTATTACACTTCAATTACATTGTTGTGAAGACAGCAAGTTATGACTGAGTCATGCAATTTTAATCCCCATAGGTTACTGCTACTGAATTATCTGCTACCCAGTTTTGCAAATTAAAGGCCTGCAGGTAGGAACACACTGCACACATTCATATAGCCTACCTATATGTTGCCTATTACTCTGCTATTGGCACTGTTGCAAAACAGAAGTACCTTAAGTACATGCCTTGATTGGACTGTAAATGGTACCCTCACCCTGGCTCTGTTGTAATGACAAGGCCGACACTGCCGACACTGCTACACATACAGCTTGTTAGCCTCCAAAATGTTCACACTCTCCCTTATGTGTCCTAGGCTGCAGCAGCAGCTGCAGACTGAAGCATACACAGTTGTATGTTAAGGTAGCTGCTACAGACTGACCATACCTCCCATCCCCACATAACAGGTGATCCAGACACAGCCATACATAAAAGGGGGGGGGCAAAGGCACAGAGATAGGGAAATGTTTCAAAGTCTACCCCTACAAAGCTAGTAAGTAGATAGAATAGTAGCTACCATATTAGCATGCATATTCTGATGGGTATGAAGTGTGCCACTCACATGTCTCTCTCATCTTACTGACTGCAACCCACAATGTTGGCCAGTGAACTACCAGATGATCACACTGTCATGTGATAATGACCAAACAGATGAGGCACGACTGTGTAAATACTTCATACATCTCTACAGTGGTCAGTATTTGTGCTTAACCTCTGTGATGCTGTAGTCTCCACACCTCAGTATTGTCCATCTCAAAAACTAAGAAAGGGGCCAAGGCCTACATGAAGGCCTCATATATTGCACTGTGGTACCATGCCATTGGCTAATGATAGTGCAGTTTAGCTGTTTTGAATGCAATTAGCAATTCTGAGCCATGGATTGGTGCATAGGAAATTATCTGTTAATGAGCATTACCTACAACAGGCAAGCAACTGCTTACGGGGAACAGGTTTGTATGTGGTTTTACTCACACAGGCAGCATATGTACAAAGCCGTTAAAAAGGAATGCCTCAAAAAAAAAAAAAGAAATACATCACGCTACCAAGTATGTACTAGATGCCCCCATAAAATGGGATGCAGATGGGTGGATGGAGTTATGGGGAATAGGGATAGTGATGTGTCAGTAATACTCTGCTGTCCAATGCCTACAGGCATGCCTCTCAACTGTCCCTACTTTGAATCAAATCTCTGCTCTGTCCCTCCTACAACAGTCACCTGTTGTAGTAAAGATAGTGGATTACAAATAAGACATAGTGACACTAAGTAAGGGTGTATACTCCTGTAACATCAAATGATGCACTGTAATTCACCTCCACTCAGTCTGTCAATGTCACAAATAAATAGGTCTAACATTGTATAAGTGTCCCTGAAAATCCCTGATGTACTCTGGCTAAGTCCATAATTTGTGGACATTCATCCCTGTCTGTTTGAGAGCTATGCCTAACATAACAGTCAACACCCTACAGTACGAAATCAGAACTCAAACCAAACATAGCTGTCAACCGTTTGGCACAGCCTAAGCCTCTGGCATCCCCTCACCACACCCTCTGCATGTGATGATACCTGTGCCACATCCCTGCCATCCATGCCATCGATGCAGGGACATGCAAATGTGTCTGTTGCACAGGGTGACTATATTACTTTACATGTGTTTGTGTCATGCAGTAGTGTTATGCCATGGCAGTTATTGTGGACCATGACAGGTACTGTATGCTGGCATGTGTCTTGACTACACATTAAACTTCATGTATCCTCATTGCCATTTGGTACACTGGTGGTAGTGTTACAGAATGACAGGTGTGCCACAGATCTTTGTATGTCTGTGTCCCAGGAGTCTGTGTTGTTCAACGATGGACACATGACAGCAATACAGAGGTACAGGGTGGCAAGACAACACCACAGAAATATAGTGTCAGAAGGGTATGCCAGTATATGTGCATGACTCCCTAGGTGCAAATGTGTAGAACAGTGTGACAGGGAAAATGGGGACAGTCAGTGTCTTCATGCTTTCATGCCCTGTGACAAGGTCTGCTACCCTTGATACATGCAACCTGGGTATGCTACACATACAAATCTAGATGGTGGCGGACATCAATTATGCTTATATAGATGGGGGCAATTTAGGGCCAGCAGCTAGTCACAGTGCTATAAAATGTATAACCAATAAATGGCCAGATGACAATGTCTTCAGTGCTGGAAGGGGATATGTTTATACACACACACACACACACACACACACACACACACACACACACACACACACACACACACACACACACACACACACACACACACACACACACACAAGTTAGATGCTTTAAGATTCAAATCCCTACCTATCCAATATTACACACTATAGCCTGCAGTACTTATCGCATGTGCCGTGCTGTTTATCTGATATTGTATTCTCAGCCAATGCTCTTAAGATGGATGACATCAGCAGGCCTTGTAAAGGAGGCCAATGATGAGGCCAGCAGTTAGTCACAGGGCATAAAATGTGAAACTATTGCACAGCCATTGCCCATGTGGGCTTGCCTGAAGTGCTGCATGGGGATATATTTAGACACACACAGTTGTATTATGTGAGATTAGAACTTCTACCTATCTAGTATTCTACACTACAGTTCACAGTACCTATCGCACACTACATATGTGATGTCTGCTGCATATATTGCTGCAGGTACAGTACTTGTGGAGTACACAAAGTGGTCTTGTGTTAGTCAGCATATGTGGCCTGCTGAGTGATTTTGTTTGGTACTGTTATTGTATCTAGTGTCCTAGGGGAGGAACACCTGGTAGTATCCCTGCTATGTGTGTACACTTACCAGTCTGGCCATATGTAGCTGTTTGCAGTTAGCGACATGTTGCCATGGAAAATATGGCCTGTGCAAATAATGTATTGCACCCATTGTACATTACACCACCTGTGTGCCTATGTCTGTCTACAGGGTGACAGTCCACAGGCACAGGGGTCTGAGGTGAGTGGATTATGTACTGTTGTGGCTTTGGTCTGGTTCCATTGGACATCTGTTGTGATGTGTATGTGCAGATAACCCAGCATTCTGGGATATGTGCAGACGTTTGTACATCCCCACCCATATCTATATCAATATGTATAACAGGGATGTCTCCTTAAATGTAGTTGTGTGTATAAGTAATGTAAATGTGTTAGTTGTTGCTTAGATCTCTGTTGAAACTGTTTTGTCCCACCCCCTCCCTATTTTTGATTTGTAGTTTAAATTTGGTGGCTATTGCAGTTGCCCGTCCCACTGTAGATTTGATCTGGGACACTACCCCAGTCTCATCTCTTTACCACATTCTACCTAATAAACACTTTCTGCACTTGCTTTTAGTCCTTTTTTAATTTAATTGCATTTTTTAAACTGTGTTTGGTCTAATATTGCTACATACTCAAGTGTGCTAGCTTGCACTGCATGTGAATTATTTTTACTACTGTTTTTGCTACTTTTCAGTAAAAAAAAAAAATTAAAAAAAAGTAAGCTTGTCTCCTACCTTTACTGAAACTAGTGTTCCAGATACAGATTTGCTGTATCTAGGACTGTATGTAAGCTTCTGAGCCTCCCAAGCCTTTTTGTGTTAGAGGGAGGCCTTCTAGCTTATCAGTGGGAGTGGTAAGCACTAGGTAACCTGTCTACCACATAAGGAGTGGTTCTGACCCAGAAATTGTAGTCATTGGCCGTCTGGGCAATCTTCCATCTCTCTCAACTTTCTGATTTGAAAGCCTGTATTTGCACTTGTTTCTGTCCTGTAACTCGTCTAGTGCAGATACAGATTCTTAGTTTTAGCACTTAAGTTTGCTTATTCATGCTCAGCACTTGTTCAGAACTTGTAAGCACTAAATAAGCTACTAATTACTATAGCATTCAATCTTCCTCATTACCTAGAGGAAAACAGTTTTTGTATTTACTTTTCTCACTGGCTTAGAGAAAAACAGCTCTCATGCTCACTTTCCTCACTTATCTAGAGGAAAATAGTTTTTTATTCAGGCATGTCCAAGGGTCAGCTCCCGGTGTTCTCTCCTGTCTATCTGATGAATCTGGGCATCTTGAGGCAATGGAGAAATTGCCTCATGTACACAGACAACCCTCTCCTCCTAACACCCAACACTGCAACCTGTGAGTGATGCAGTTATCTAACCAAACTAGAGGTAAAGCTCTCTCCAACCAAGACTGAAATTGACAGTCATGAGAAGAAGGTAAAAATTTGCACCACACCACACTCATCACATAGTCTCACTAAATCTACACCACCAAAATCCACACATAGTAACGCAAAAACATTCATGGAGGCTCTCAATAATAATCTGTCTAAGCAACAGAGACCTCCAAAGCAGAAATGCAAGCAACCTCCATCCCCCAACATAACTTGAATGACACATAGCCCACAGACTCAGTGTGCCACTCAACCACAGCCAATAAGGCAAACAACGTATCCAACACATTAGTCATATGTGACTCTATAGTCAGGCACACTGATGTCCCACTCACCAGGCTAAACAAGAAGGTTACTGTCAGCTGCCTGTCAGGTGCCACCACATAACCCACGCACTCAGGTCACTCCACAACAAGTACAAATATGACTCTGTCATTGTCCATGTTGGTGTGAATGACCTGAGATGTACCTCGCTGGACTACATGAAAAGAGATATGGAAGAGCTCTCTGATCTTGTAGCCCAGGCAGGTATGACCCTAGCCCTGAGTAGCACTCTGCCATCGCCCAGGATGATACTGCAGTAGACCTGGTTCAAGGCTGCAGAGAGCACCACTGCACTACCAGGCTATAACTCATACCACACTTTTTGGCCATGTAACCTGGACTGAAACACCAAAAGCGGAGGTGTGTCCATATTCATTAATGATATCCACACCTCCAGGCTAGTTGCTCAGCATAATGCATCTGAGGTTATCCAAGTGCAACTAACTCTGGGCAAAACTGCAATCCAAATTGTAGCTTGCTACAGATCCCCCACCATGCCTCAGAATTCCCACTCCTCTTTTCTTGATGTACTGGAAAATATTAGGGTTCAACCAAACACCCTAATAATGGGCGACTTCAACTACCCCACCATTAACTGGGAAAACTACTCATGTACCAAAGCTCAATGCTTTCTGGAATTCATAAACTCCAATGCCCTAGATCAACTTATCCACACCCCCACCAGAGGCAACAATATCCTAGACTTAGTCATTACCAACATGAGTGACTGGTGTTCCACACCTGAAGTCAACTCCTTGTTGGTCTGACCATAAGCTAATCACCCTTGATATCCACATCCCACCCCCATCTCCCATTAAGGAAACCACAGTAAAAAGTTTCTGTAAAGCTAACTTCATGCTTCTTAAGTCAGAAGTGGTGAACTTCATGACACCTATGCAGATGGACAATACAGTTACAACTGCTGCATCCTACACAAATGCACTCTATAAGCACTTACATGAGTGCATGGATCGTGCTATCCCAAACAGAACCAAGACGCTATCCTCCAAAAAAAGAAGCCAATCTGGTGGTCCCCTGCCATAAACAAACTGTACAACAGAAGGAAGAAAATGTTGCAAAAGAGAGTAAAATCCCATGAGTGGAGGAGCTCCCTGCTCAGCCACAGTTAGAAGCTGAGATCCCTTATAAGATCCTCCAAAGCTAGGTAAAAAAACAAAATCGCCACTAATTCCAAGGACAACCACAAAGCATTCTATGGCTATGTCAAGAATCTCAATGGCAACACCCAGATCTGCTCTGAGTTACAGCACAAAGGCAAGAAAATTACAGAACCAACTGATACTGCCAACATCCTGGTAGATAGGTTCAGTGCTAACTTTACCCCCCCCTCACCCCCTAAATGGCCCATATCTATACAGGAAGAATGCAGAGTCCCTGTAATCACTACTACACAGGTAAAAGCTGCACTCTCTAAAGCCAAAAACACAGCATCCATGGGACTGGACAACATCCCAGGCTGCATTTTACACAAACTTCAGAACGAACTGGCTCCCCACTTAAGCACCATGTTCAATAATAGCCTCACATCAGGCTTTGTACCCACTGAATGGTGCTCAGCAACAGTTATCCCACTCCAGTATTTATCAGAGATGCCTTCCCTTTTAGGGATTTTGCTCTGCAAAGGGGGAGCCACCACTGATCTCGGGAACTCTTGACCTATTAGCGTGACAAGTCTGGTCTGCAAGGCCATGGAACGTATCATCATGGAACTCATAAACAAAGACATTGGTAATCTGCAAACTCTGGATCCCACCCAGTTCGGGTTTGTGAAAGGCAGGTCATGCCTCCTGAACCTGATCAACTTCTTTGAGGCAGTCACCAAAGCCGTAGATGAGGGTAAGGTGGTTCACACAGCCTATCTTGACCTCACCAAGGCTTTCAACACCATCCCCCATTCTGGAATTATAGCTAAACTCACTAAACTAGGTATAAATCCCTACGTCACAAGATGAGTTGCCAACTGGCACACTGACAGAACCCACACTGTAAAAGTTGCAGACTTCAAATTTGACCTCAAAGCAGTAACAAGTGGAGTACCACAGGGTTCCGTCCTGGGACCTCTCCTGTTTGGTGTCTACTTCTCTGAAGTACAGGCTAACACAGAAGGCCTCTGGCTAATGAAGTACACAGATGACTGCAAACTAGGAGCCATAGTCAAGTCCCCAAATGATGTGGACATTCTACAGAAGGACCTCACTGAGAGATACCTGGTGTCAGAGCCATGGCCTCAAGCTCAATGCCAAAAAGTGCAGTATCATCCCCTTTGGTAAAAACTCTGTACCCATCAACTACCACATAGGCAGCAATCTACTTAACACCGAATGCATGATAAGAGACCTTGAGACCCAGGTGGACAGTAGTCTCTCCTTTGATAGTCACATCGCCGCAGTAGTCAGGAAGTCCTTCTATGTGGCACACCTCATCATAAAAGGGTTCTCATCCAGGAAAAAAGAGGTCATTGTTCCCCTCTACTCGACACTCATTATGCCCATTACAGAGTACAATGCCCCTTTTGGAATGTACCTCACAATACATCTGCAGCAGTTGGAAAGGGCACAGAAGTACCTCACAAAGAGGATCACTGGCCTCAAACAAATGCCCTACTCTGACCACCTCAAAAAACTCCAGCTTTACTCCATAGCAAATCGCCTACTCTGAGGTGATCTCTGCCTAACATATAAAGCTATGTCAAACCCAGAGCTGTTGAACATGCTGTACCTAAAGAAATCCCAATCCCTCCAAGCTACACACTCTAGGGACCTAAAACTGGTCACCACAATAAACAGGACATGCTGGAGGGATAGATTCCAGTCCCAGAGACTTCCCATACTCTGGAACAGGCTACCCATCTGTGTCAAGCAAAGATCCTCATTAGCACTCTTCAAAAAAATCTTGATGAGTGGATGGGAAATAGGAAATACACCTGGGGATCACTTCTGTGTCTCTGCTCGACAGTGCCACGAGAAAATAACTTTCTTGGGTGGGATAAGCCAGGGAACCTTGTTGGCTAGGCTTACGTAGGCCCTTGGTCCGATAGCCTAGTACCTACCTATGAACCTATGAACCTATTATGTAGATGTATGTGGGTTGTCTATGTATCTCTGTACTTTATATAGCTATAGATACATCTTGTTATTATATATATATATATATATATATATATATATATATATATATGTATATACAGTATGTGTCACATACTGATAGAGACACCAAGCAAGTGTGAGGGTGATAGAAAAAAACAGATTTGTATATGTAGCTGTATGTATGTACAGACATTTTTCCACATAGCAGGTCTTTGGATGGTACAGGCAACAGACTTGAGCTCAAGTTAGTTAAGTGTAGAAGCATGCCCAGTGTGATTTTTAGTACTTACAAGGTGATTCCAGGCCAGAGCTACCTGTACTCCAGTCCAGGATTTTTGCTTGCTGTAGGCCATTGGCTAATGCACCTGCTACCACAGTATTGCAGTTCCCTACTATTGTCCAAGGCATTCCCTGGCTGTTTGCTGTCCTTAATATGTGACATATTTTAGAACTGTACAGAGCTTCACAGACTGTCCAGGCTTTTGCCTCATATATTTAGCCCATTTCACATAACTGTGTGGTTTTCTGTCAAATTAGTGGCAAATCAGTGAAGGCCGAAGTAAAGAAATAATGGCAGACATTTGAGTTTCAGACTCCATGCACATCAGGAGAGTAATGCTAATGCAGGACCTGTTATTCTATTGACATTCTATATTTGTAGGTGCAAATGTTTGAAATTTGTACCAATTTGTGGGTCTTGGTCCCACTTTTATTCATTTTATTTGGCCAGATTTCCTGCTCTAAGCGGTTGAAAGGTATGATGTGACTGGGGTACATGGTGAAACACCACACACAGGGTGATAGTCTGCATACCTCTTCCTGTACATGTTTTTTCAGAATATCCAGCATTTTGCCCCATATGTTTGCTGTGTTCTTCATACATTTTTAGTTTTCCAGTGCTATATTGTAAACAGCTGTCATTGACTTGTTATACTACTGACACATTTAAGTGATGGCCTTTACATCTTGTAGCTAATCTGACATGTTGCAGCCTGCTGTTATACTAGCCACCTGCTAGGTTACTCAGAGCGTGTATAATGACTGTCTGTAGGTATAGTACTTTGTTCCCCCATTCACTCGGGCTTTGTCCAGCTTCCTTGCAGTCACAGACTGAGGGCTTTTGACAGTTTGTGTGGCTACCACCATATGCAAAAGATGTTGAATGCTGCCAGATTCAAACCTTCAGCACCATCACACAGGTTACTGTCCCTGGCCCAGTGAGCCACACCAGCCACCAGACAAAGAGGTTTCATTCCTCACACTATCAACATGATAGAGGAATTGTCTGGTCTATAGGTATATCATTGCAGACTTACTGTTACAGCAGTTGTATGGGAACACTGATGTGATTGGGGTAAGGGAAGACCAACCTATGCTCTGCTGGAGTAGACAGTCTTGTGACTGTCCTGTGACCCCACTGTTTGGCATCTCCCTGGAATAATGTTGTGGAGTTTCCAGCCATGTGGCCTAGTGGATATTATGGGGCACAAACTAGTGGACAGAGTACCTGATGTCCTAAGTGGCTGTTAGATCTTGACAAGCAGCCCTGTAGCCCACTATAGCTCTCTGCATGTAGCCCAGTAGCACACTATATATAGCCCACTATATTCCCTTGCATACATGTGGCAGGTCCATACATACATACATTACCATATTGTAGCACCCCTTACAAGTGGTGCACAGCAGAGTGACTTACCTTGCAAAAGCAGCAATTGACAAACCTGTAGTTTGGAGCTGACTCTGTCTGATGCATGTAGTTCACAGCCAATACATGGTGAGGTGAACCTTGTGTGGACTGGCTAGCATCATTTTACTAATATGTATCCGAGTCAGGGTGAGGTGTCAATCCCTAGGGCAAGAGTTTGTCAGTGCATGGGCTATGTGTTGTCTCTTGGCCAAGACCAAGGCATATTGAGCATGCCTTAATCTGCCTACAGGGACTGCCTCAGGAGGTTCCTCCTCTGCGTCCCCCTGTTGTTGTGGCTGTAGTGACCTAGGCACTGGTGGGGGCTGTGTATCCCTTCCCTTTGCCGAACCTGCTGCAACTGTTTCTGCAGGATCATATTGTGTAGCATGGCACATGCTGTGAACATCTGTGCACATGTGGCTGGAGAGTAGTGCAAGGCTCCACCAGATATATTGTGGCACCGGAACCATGACTTCACAGCCCAAGCATATGCTCTGTCATGCTTTGTGATGTTCCTGGTTTGTGTGTGTGCCTCATTATGGCATTATTCAGTAAGTGTGTGTGCATTTCTGATGGGTGTCATCATCCATGGTATCAAGTGTATAGCCAACATCCCCCAGTAAATGGCCATGTGGAATGTCCCCCCTAGAAAACATCTGGTACAGCTGTGATGCATGCCAAATATGTGAGTCATGATAACTGCCAGGGGTGCCAGCACACATATTCATGATAATGCCCTGGGTATTGCACACGACCTGGCAGTTGACAGAATGGTACCCCTTGCAGTTGATGTAGACTCAACCGTCTTCAGCGGGTGGTGCCCTAATGTGTACATGAGTGCAGTCTATGGTATCCAGTAGCTCAGGGTAGCGTGCTACACAATAGAAGAGTCACATACCGCTGGTCCTCTCCTCAGGGGTATGGAGGAAATAAATGCGCTCTCTGGCATGTGATAGCATGGCATCCAGGAACTGGTGGAGTACACTAGATGCTGATGCCTCTAAGACCCTCTCCATGTCAGCAGTTTGTGTTTGGAAAGTACCTGTAGCTAGTATCTTAAGAGCTACATATATCTTTGTTTCCACTGGGATGGGTCCCCTCTGTTGGTTCTGGGTCTGAGTGAAGGTTGGCAGAGCTCAATGAGTTCTTGCAGTATATCCCTGTCCACCCTGTAGCACTATACACTCTCTAGCTCATGAAGCCCCTGGTAGGTTTCCCTTGGCCTGAATACTCTTCTCCTTCTTAGTCTAGGCCTGTGGTCAGGAGCAGCAGCAGCTGCATTGACCTCAGCATTTAGTACATACATATGTAGCAGATCTGCAGCAGCCCCTAGCATTCTCTAGGTTAAAATTCCCAAGTCTGTACTCCAATGGTGCAGAGTATGGGGGAAATCAGATTGCTGGGTGTAGGCATACTTTGTTGTGCTCTGCTGTACGTGTAGCCAGTAAGATTGGCTAGCTATGATGGATTCCACCTGCCAAGTACATCATTAAGGGGTTTAATGGCTCTAGTTTAAGTGAAACAGGGCTCACCAGTACTTAATACATCATTGGCTTTCTCAACCAATTTTTTTTTTTTGCAGTCTTCTTTGCTGAGCACTATGGTGCACTGGACAAACCCACACTGTAGGGGTAAACAAGGCTTAGCAATGAGCAGACGTGCAGCCATAGAAGGCACATTCAGCATGGCTGTGCACCACACATACATGCTCAAACACCCTCAAACCCACTGAAACACATGCCCTGAAGATAAACAAAGCTTAGCAGTCACTGGGCACCCCCCCCCCGACTGAGCAGAGTGGCACACTGCACAAACAAGTGCCGCTGAGCTCCGATGCATTTATAAGTTTGTGGACACACCCCCTTTTGATGTCCCCTACCTCATCTCTGGACACCAACACAGTTCTGTGCCTACATGGATGGGAGCTGCAGACACAGATACCCATTTGTGCTATTCAGTAACCCCAGCTCATTTGCATACAGATCTGTGCACAGTACCTGGTAACTATATGGTTTCAGGCTCTGCCTCATTAGCAACCACAGCAGTTCTACATGGTACATACTCAACACAGGGTCCTGTAATGCATTACTGTCACATACCCACAAATTATGCTTTTTACATTATTTTTTTTATTTTATTTTCCATAATGGCATGTTTGCGCACTGTGGCATACTGTGCAAACATACCTAGAGTATTAAAAAAATACATTATTTTCCATATGGTTTTGGACACACAGTCATTAGTTTTGCACATTACTGTGTCGCCTATGATATTTCTGCCACTGTCCATACAGTTTTACAGCCTCTTGTGTCATTTTTACATTCTGTACATGGACTTTTTCCATGTACATTAAGGGCACCAACAAGGGGTCTGCACAACTGCCTATCTGCTTGCTGGATCTCTTTACCTGCCTCATTTCCATGCATTTCACCTGCTTATGAGGTGATTTGTATGCAACAGACACTTTTGTGTTCACACGTTCATCCACACCCCTCAGCTTCCGTTACTGGATCGCACATCTGCTTACTTCTGTGTAAGCACCATGCCACTATGCCTACATGGCAAATAAGTCTATCTAGGCTTTATTAAATTTCCCCCATAGTGTACTATGTGAAATTTTTCATAAGTTCCACTTTTTAGTGTTGGAGCAAATAGATTTACTAAGTTTTGCTACTGGATGCAATAACGTTTTGTAAGTCCAGGAACTGTACTGGCAGATTTTTCTTAGAGTCAATCATATTCCCACACTAAATGAAATGATTAATATCAAATGTTTACTTAAATTAAAGTTGTTTTAAATAGTTAAATAGCCATTACTTAGGAAAATTATTCTTGACATTTTTTTAAATGATTTAAGAAATTATAAGTATACTTGTGAAGAAGTTTTTCTTTGTACATTAGATGTTACATCATTGCGCACTAGTATTTAACAGGATGAAGGTTTGGAATTTTTTAGTTTGTACTTGGATAAAGTTTGAAAATGTGACAAGACTTTCATAAGTATGGTGAATCCACAGAGATCTCAGTAATTCCCCTAACAGGTCATAGTCTTAGCCTTGAGACACAAGACACTCAGCATATCTAATTTCTTGGACAAATGTTTGAATCCAATAGTCCAAAAAAGTAAATACCATTTAAAAGATTCTTGGACTTTTTTTTAATGATTTAAGAAATTCTAAGTTTATTGGTGATGATTTTTTCTTTGTACATTAGATGTTACATCATTGTACACTAGTATTCATCAAGATGAAGGTTTGGAATTTTTAAGTTTGTACTTGGATAGAGTTTGTAAATGTGACAAGACTTTCATAAGTATGATCAATGAGCTTATGCAGTTAGTATTAAAAAATATATATATATTTTTTAATAAAGTCATTTACCACCAGAACAGTAGTGTTCTATGGGGGGCAAGGTTACCCCCCATCCACAAAGATCACAGCAATGTAAATGTTCATTTTTTCTGTTGCTATGGCAACTCTGAAGAAAGTGAAGTGTTTTCAGGAAACCTTTTAGAGATGATGTCATTGTTATACATTTAATGTTGACAGATGCTTTTTGAATATTGGTGGTTTTATGAGCCTTAACTTAAGTATAAATGGTGAATAGTAAATGTTATTTATTGTCTGATGAAGTTCAGTAGATTAAAATAAAGAGGAACAAAAGCGTTTACTAAAACATATTTGTATGTCCTCCAGATGTATTCTGACTAAGGTGGCAGCTTGACCAGTTTTTTTTTTTCATGAACTTATTAGATTTCCTTTGGGTAGATGTTGTTACTGAGTTAAAAAATTAACTAAGGAATGAATGGTTAGAAAGGAAAATAACTGTAGCAGAAATGAAGTATGTGTTGAAAGAGGTAAATATGGATTCAGTGACAGGATTTGATGTAACTGAATATTATATGTATAAAGATGGGAGTGACTGGCAAAATAAGTATTTTCTGGAAGTTTTAAATGAATGGTTGGAGAAAGGCATAAGGAAAAGGTATATGTGTTGGTGTAATGAAATGGATATGGGAGAAAGGAGAAAAGGAATATATAAGGAATTGGAGACTGATAGTGTTAACTAATGTGGGTTATAAAATATTTATGAAAATAATACAAAAAGATTAGAAAATAAAGCAAATAATTTCCTTGAGGAAATAATATTTTGAAAAGAGGAAAGAAATATTAATGGTAATGAGGGAAATCGTAGATGATATAAACAGAAATTCTGAAGTTAAAATTATGGCAGCTGATAAAATGCAACATGAAATTTTGTGGGACATATTAAAGTGATAAAATTGTAAAAATATTTGTTACAGCATGAAAGTTATTGTGAGTAGGTGGTTAAGTCAAGAAATAAAGAGCCCTGTTATACAGGGATGTCCAGCAAGTAGTATTCTATTTGTGTTGATCATGAAATCAGTGGAGCATAAAATAAATACAGTTCTGAGGATAGCAAGATATAGATCCTTATAGAGAATTCAGTTACCAGTGATCTTTGCTTATGCAGATGATATAATTCTAATGACTAAAAATAAGGACTGGATGGAAGATGGGATTAGGCTACTTAATAAACACTTTAAGTAAAAGTACATGAACAATGGAAAAAATAGAATGTATTTGGTTTAATAATGAAGTAATAGACAAATTAGATATACAGTTTGGGATTAATCTGTATAAGACAACAATGGGATAATGCAGTACAACACTGAGGAATATTTGAACATTTTGGAGGACATAAATTGATGTATAAGAAAAAAGTATATTTAATTAAGTCTGACTTATTTGGAAAAAATGCATATTTAGTAAGTGAATTTATGATGCCTGCAAAGTATGAAAAAGAAGTCATGGTGATTGTATTGTCTTTTATATCAGGATCAAGATTAAACCCATTCAAAACAGGGGTATTATGGGTCAAGGAAGAAGAAGAAGGAGGATTAGGACCAATGAATACAGTTGTACATGCAGCATCTTTAAATTTATTCAAGGCATTGACATGGTTAAAAGAAAGTAATAAATATTTGATAAGTGTAATAATGAGAGAAAAGAATAAGGGAATATGTAAAAGAATAAGTGCGTTGAAAAGATGAAAAGGACATGGCAATAAGGAAATGAAAGAATACTAAGAGAAGATCTTATTATGGAAAATAAATGTAAACAATATTGAAAAAAAAAACAAGAAGGAATGGTATATAAATATAATGAATAAATATTATTGTATATATCCATTGAAGCAAATAGAGAATGAGATAAAGAAAGCCATAAGAGTGAGATATGAATGGGGTAAGAAACATTATGAATGTAGGGATTTTTTGTGGAGGTTATCAATTAAAAAAGCTATCAGTAAAAGCTAATATGCCATATAAAATAATTCAAGAAAGAGTGTGCAGTTATTTTGGTAAAATTGAAATGGCAGAGCATATTTTCTTATGTTGTAAAAGAGTATAGAAATTGTGGGGCAATGTATGTGAAAATAAGTTTGTGCAAGAGATTAAAGGAATACAAGATATAAACGTGGATATGATAGAATATAGGTAAGATGGTAATAAAGTGCAGAAAGATTTTAAGAAATTTGATAAGAGGTGTCTGCATAATTTGGTAAAATAGTAAAGGAGGATATTAGTATTATGAGGTAAATTAAAAATGTAAAAGGAGAGTTGAAAAGAACACAAGAACAAATTATGAGTGTTGTAGTAAGCTTGTGTAAAATGTGCAGAAGAATAAGCAGATGGAAAATGAGGAAATGGAAAGTAAAAAGAAATCTAGAATGAGTTAAGGGGGAATTTGAAACCCATGCTTCAACTACTCATTCTGTAAATTTACAGAATGAGTAGCTGAAGCAAAGGTTTGTTTATGAAGAGTTATGTAGTGGGATACTAAAAAGTATATGGAAGAAAGATGAGAGGAAATAACAAATTAAAAAAATGGAGACACAGCACACTAAATAACATAGATTAGAATTTTTATGAGAAAAATACAGAGGAGAGTGGAAGGAACGCTAGTGGATATTATAGAAGAAAGCAAATATGGCAAAACAGGAAGGGATGTCAAGAATTATTATTGTTTGAGAGATAAATTGTGGATGATAGTAGAAGAAAAAGATAGGATGTGAAACTTGTGGGAGGTGATATTAGCAAGACATTGTATACAGTAAGAAATGATGCTTTCTGGGATATTATGACAAAGTATGGAACATGTAACAGAATTATGACACTGTGCATGCCAGCATATCAAAATAATAGAGTATGAATATTAGTGAATGGATGGCTGAGTAAAGAAATATGCATGAAGTGGGGTATAAACTAGGATGCCCCATGAGTGAAATATTGCTTGCATTGGTAATAAATGTGATAGTGAGCAAAGTGGCTTATAAAATGAAATATACTAGACTTGTGATGCAAAAAGAGGTATTGATTACACTAGTTTTGACATATGCAGATGACATAGTTCTTGATAAGAACAAAATATGGATTAAGGAAGTGTTGGTTTGTCTGAATGGATGTTTGAAGAAAATGGAAATGACCTTAAATAAAAATAAAAGTAATGGTTTAAGTGATTTGGTTAAAACTGGGGATGTGTATTTTTCAAGGATTAAAGTGTCTTTACTCAGAATAAAATTTGGGAAAAAAATAAGTATTTATGATGCAATGTCAGGGCTTGATAAAAGAAGTAAAAGTAACATGTCTTCTGTGGAGGATGTATAGATTAGCATTTGGAAAAAAGTTTATCTGGTGAATTTGGTATTAAAGGGGAAAATAGAATACATGTCAAGTGTTTATATGATCCCAGTAAAATATGAAAAGGAAAGTGTTCAATTTGTGTTTTCTTTCATATAGTGCTCAAGATTAAACCAAGTGAAAAGAGGTGTGTTATATGAAAATAAAGGGGGATTGGGGGTTACTAAATCCAGCTGTTTATGCTACTTCTTTAAATTTCTATAGGTTATTAAGGTTGGGATTGGGGTTATTAAATCCAACTGTTTATGCTATTTCTTTAAATTTCTATAAAGTATTAAAGCTGGTATAAGAAGAGAATAAGAAATTAATACTGAGAATGCTTCAACATAAGTACAAAAAAATTCTAGGAGATGATAAGAATGAAAAAAAAAACATGTAGATGAAGAGATTGAATTATCTAGAAAAAATACTAACATGGAAAATAAAAATTGATGTTATAAAAAAGATAGAAGAATGTGATATAATAATGTGATTAAACAATATTGTTATGTAAATGAGTGGGAAAAATTACCAGAAAAAGTGACTGAAGCCATTAAAGTAAGGAAAAGTGGTGTACCAATATAGTAAACTATTAGGATTTACAATGGAGACTGGTAATAAATAAGTTACCAGTAAATGTAATATGCCATATAAAAAGCAAGAAATTTGAAAGCGTGTTTTTATTTTATAGGGTGGAAGAGACAGCAGAGCATTTTTAATGTAAAGGAGTGTTGAAACTCTGAAAAAAAGTTATGTGATGAAAAATATTTTGAGAGTATTAATGACATAAAATATATGAATATGATCATGTATGGTTATTATTAGAAAAAGAAGAATGAATATTTGAGAATCGGTTTTAAGAATTTATTTTAGTTATGGGTTATATGGAATGAAAGACTAATTGAAAATTTTGCTCATTGGGAAATGGAATTTGGCAGATATATTGCAAAAATTCAGATTAATGTTGTAGAAGAAGGAGTGGAGGTGAATTATGGAAAGATAGCAATAAGGATCTTATAAGAAATAAGATAAGTAGTACAAAATATGAATGTGTTTTTATGCACCTGTAAATATGTACATTTTATAAATATGTAAGTAATGTTTCTTATGCTGGACCCCTACTAGCTGTCATTGGATCTGTTTCATTCAGAATACAAAACAGAAGGGGAAGACACTAGACCAGTCTGAAGAAGTTCTATAAAGTGATTGGAACACAATCACTAATAATAAATATTTTGGTGTGTATGTACTCATGTTCCCCTTTTGTATTGTATTCTGAGTTTTATAGTTTTCTCTCCTTTTTTGATTTCTGTTTCATTCACCTGAATCACCATCAACTCAGGCAGCTGGGACCTCCAAAGGATGGAACATTCAGCAGTGCAGCACGTCCCTACCCATGATGCTCTGTATCATCAGTATTGGAAAATTTTCTATGCACCTGGATTGGGAATTGAACTCGCAGTTTTTCTGATCTTTCCTCACCAGAGACAAGTGTGTGCCCTGTTATGCTGCTAACACTACCATGGCTAAGTCATGCTCCATTTAAATGGTATGAGAGATTGGCTGATTCAGATTAATGCTCCATTTGGCACATTTGAGAGATTGGCTGATTCAGAACAGCTGCAGATGTAAGGGAGTAGCCTGGGCCTAGCATTACTTATTTTTTTGTGGCATATTTCTCCCAAGTTTTGTACACTATGAAAATAGCTTTCATTTCATCTTAAAAAATAACTCACTGGACTGGATTATTAGGTAACTGCAATATACTCAGCACAGTAGTCATCTTGGGATTAGTGCTTCTGTTTTCTCCTGGTGAAAGAAGGAGTGCAGTTACATTATTTCCTGGAGCCTGTTGATCAGAAAGCTTAATAACTGCTTTATAGGTGACAGCTTAGAATATGTGCTCATATTCTGATCCTGGTGAGACTAGGAGCAGAGTGCATTGATTCCTGACTCTTTCTGGTTGGAGAGCGAGTGCCTGTGCTTAACATACCTGATTGGTCTGGTTGCTATTTGATGCATCTACCAAAAAAAGGCTACAAGCCTGCAGACCCTTGCATCATCTGGGTCAAGACTGTGGATCACCAAACAGGCCGTGGCCTGCTTCTCTTCTTGAGATTAGTACTAAAACTAGCTAGTTTTCACTAGAACTAGCCAGGTTTTTTTAGTTTCAGTATTCAAAACTGTTTCCTTGTGCTCAGCACTTGCTCAGAATTCATTGTAAGCACTAAATAAACTACAAATTACTACAGCACTCAAATTTCCTCACTTGTCAAGAGGAAAACAGTTCTTAGTACTTTAATTAATAAGCTCCTATCCAGGCATGTCGATGGTTCAGCTCCCAGTATTTTCTCATGTCCACCTGATGAATCTGGCCATCTTAGGGCAATGTAGCAATTACCTCATGTACACTGCCAACCCTCTCCTCTTGCCACCCAACACTACAACCTGTGAGAGACGCACTTATATAGCCAAACTGGAAGCCAAGCTGTCTCCAGCCAAGACTGGACTAGACAATCAAGAGGAGAAGGTTAACACCTGCACCACACCACACTCAACACATAGTCCTTCAAAATCCACACTACCAAAACCCACACAAAGAAACACAAAGTACACACCCACATTCATGAAGGCTTTCAATAAAAATTTCCCCAAGTAACAGAGATCTCCCAAGCTGAAACATAGACAACCACCCCCCCAACACTACCCAAATGACATATAGCCCACAAAATCAGTGTGCCACTTAACCTCAGCCCATAAGGCAAAACAACGTATCCAATACACTAGTTATAGATGAATCTATAGTCAGGCATACTGATGCCCCACTCACCAGGCTAAACAAGGAGAAAGTTACTGTCATCTGCCTGTTGGGTGCCAGGATCCGGCACATAATGCACACACTCAGGTCACTCCAAAGCAAGTACAAATATAACTCTGTCACTGTCCAGGTTAGTGTGAATGACCTGAGACATACCTCCCTGGACTACATGAAAAGAGACATGGAGGAGCTCTTGGATCTTGTAGCCCAGGCAGGTATGACCCTAGCCCGGAGTAGCATCCTGCCATCACCCAGAATGATACCACAGTACAAGGACAAAATGATTCACTTCAACAATTGGCTAAGCTTCTGGTGTCATTCTAAGGGGGATCCAGTATCTATCTGCCTGGGACGATATGGTCGACAGACCACGATGCTTTGCCAGAGATGGCCTGCACCTGTCACCCCTGGGATTCCGGATACTGGCTAAGGCTCCTGCCACCCCTATAGTGCCTTTTTTAGGCAAGGTTCAAATGCTAAATTCACCACCGTAACAGGTACAAGCAAGCAAACTCTGAGGGTAATGCTACTCAATGCTAGAAGTCTAAACCTAAAAATACACTCACTCAAGGCACCCCCTTAAAAAGGATAACATCGACATCTGTGCAGTGACAGAGACCTGGTTCAAATCTGCAGAGAGCACCCCTGCATTACCAGGCTATAATTCATACCACACCTTTCAGCCACCTAACCTGGACTGAAACACTAAATGTGGAGGCATGTCCATATTCATTAAGGATATCCACACCTCCAGGCTAGTTGCTCAACATAATGCATCCAAAATTATCCAAGTGCAACTAACACAGGGCAAGACTGCATTCCAGGTTGTAGCTTGTAACAGATCCACCACCATGCTCTAGGATTACCACTCTTCCTTTCTTAAGATACTGGAAAATATTAAGGTACAACCCAATACCTTAATTATAGGCGATTTCAACTATCCCACCATCAACTGGGAAAACTACTCATGTACCAACTCATTTGTTCAACGTTTTTCTGGAATTCATAAATTCCAATGCCTTGGATCAGCTTGTCCACACCCCCATCAGGGGCAGCAATATCCTGGATCTGGTCATTACCAATATGGGTAACCGGTGTTCCATGTCAGAGGTAAACTCCTCGCTGGTCAGATCCGACCAAAAGCTAATCACCTTAGACATCCATATTCTACCCCCAACCCCCATTAAGGAAACCACCATCAAAAACTAATCCAAAGCCAACTTCATGCTTCTTAAGACAGAAGTGGCAAACTTCATGACACCCATACAGATGGAAAATAGAGGCACAACTGCTGAATCTTACACAAATGCACTGTATATGCACATACACGAGTGAATGGATCATGCCATCCCCCACAGAACCAAGACACTATCCTCCAAAAAAAGGAAGCCAATCTGGTGGTCCCCTACCATAAACAGACTCTACAACAGAAGGAAGAAGCAGTTGCAAAAAAGAGTAAAAATCCCAAGATTGGAGAAACTCCCTTGTCAGTCTCAGAAAGAAGCTGAGATCCCTCATAAAATCCTACAAAGCCAGTTATGAAAATAAAATTGCCACTGATTCCAAAGATAGCCATAAAGCATTCTGCAGCTATGTCAAGAATCTCAATGGCAGCACTCAGATCTGCTCTGAACTACAGCACAATGTCACTAAATATACAGAACCAACTGATATTGCCAACATCCTGGCAGATAGGTTCAATGCTAACTTTACCCCCCTCTCACCCTCCAAAGGGTCCATCTTAATACCGGAAGAATGCAAAGCCCCTGTAATCATGGATGAACAAGTAAAGACAGCACTCTCCAAAGCCATGAACACACCATCCATGGGACCAGACAACATCCCAGGCTGTGTATTACACGAACTACAGAATGAACTGGCACCCCACCTAAGCACCATGTTCATTCATACCCTCACATCAGGCTGTGTGCCTACTGAATGGTGCACAGTGATGGTTATCCCACTCCACAAAGGGGGTGCTACCATGGACCCCAGAAACTACCACCCCATTAGCCTGACAAATCTGTTCTGCAAGGCCATGGAATGTATAATCTTGGAGCTTATAAACAAAGACATAGGTAACCTCCAAACCCTGGACCCCACTCAGCCTGGGTTTGTAAAAGGTAGATCATGTCTACTAAACCTTATTGACTTCTTTGAAGCAGTCACTAGTGCTGTAGACAAGAGCAAGGTAGTGCACACAGCCTATCTTGACCTCGCCAAGGCTTTCGATACCATCTCCCACTCTGGAAGCATAGATAAACTCACTATACTGGGCATAAATCCCTATGTCACAAGATGAATGGCCAACTGGCTCACTGACAGAACCCACACAGTAAAAGTAGCTGACTCCAAGTCCTACTTCATACCAATGATGAGTGGAGTACACAGGGTTCGGTCCTGGGTCTTCCCCTGTTCGGCATCTACTTCTCTTAAGTGCAGGCCAACACAGAAGGTCTTTGGCTAACAAAGTTTGCAGATGACTGCAAACCTGGGAGCCATAATAGAATCACCTAATGATGTAGACATTCTACAAAAGGGCCTCACAGAAACAGATGTTTGGTGTTAAAGTAATGGCCTCAAGCTCAATGCCAAGAAGTGCATTGTCATCCCCTTTGGGAAAAACTCAGTACCCATGAACTACCACATAGGCAGCAGCTCACTAAACACTGAAAGTGTGATAAGAGACCTCGGGACACAGGTGGACAGTAGTCACTCCTTTGGTAACCACATCACCACAGTAGTCAGGAAATCCTGCTATGTAGCGCACCTCATCACAAAAAGGTTCTCCTGAAGGGGGCGGAGCCTAATGCCTAACTGATAGCAGCAAGTTTTTGAGCTCCTTATATTTATACTAGTAATAACAGGAAAATTTTATTTTTACTAAGTAATTTTTGACAAATCTGATATATGAAACTACTAACAATAGAATTACCAACTTTGGAGAAGAAAATCCGAAATTTTCCTGTCAAAAAAACCTGAAGACTAACTAAGCCGTCTAGTTATGAGTAACTCTAAGAATTCTCACTCAGACTCTTCTCTGAAGAAAGAAATCCAGCTGATATCAACTACTCTTCAAGACTTATCTCTGAAGATGGACAGGTTTACTGAAAACCTAGAAAACCTTAAAGATAGTTGCCAAAAACAAACTGAAGTCTTTAAGGAAATTCTGCAGCAGCACCAATTAAAAATAACTGACATTGAGTCATCTCTAAATGATATTGATGGAAGGCTAAAAGAAGAAGAGCTTCATAGTGAATTTCTTTTACAACAAAATACTTGGCTAATAAATAAAATAGATGATATGGAGAATAGGGAAAGAAGAACAAACATAAGAATTTTTGGAGTCCCGGAGAAGACCGAGGGGGAAGACATCATTTCATTCTTGAACTCATGGCTACCTGAAATCTTAGGGCTGAAAGAAGACTTGTCTTATGGAATCGAAAGAGCACACAGAGCCATTGGAAAACCACTTTCTGCCTCAACTAAATCTTTTCCAAGATCTATAGTGGTTAAATTTCTGTCATTTATGGACAAAGAACTGATATTGAGAACTGCATGGAGAAAAAACCCAGTCATTTACAAGCTATCCCAAATAAGATTTGATAATGACTATTCACCAAGACTCTTGGAACTAAGAAAGAAAACATGGCCCTTAGTGAAATTCTTAAAACAAAACAAAATAAAGGCACAGCTTGCATATCCTGCCAAAATTAGAATTCAGCATAGTAATGACATGAGATCATTCAACACCATTGAAGAAGCCACTTCCTTCATTAAAAACAACAATATAATTCTACTACCAGATGAAATGGACTGGTCAAATTCAACCTCGTTAAAGAGAACCTCGGGAAAAAACACTTGGACTGATGTGAGGAAAAAAAAACAAAAAACTGATGTTAAGGACATTGATGATTAAATTTCTCTCAAAGCATTAACTAAGGTATGATTCTTATACATAGCCTTAATTTCATTACACTTCAGTTACATAATTAGTTTTCTCTTTATTTAGGAAGTATCATAATCTGCATGTTAACATATTTAATGGTTGTGGTTTGATAGAATCTTCAGATGCTGGAGTTGTGTGTTTTTTTTTCTTTTGTTTATTCCAGCTTTCTTTAGTTAAACTTTCACAAGAGTATTAGCATTTAAATGAAAGGCCACTATTATTATAAAGTTGTTAACATATTGATTAATAGTTACTATGCAAAATTTTATTAAATTAAATCCAAGTCTTTATAGTCTGTCTAAAATAAAAAGGGCATTCCTTGAATATTTCTTCAGGAATATGTGAGAGCGTTGTATAGAGTAAGAAGGAAGTGAATGGTAAAAAAAAAAAAAAGGCAGAAAATCGCCTTCTAGCATTTTAACATTCTAATTGTCAGTTGGAGACTATTTTTGCTTCAAAGTATACCCTCGAGCTTTCTAGTTAGTTTTTTTTCCTCATATCTTCACTAACATAGCCCAGCATTCCATTATAAGTTAAGAAACATGTCTATAAGCTGAGGCTTGTAGAACACTGCATTAGTTTTATGAGTGGCGCTTTGCATTTGCAGAGTCTTTTTTGTCAGTTAGAACATTCAATGAAAATACTAACTGTGACCTGACTTCTTAGCCCCTTTACATTTTAATCTGTTCTCTAGAAGCTGTGTAGTTCAAGAATTGAGTAGATTTTAGCAAAAGTACGAACAGGTAAATGTATAACATATAAAGAAAAGTATGCTACACATGTTTAAAATAAAGGGGGAAAAAATATATATATATATATATATATATAAATAAATAAATAAAAAAGCCCATTTAGTTACTTTCTTCTTGTTGGGAAATACCAAAAGTGTGGCAGTGTAGTTAACTAATGCAAGCAAATACATAAATTCAGTTTTCAACTGCGCTATGTCTGTTTAAAGTGAGATAAAATCCCAACTAATCACTGCAGTGGAACTGCCAGATTGTATCCATGATTAATTACTGACTTTAGCTCAGGGTTTGATTTTGATAGCTCCCATTTTCTTACTGTGTGACTCTGAACTTCATATTTAGACTGCGTTTGGGTCATCCATGTAAAAGGGCATTTTAGGTCAGGTAAGCTTACCCACTTATCAATTAAAAAATGCCTATAAATACAGCACCTGACAGGAATGATACATGCATACTTCTGCATACTCCGCTTTTAGATGCCTACGAGCATCCGAATGAAGTAATGATCAGTGGGTAGTATATCGCCTCTTTACCTGTTTTTTTTTTGTCTCTCATGTGGGCAATTTAATTTCCTTTTCAGCTTAATAACCTAGAGCAAGCCAATTGGTGAGAGTTTTACCAGTTTTGGCAGTTAGGGCTAATTTTAGCAATGACTGAATCTGCTTTGTTTGTAACCTATACTACTTGTATTTAGTAAATAGTATTGGTATCGTGAGCTGTATAATGGACTAGCATTAACCTGCAGCAATGTGGAACTGTCTTTGTTATTTTGGTATTTTGGCAAAATTTCACTTACATGGACCTTAAAATTGAATTAGTAAAACACCAATAATATAAAATAAAGCTATAATCAAAACATCCTGCAATTGGGAAACATGTCTATTTATGTAACAATATTTGATGTGTGCATTCTCTGCAGTTATAAGTGCAGTGCTAACTTTTATGTATAAATTGTATTATTTTTGAAGATAAGCACAATCTGCTGTATTTACCCTTCACCTTAACAGTTAATGGGTACACCACTATCCCATAAATGCTCACAGTGATTCCTAATGATACAGTAATATCAACAGTTTTTTTTTTTTTTTTTTCCCTTTTATGCCACAGATGGGGGAAAAAACAGGAAAGGAAACATGGTAGGGTCAATTGTAATTTATGTGCACAATATACATTTTTTTTTGGGAGACACTATGACACATTCATGAGCTGCTCATAAAGTTTTAGAGAAATGTTTACATAAACAGTGCACTATGTATGTATTTGGGTCTCTCTTCATTTGTTGAGCTTGTGTTTTGTTGGGTGTTAGTTGGTTGAGATGGACTTCTTGAAAGTATAAGATTTGGCTTTCATTTATTGGAAACAGTAACAGTGTTATGTATGGTGTGAGATGGTAATGTGCAAGTCTATAGTAATAACATACCTCCTCACACCATTCCTGATCGAAGTATTAGCAGATTTTATTCTAGATATAGTAATAAGCAGGATATAGTCAACCACTACACAGCATTTTAGATTTAAGGGCATTTCAGTAATGATCAGTAAATCTATGCTTGTCTCACTGCAAGACAATATTGGAGTTGCTATATATAATTACTTTAGTCTTATACAAATTACTAGAGAATATTAGTATTTTTAAAACAGTGGGTTTATTAGTATGTAGTTATTTAACGGGTTTAGGGGTTGAGGTGCTTTTACCCTCAACGTAGTGTTCTTGACTGTTTTGACATTGGATTGGACATGGGTTTGATGAATGAGGTGAGACCCATGTATTCATGTATTTATGTATTCATGGTTTCTTTGTGACATACACATGTTATTTCAAATCATTAACTGTATTACAATGTGTTACAACAAGTATTGAAAAATCTTGAGTCCTGTTACTGAATATACAACAACCCCAAGTCTGAAATATTGAGTACTCCCATCACACTCCTAAGAAACTTCATAAATAATATAGTTAAATGATATATGTACTCTTCACTAATTGCTGTAAGATTTAGTGATAAGAATTAAGAATATTCATTCACAATATTCATACACCTTTTGATGGGCCACTTAATCTTCTAATAAGGTTAATAAGGGCAGTAAATAGACATCTCCCAGCAGTAACAAGGTACCAACCCTTTCAAGAGTGTTCACACAAATTCTCAATTATATTGCGCACTTTTTAGGTAACCCATTAAGATTATTTAACATTTATGTATGTTTATGTGAAAATGTTTTGGTGTAGATATAGAAGTATATTTATACATATGTACACAGAGAGGCTATATAGAATTTACTTAGTATAGTAATTAATGAAGAATTAAAAAAGTGGACTAGTCCTTATAAGATAGTAATACTATCTGTCACACTAATAACCTGTTTAAAATGTGAAGCTCAACAAAATAAATGCAAATATAATCTAAATGTCTATAATATTATACATTTTATCTCTGTTAAGAGAAGGTCAACTGTCATACTTCATGTAACATAACCACATCTATGGAGGGCAGATAAGCTGAAATATTTACTCCAGCTGTAATAGACATCTACTTAGAACAGTCATTACAAAAGTAACATTAACTCTAGTATAAGTACAAACTTCTAGTAAAAGATTAATAACTTTATTGAGTCGATTTCTTAAGGAACATAGTACTAATGCATGATACACTCTTTCATCAAACATTAATATTTTAAGATATCTTCAGGATCCAATTAAAGGAGCTCAACCTTGAATATCCTTTTCCATGCGATTGTCGATGTTGAGGGAAAATCTGATCTTATCAGATCAATCAGATTAGAAGTGCTGTGCACTTCATGTTTGTGGAACTATGTAGTAAAGTCATTTTTTAGTCAATTAAAGTATGTTGTTACAATATTTTTCACTTTTTATTTTTTTCAGTGGCCCAAACTGAAACATTTGTTAAACTATCAAAGAAACAGTTTTGTTCACTTCAGTGTTCTTCTTAGAGAAAAGAGGGGAAAATTAACATGTATGTTTTCACAAGTCCTCATAAATATTAGTTCTTTACCAATGTATTCTTTTAAAATTATAATATAATATCCTATAGAAATGACAGACATAACATTGTTGTCTTTAAATGTTAATGGCTTAAATAATACTATAAAAAGATCAAATTTACTACGATATCTAAAATTACAAAGAGCGCAAGTTATATTTCTACAGGAATCCCACTTTAAAACTGATGACAACTTCACCTGGATACCTAATAACTACTTAATTCTTTCTCACTCCTCATATAAAAAAAAAACTAGGGGAGCTTTAATTTTATGGAAGAAAAGTGTAACTAACCCTCAAATTATTTACAACTATGAGGATAAAGAAGGGTTACTTTCAATTGTAATAATACAATTTCAGAATAGAATTTGGACACTGGTAAATGTGTATTGGATTCCTGGAATAGGACTATCTACAGTTAAAAAGCAGATAGAGCTAATTAATAGGGTAAATAAAGGCATTCTAATAGTAGGAGGAGACTTTAACTGTATTCTAGATAGTTCTGAGACAACCAACAAGAGGAACCTACGTCTCTCTTCCACAGGTAAATACCTTAAGAAATGGACAGAAAACTTAAAATTAATTGATACATTTAGTTTCAAAGAATCTAATTCATTATTATACTCACATAGTGATTATCGTTTTAATACTAAAACAAGAATAGATAAAATTTTTATATCCCCAGACTTAAATAGGAAGATAATAAAATTTACTATCATCCCATGCCCACTCTCTGATCATAATGCCCTAATCCTTAAATTACAAATAGATTTTAAAAGACTAAATTTTACCTCAAGAATACCAACTTACATTACTAAATTAAAACAATTTAAACCATGGCTAGACTCAGAAATTCAATATTTTTTAGAAATAAATTCTACTGATGATATAAAGAATATAATAATATGGGACACTCTAAAGGCCTTCTTATATGGTAGGATCATATCTTGGTTTAAAAACAAAACAAAAGAATGGGAATCAGAATTGCACAGTATCCAAAAACAAATAACAGAAATTAATACAAATACTTTTGACGGAAAGATTTCCCAGGTAATAAAAAAAGAAATTGAAGATTTAAATAGAAAATATAATGAAATTTTAACTCATAAGACAAATTTGGCTTTGGAAAAACTAAAATTTAGTTCACTCTCAACATCTCCAAAACACTTACATAACTTAGCAATGAGAATAAAGAAGCAAAATATAGAAAACAATATTACAAATATTATACATGAAGGAAAAGGTAATAAAAAAGTATCAGACATAAATGATATCCTAGAAGCTTTTAAATTTCATTATACTAATCATTTTGGAAACAATAAAGACAATACTATTTTAATAGAGTCAAAAATTAGCAATCCTATAATAAATAGATTACCTGAAAAATTAAAAACTGATATTGAAAAACGCATTTCCCTTAAGGAAATAAATGACAAAATTAAGGAGAGTAAGAATAATAAAGCCCCAGGAATGGATGGAATAATAATGGAATTATATAAGATATTTCCAAATTCTGCAATTTCTTTACTTCATAAGTCTCTAAATGAAATTCAAGCTCAAAATATAATTCCACCATCCTGGCGATATTCATTAATTACCCCAATAAAAAAAGAGAACAAGGACTCCTCCCATTGTAGCTCTTATAGACCGATTTCTCTACTTAATAACGATTACAAATTGTTTATGTCTATATTAGTCAATAGAATTAAAAAATCCTTGACTCAAATCATAAATGAGGACCAAACAGGCTTCATCTATGGCAGACATGCTTATGACAATATACAAAGAATCCTAACCATTATTGAAATATTAAATAGAGATAATATAGAGGCTCTCATAATCACGCTAGATATAGAAAAAGCATTTGATTCAGTGAATTGGGACTACTTATTTAGAATTCTAGAACTTTTTGAGTTTCCCCTAAATTTTATTAATATGATAAAGAATATATATAAAGATAATTTGGCCTATGTTAAATTAGGTCCATTTACATCAGAAGCTTTCAAAATAACTAAAGGCACTAAACAAGGTTGTCCTATGTCTCCCATTCTTTTTGCCTTATCAATAGAGCTATTTGCAATTACAATACGCAGTGACTCAAAAATTGAAGGCTTAAGTATTCATAATAAATTTAACTCCAAGGTTATGTTGTTTGCCGATGATATACTACTAACTTTATCACCAAATAATGAATCTCTTCATGAACTAGAAATGCAAGTGGAACATTTTTTTCTAAATTCTGGCCTTTGTTTTAATAAATCTAAATCAAAACATATTTTATTTAACAGAAAGAGAGACTTTCACTCGAATAGATATCATATACTTGGAGAAAAAGTCTCTACTTTAGAATATTTAGGAATTATTATATCTGATAAAATAGAAACTACTCTGACACTAAACTACAATAAAATTTTAAACTCAATAAAAACACGTACGGAAAATTGGAATAAATTGATTCTAAAATTTGAGGACAGATTGCAACTAATAAAAATGATTCTTCTACCACAAATAAATTATATAGCACTAGCAATACCTATAATTCCAAATAAAAAAATTCTGAAAGAAATTAGCAAAAGCCTATTATGTTTTCTTTGGTATCCAAAAAGGAATAGAATTGCTTTTTCTCATCACATTAGACCATGGGAATTAGGGGGAATTAATTTTCCAGATATAGAGACGTATATTAAAGCCTCCATTTTTAAACTAGTTTTAAACTGGGTAAATCCAAATCTCTCTCCTGCTTGGAAATCTCTGCATATGATTATTTTTTTAAATGAAAACAAAATAATAAATAATACATCACACTATATTCACAAAAATAGATTTTGGCATATATTATGCATTAATCTTCAAAACAACATAACAAAACCTACTAATTTACCATATTTAAATAATATTTATAATTTATTCAGATCCTTTATAAACTCAAATCCTGACATAAAAGCATGGTTTGAACTGTTATTACCATTTAATACATCAAAGAAATTTAAAAAGAAAATTCATGATAACACCCTCATTAATTGGGAATCTAACAATCTCATATGTTGGGCCCAATGCATAAATAATCTTAAAACATTAACTAGTCAACAAGTTACAAATGAATTTAATTTAATAAATGTAGACAAAGTAAGTCTCCAGAAAATTTTACTCTACTCTAAAAATTTATGCAAAATTATTAATGATTCGTCCTTCAAGTCTAAGCCAAAACTTATAAACTATATTCAAGAACTGATTTATGATAACCATAACTGGCCAAATTCAACATCTAAACTATACAAGATTTTAATAGTCTACAAGGCTAAAATAGATCAAAGCACTTGGAACTTTATATCTAGAGGTTTATCAACAAATCTGTCAAACGTTTGCAAAAATAATCTTCTATACTCCATTAAACTAACTTCTAATACACAAATATGGCGAATCTTCACCTGGAAATTTTTGCATAGAGCCTTTATACTCCAAGTAAAATAGCTAAATTCAACTCAAATCAAAATGTTATTTGTTGGAGATGCTCTTTAAGCTGTGAAGCGGATTGGTTTCATATATTTTATGATTGTATTAAACCATTTTGGGAGAAAATTGGCAATTTTCTTCAAGCTATTTATAATGATACATTTGTTTTAACAAAGTCTTTAATTTTTTTGAATATAGATGAATTAGTAGTTATGAATAAAAGAGATCAATATCTTTTATGTACTATTCTGGCGGTTGCCAGAAAGTGTATCACAAGGAAATGGAAATCTGCAACTCCTCCGTGTTTTGAAGACTTTATATTTCTACTTAAGGAGACTGCACAAAAGGAGATAAAGGTCAAGGAAGAAAGAATGTTCCCCAGAAAATGGTCAGACAACCCCTGGAATAAAATACTTACACTCATAGAAGTAATGCAACTAGACACAATCTCCATCATATGAGTTCAAAGAGATATAGACTTTTGTGGATTTTTTTTTTCTTTTCTCTTCTTCTTCTCTGGATTTTTTATTAATTATTATTGTACTGTTTCTCTTTTGGGTCACTTGTAAATATTGTAAATAATGTTTTTATTTCTTTTACTATTATTGAATTGTAATCTAATTTTACTGGTTTTTTATTTCTTCTCAAAAAACAAAATAAAAATTTGTTGAGTAAAAAAAAAACAAAAAGGTTCTCCTCTAGAAAAACGGTGGTCATTGTTCCTCTCTACTCATCCCTCATCAGACTCATTATAGAGTACAATGCCCCGTTTGGCATGTATCTCACAAGACACCTACAACAATTGGAAAGGCCACAGAAATACCTCACTAAAAGGATTACCAGCCTCAAACAGATGCCATACATAGACCATCTCAAAAAACTCCAGCTCTACTCCATTGCCACATGCTCCAGGGACCTAAACCTTGTCACCACAATAAACAGAACATGCTGGAGAGATAGATTCCTGTCCCAGAGACTTCCCATACTCTGGAAAAAACTACCCATTCATGTCAAGCAAAGCTCCTCATTTGCCCTCTTTAAGAAAAATCTTGATGACTGGATGGGAAATAGAAAATTCACCCAGTGGATCACTTCTGCGGCACTGCTTGACAAGGGCACAGGAACATAATTTTCTTGGGTGACGAAAGCCAGAGAACCTTTTCGGCTAGGCTTATATAGGACCCAGGGCTGATAACCTAATACCTACCTATGAACCTATGAACTTCTAATAGCTAATAATGAAGATGCTATAGTTATTCTACTTGACACTACAGAGCCACAGGAGTTTATTCATAGCATTGAAACACAAATAAGGAGTCTGGAGAGTGACTCAGCAGAGAGTCAATGGACAGATAAGCAGATGGAATTAGAAATGATAGGCAGCAAATGATTCTGCACATTTTCAGCTCATAATTCTACATCTCCTCTCAAGAAGACATCTACACACAGGATTATAGAGCCCCATACCTAGCTGAACAAAGCTGCTCTATCAGGTAGGGCTGCCAGCTGTCCGGTTTTTGACCGGACTGTCCGCTTTTCAGACAAATTGTCCGGTTAACAAATTTCATCAATACCAGACTCGTGAAGTCTGGGGGTTTTTTTGTGCCACCATACTAAGGTTTCGTTGAAT
Source organism: Protopterus annectens (assembly GCF_019279795.1). Lineage (NCBI taxonomy): Eukaryota > Metazoa > Chordata > Ceratodontiformes > Protopteridae > Protopterus > Protopterus annectens. The sequence continues at coordinate 1,425,191,030 of NC_056731.1, read as the reverse complement.
GCAGTATTTGTGTAACTAATACCGTATTTTTGAAAGATGCATTTCTCGTGTAAGTAGTAACTTAACATGCTGCATTGTTTTTCCATTTCAAAGTCAGTAAGTGCATTATACTAGGGAACAATTATCCAGAGGAGAAAGTAAATGTATCCAGCTACACTTACACAATGAAATGCTTTTTTATAACAAAACTTCAGTATTCCTGGTAGCTACGCATTTTAGCACATACTGTTGGAAAAGATATTTTTAGTGAAGAGAATGTACATCAATATTGGACTGTGCTATACCGACAGAATAGTTTATGCTGCACTGCAAATCTAGTAATTTTACCTAGGTGCACAGCTCTCAACCTTTTATCTCCATAATTAGGGACATAGAAAATAACTGGAGAAAATGCACCATATTAGAGACACTTTTCATCAATACTGGTACTATTAATTTAGGAAGCTAGCTGATAGGTAATCAACACAAGCAGTATCTAAAAGAACTGCATACTGCATTCACATTAACATGTAGGAGACAGCAGGCTGAGGCAGCAGCCAGTGATATAATATGAGAAAGAAAGTATTTTTTCTACCCATTTAAAAAACTGAAAGCTGATGGCTCCAAATAATTATGTAGAAAACCTCAGGAACAAATATTATATACATGTATGCAGTTTTTTTTTCCAAGAAACACAAACAGATTCTAGAAATGCTTATGTGAAACACTTATTCTGCTAAGCTAAGTAAAGTAATAACCACCACTCATCTGAGCTTCACACACTTATTACACACATGGTAAAAACATTGGTATTGGTACCATTTTTCTGAAGCCTAGGTCAAGGTTTCCGCTGTTGAAAACAGAGGTACTACTGTTTCTTATAGATGTACTACTCTGGAGTCTCCGACTCATAATAACATCATGATCTGTCACTTAAAACAACCCTGATTTGTGTGTAACCACGCCAGATAGCTTTGAGGTGGGCAAAGAACCACATTTTTTGTGAATAAGACTTACTTTACAGTATGACACACACGAAAGTTTGACAAGTTTGACATTGACACTTGTCACTTAGAGCTGCAGCAGCCTATTAGTACAATTAGCACTGCCCGTGTTCTCCCCTTTAAGTACTGCTTAAATTATCATGCGTGCATGCTTATTCCACCACTCACCAGTGTAGAATGGAAATAATCGTGCTCAAATTTTAAGCTAGCTAAGACTAAGCACTAAGCAGCCAGTTCCATCATGAAGAGCAAGAGGCAAGACTAGGGGGTGTGTCACCACCACCGTGTACAGTGTAAAAACTTTCAGACTACGGCAGAAATAATTAGATAGCAAGCCTAGGTCAGGTGAGGACTTAGCAGATAGCAGTGTGTTACTCTCTCTTTTTTGTAATTCATAATCATCATAGCAGCCTTTTGTACATAAGATCATTATTAGATCAATGTCCTGCTACTCTCTGAGGAAAGGAAAGTCTGTGCTGTGTCAGTACAGTAGAGGATGACAGTAGTGAGTCTGACACACACACACACACACACACACACACACACACACACACACACACACACACATATATATATATATATATATATATATATATATATATATAGAGAGAGAGAGAGAGAGAGAGATATGTATACATAGAAGTATGTATGTATATATTTTGTCAGCATATGTCTGCCTCTGTGTGATGTGAAGGATCTGTGTAAGATTGTACCAGGGAGATGATGAGGGCTTGAGAGGCAGGGCCTAGGGCAGGTTCAGTATAATTTTTGTATGGTATTGAGTATAAACTGTGTGTGACACAGAGAGAGAAATAATAATAGTAATAATAATAATAATAATAATAATAATAATAATATTTTTATAGGACATTGCTCATGTACAAGGAACACTTTTTAAAATATTAGCGATGTTAACCTGAGAAGTTGACAGAATAACTGGATGTGTGAGCTGCACCTATCTCTTTGGCATGTACTTGACCAGACACATACAACAGCTGGAACATATTTAAAGCTTCCTTACTAGAAGAATCCAGTGCCTAAACACATTGTCTTACACAGATCACTTTAAAGCCCTAGCACTATGCCGGGTCTCCTACAGGTTACTGAGAGAGAATGTCTGGCATACAAGGCATACTTGGATCCAGCACTGATTGATGGACCTTTTGGACATCCACACAATTAGCAGTATCAGAACCATTAGATCCAAGGACTTCAATTTTGCTTGTGACATAAATAGGCCATGTGATGTTGTCAGGAGCCAAGAAACCCCAATAATCCTGAGGTTTTCCCCTCTGCAAAAGTCCCAGTAACAGGAGACATTGAAGAACAAGTCAATAAAATTATCCTCCTTTAACAGTAGGCAACTAGCTGACACTAACAGACCAAAGACTGAATTTTATAGAGTGGAATAAACAAGACCCTAGACAGACGTGCAAATTATGAGAGTTTAGAATGTCCCCAGAGAAATGCAGTTCTTCCAGTAGATTTTTCTGTCTAATCAGATTCTGATAACAAGCATTGCCAGACAATATAAGAACTGGACAAACTTGGTAAATATGTTGCTGATTGTTGAACTAGAGCGTTTTCTTTTGTAGATTAATTTATGTTTGACTGAGGTTGAGTTGCAGAGACCAAGCATACTCAGACTATGCTCTGTGAACAGTTTAACCATTACCTGCTTATTCTCTATATTATATTGTGCTTGGTGTTTATTCTGTTTGCATACTTAACCGGATGTAGGAAGCGGGCTGATCAGCAGCTGTGTTTTTTCACCAATATGTGGTAATGTTAGGTCTGCTAGTAAACAATGACTCATAATTTTGCTTTCTTTATAGGTACTGGGTGGAGTAACAGTATTTAGAATGGTGAAAACAATATGCAGATTCTGTAATGTTTATTTACTAGTACTGACATGTATCTAAGAGATATGTATGTATATATATATATATATATATATATATATATATATATATATATATATATATATATATATGGGTCTACTTTACTTAAACGTATTCACCGACCGGTAGGTAAGTGTCGTGATAGTGTTAGGACTAGGGGGTTAGGGTAAATATATATATATATATATATATATATATATATATATATATATATATATATATATATATATATATATATATATATATATATATATATATATATATATATATATATATATATATATATATATATATATATATATATACCTTTCACCTATTATTCCTACTTCTCTGCTTTTACCAGATGTGGTCTGTCTGCTGGTGAACCGCTAGTATTTTTTCTCTCTGGCATGACTTTTTTTTCCTAGTATAACACCTTAGTATGTCCTCTTCTGACTGGTGGTGGTCCTGGTAATTTATCTTAGTACTTTGGTATAGGAATTGTTGATTCTGATTATTGTATATTTTCACATTATACAGGACACCCTTCCTTAGCATACCTTTCAACTGTACTGATTTTCAAGGAATGTCCAGATATTTGCCTGATATTTTTGGCCCGTTTTTCATAAAATTGTGATTTTCTGGCAAGTTAGTGGCAAATCTTAAAGACTAAAGTCAAACATTTGAGTTTCATACTTCATATCATTCACAAAATTCATGATAATGTAAACCCTGTTATTTTATCAACTTTTTAAGTTTGCAATAGCAATATTTAAAAACTGTCCCTGTTTTGGAGCCTTTGTTCCACTACTATTTATGACTTTGTCCAAATTTCTTACTCTAAGAGGTCAAGAGGCATGTCTCTTAGTTTCAGTGGAATCCATATCCACAGCAGTCGAGAAAGTCTAAAGTACATACTAAGATTAAAAATTGAATGCTATCTGTATGGCTTTATTTTTGGTTTTCTTTAGGCTTCCTTTTTGGTTAAGTGTCAATATGCATTCTGACAAAGCTGCACTTTTTTGCTGTGAATGCAATACAGTTTTTTTTCTTTCAGTTTACATTAAGTCAAGGGCTATTGAATGTTGTAATATAATAGTTACTATGTTATCTGGATCTGTTTGTTAAGACTTCTCTTTCTCATCTGAATAATGCCAATGGGGATTTATACTTCATTTAGGGGTCTATCTGTTTGATGTTGCAGCCAAAAGGGATTTTTCATGTGGGTGTAAGTGCTTTTTAGTCATACAAAGTTTTTACTCCTAGCTCAGGGGATGTCTCTGTTTCCTTTTCAAGGGGATAAGGCTTAGATAAAGATGAAAGGGAGAACTACCAACATACCACTGGGCTGTGTAACACAATCCCTTGGAAAAGCATCAAGTGCCTTTCATGGAATGTTGGGGGTTGCACTCACTCCAACAGGAGACTGAGGGGACTGCAGAGAATAAAGAAAGAAGGAGCACAGATAGTATGTTTGCAGGAGACAAAATCTGAAATTAGGAGACGCGAGCAAGCTTAAAAGTGTATTTTATTTAGTTACTTATTTACTTGTCTTTTCTTACAGGGAAGGTCTAATTGGGTCATATAAGGCCCATTTTCACTTGAAGCCCCGGGGCAGGAAATATCCAGAAATATCTGTAGTGAGAGACAAACTCACTAAGAGATTACAGCAGACACTTTATGAGTACAGGCAATATTTGAAGAATAATGATAGATTCAACATAGTGAAGTGTCTCGGTATGTCTGACAAGTAGCAGTTGTCAGAGAAGAAAATGCAAAACATGGGGATTGCAGTGAAGAAAGAAGTAGTCAGGGTAAGCCAGATGTAGAAGAGTGGAAGCAGAAGTCCAAGAACTAAAAGAGATCAAGAATTAAGTGCCCTCAGTGACCCAAAAATGTAAACCGTATAAAAATTACAGGACTGAGTGTAAAAGTCGGTGACGTGGCATTGCATTACTAACTTGCATGATCAAAGGTACAGAAAAGAACGGGTTAAGGTTCACATTCACAGTTATAAAAATAGCACAATTCTAAAGTTACTTATGAGAGGAGAACAATAGATTATAGACTGATTTATCCACATCATAAAGGGGGGAGTTGCATTCCCTTACTACTTAAGCTTGCAGAATCAGAGTGGCATTTGTTAGTGGCTAATCTTGATTTTCAATAAATAACAATCCGCAATTGGACCATTTATGCATACAATTATGATAATAGAGAATTCCTCTTGGTCTGGTACAGTTTTTGTATCCCTGAAGGTGATTTTAATTAACTTTTTCACAAGTCAGAGCATCCCTAGAGAAGCCACACTATATAAATAAAACTGGATGGCTTACCAAGACTGGATGGGTGTTTGGCATGAGGTCCACATGGATTCTTCTACCCCATCTTACTTCAGGAATGTGCTAAAAGAAGGCAGTAAGATTGGCATTATGTTTATCCCAACAAAGCTGAGGCACAGAATTCATAGTAGTAGTAGCATTCATGAAGTTGTATTGTCAGACCATGCCCCAATTCTGTCAGTTATCAGCCTCTACTGGGAATGTCAAAATGTGAGGAGACTGCACTGGGCACATTATCACTGGAGACACACCAGCGATAAAGGTAACCTAAAGCTCATGTTGTCCGATGATTTCAACAGGAATGGTCTTGTGGTAATTACTTCTGAAAAAGATTGGTATATCAGCCATCCAAGGGAACATTCTCAAATCAGATGGGTTGAGGAAGAAGATGAAAAGCGATGTTATTTTAGGGGAAAACGAGGGAACTAAGGTTAGTACAGAAATATGCAGTGAAGAGAGGAAGTACTAATATTTTAAAAGATCTGGAAGTTCAGTTAACTACTGAAATTTGTATGCTTAAATCTTCAAAAACTGAGGCACAATATGTAAGGAAAGTGTAGTACTGGTGGCTGAAATGGGAAGGTGGCCCCAGATGCAGAGTGTTTTTTTTTTTTTTGTATTCAGCGAACGCTCCGCACAAGTTATTTTGCAAGTCTGGGAGTCTATCAATTCCACATTAACAGCAGATGTGAGTATAAAAGAGACCTTCAGACAATATTATGGAAATGTTTATACCTCATATCAGCCTATAGCTTTTCCTACCTGGGCTTAATCAATGGCAAGAGTATGCCCACTTGATCAGAATGTTAGTAATAAACGTGGTTAGCCCATCACTTACAATGAGTTTACAAAAGTAATTATTAAGTTAAAATTGAATAAAGCCCCAGGACTGGTTGGTTTCCTCCTGAAATTTTATAAATGGAAAGGGTGCAGGCTCTGAAATTTGCTCACTCATTTGTTAAACTCCTCAGGCTTCTTCACTCATTATAACTCCTATTAGAACAAAGCTATGATAACATTAATTCCAAGAGTCATGAAGGGAATACTATGCTTAAGCGATTTCAGGCTGATATCACTTATGTACCAGGATCTATTTTTTTTTTTTACAAAAAATCCTGGCAACCAGACTAAATTTTAAACTGTCAATAATCCTGATATACTAGGAGCAAAATGTTTTTGCCAGAGGTAAGGTGATAACAGATAACTAACTGGACTTGGACATTTTCTTAAGAATTATGTACAACTCCCACAAAAGTGGGCATTGTCCTACTTGATATCACCAAAGCACTTGGAACAATGAATTGAAAGTTTCAGTTTAGGGTCCTAGAGCACAGGAACTTTGAAGATTCTTTTATGGGCTGGTTGTCTGTCTTTACACAATGCCATACTTCAGGGCTGTGGTACATGGCAAACTCACAAAAGTAAGACAGATAGCAGTAGACACTAGACAAGGCTGTCCTCTGTCTCTTGATATTTTCATCCTGGTTTTGAAGGCACTGGTCTCCTAAGTTGGAGCTTTGTTATGTGATAAAAGGACCATGAAAGACATAATAAGTACTTCCCACTTATTTGTGGAAGAATGTTTACTCTAAGTAACATCCTTCCCACAGTACTAGATAGGAGTTTGGAAATTTTCTAACTTTTCAGTGAAGTGTCTGGACTACTATGAACTCTAACTAGATCAAAAGTGAAAAGTATAGTAATATTGAGTATAAGCTAGAGGCTTTGGATATCCTAGTGACAACCCACCCAAAATATTGAAGCTTGTGAACAGCCAATACATTAGAGAATGCAATGAAAGATAACCTTAAACTAGCTGCCACAATCACAGATGATTTTCTGCTTAAATTGGGTTGTTATGCTTTATATCTGGAGAATCCAAGCTCTGCACATCCTGATGATACCATATGTTATGTACATGCTAATGAACTTGTCTTTTCCAGTGAACCATATAATAACTACCCATACACAAGAATTAATACATCAAAAATGACTTAGGTGATTCAGGCAGAAGAATCTCATCATTTTTGCTTATTTCCTGAAGTGGTGTTGATGCTTTGGGGTCTTCCTTAACTATCAGTGTATGCCACTGTGTTTAAACTTGCCCTGATATTATGACTAAGGAATAAACAGTGGGACTGAGGAACAATATGATCCAATTTTCCCATACCCATAGGGATCTATTTAAGTTTCCACCAGAGTGGGCAGTGATACTGCACATAGAGTACACTGAGTTGGACAGTTTAGTATGGGTAGGGATCCCTCATATGTAATATGGCATTATTCACAGTTCCTAGAATATATAGGGTAATGTGCAAGGCATTACTGGTCTGAGAGTGGCATTGTAGAATGGGATCAATTACCCTTTTACCCTTAAGAGTTTTTTTGCTATACTCTTAAAGTTTTTAAATAAGATAGTATTACTGGTTTATGTATTCTCATGTACGCCACATTTGGACTAAATATATTCAACTAGTTGGATGAACCCCAAGGGTAATATCTTGGCCAAGTGGGCAAAAGATGCAAAGGGAGAGCAAGTCTGGTCTGTAATGATATGATTGAACTAAAGGCAAAGGTGATAAAGGACTTGTTAGACAAAAGGCATGACAGGGTCACTCTGGCTGCTAAGGAATAAGAGAAAGTATGAGGCTCCATAGAAGCAAACAAGTGCTCACAAAGCCTTCCTGAAGACACTGGAGGGTATAAAAGTATCTCCAAACACCATTATATTGGGTGACTTACTAAAATTAATATACTGGAAACACAAACATTAAGCCTAAACTTTCTAGCCCAAAGGTTCCTGGAGTTCATAAAATCAAAATGCCATGGAACAACTAGTCACCACAAGAGGAGAAAAGAAAATATAATACTAGATCATCACACACAAACATGGGGACAAAACAAACACACATATTCACTGGTGACTGGTGAGATCAGATCATAAACTAATCTCACTGATATCGCCCCACCCAAACACCCCAAAACAAAACAAAAGACCACAGAAAGCAGTTCTAAAACTCTCTAAAACTCTACTGGACTGGTTCAAGGCCCCCGGGCCCCCCCACCACAACCACCCACACAACCTTACAACTGAAGCTCTTACAAATGCCTTTCCCTTACACATGGAGGGCATGGATCATCAGGCAAAATAATCAAAAAAGACAAGACAACTTCCACTAAGGGCCAACGCCCAGTCTAACCAACCCCAGCCATAACTTTACAAGACAATAAGAAAAGGAGAAAAGAGCATGATAGAGCAAAATCCATAAAAAAGAAGACACCTCAATCAATCTAAAAATAAAAAAAAAAAAAATAAGGCATACTTTGAGACATAAACAACTTTGAGACATAAGACAATCATAAGGCAAGAGACAAATGTTAAAAAACCTCTTCACTATGCATGAAACTAAACCACCCAGAACAAAAATGAATAAAAAAACAATGAATGCAAACAGACATACAAAACACTGGCAGACAGGTTCAGCGCAAACTCACCCCTGCCCCCCAAAACCCCCTAACTATCCCAGCGGAGATGCAGCCTCCCCTCCGACATCTCCAGTGCAGCCTCTCTCTAACTAAAAAAAAAAACACAGCATCAATGGGACTAAATCCTGTCCCCCCGCGGATGGTGGGATGAAGTGTGTGTCTGTGCACATTCTGACCGACTAACTTATGTCTATTTAATCTTTAGTGCCCAAGGAGTGGCGTAATCGCAAGGTGCCTACACTGTGCGGCCAGGTGTGTGGCACGGACACACCGGCCTTGGCCTCACTGGACCCTCGTAATTACTGCCCCAACAGCAACAAGCCTGGTCTGCAAACAACAGGATAGGAACATAGGAAAACACAAAGACAGGACATTGGAAACTTGGTTGGACCACCTGCAGGACTTGCATTGATTGGACTTCTTCGCCTTACATTTTTTGACTGATTCTTGCCTTTTGTGAGTCCAGCCAGCTATGATGAGCCTAAGGCCATTGATGAGAGCCTTCCTTGACACTTGCAAACCTTGAATAACCAAACCCCACTATATATTAATATAAAACCACTTGTGGGTTAGAAAACTTACAAGTGGGAATGAACCCCAACTGATAGGTAAGCCCGAAGCTCACAGGGTTCAGACCGCCACAGCGTCAAAAGTGTGGTCAACGGTGCCAGGTGTTGGCCCCTTGTCCAACAGTCACACAACAGGCTAATGTTGTTCGCTGGCTACTTCTCAAAATATAGGAGATTACTTACTGACTAACATAGAGCTGACAATAGTTGACAATACCGGACAATTACTCGGAACTAGAAACTTCACAGAGGACTGTGATAGACAGATAGCCTGTCATGGAGCCAAAGATCAATTAAATACTTGCCTACAATGCCAAACAAAACCAAACAAGGTAACCCTAAGCTACCCATAAGGTTGGCAACACAAAAGAGGTTCCAAGAAGTTATAGGGACCTAATCCACTAAGCACAGCTTGGGTTTTTAGGTCCACAGACCTAGGTTGATTGAAAACCTTCTACATTGCCCACCTGATCAATGGATCAAAAACCAGATCACATTAGAATGACCTCACCTGAATTATCAGATCAACTGAGGATTACAATGTTCCCTCTACTCTTCCATTATCTATGGATCTCAATGATCTAAAGAGAATGCCCGACAAACCCTAACAAAACCCGACAGACCCAAAAGTTGTCATATAAAGGATAAAATCTCACCAAAAAATGTCCTCAGCAAAAAAATCTCTCTCCTGCTCAGGTCATGCCCCGCCCTGACGACAATTCCACCGATAACGCCTGCTACACCACATGCTGTGCCTGACAAAAGACAAGGCCTCACAAATCCAAACCAAATCAGACAAGATCCACTAAAGCAAAGAAATCCACCAGAATACCAGGAGCACTAGAGCCAAACCAGAGATTCTAGCAGTATAGACTCCCCATGATTTGGGGGTGATTGAGCACCGAGGGATGGAGGCCAGAGCACCTCTGAAATCTGGTCCATGTGAGGCAGAGCACCTCTCTGGAGATGTTCGTGAGAAATCTCATCCGTGGATGGGAGAACAGCAGACCAACCAACTAAATCATCTATGTGTATTTACAGAAAAGCACAAGCGTGCCGGCTTAAATAAATGCCTTAGGGCAGATAGCCTAGTATAAACCTATGAACCTATGAACCTATAAGTGCCAACAGATGAGGTTACTGCATAAGTGGTGCCTTACCCCAGTGAGACAGTTTAGATATGAGTTTTGGAAATATAGTACAGTCTTGAACTATTAATGTTGAATTTTGGGGGTGGTAAACCTGAAAAGTCATATGTGTTCGCCATGAAAGTATGCTGGGCATTGGCTAGTGTGATAAAGCTGATGTGTGCCAGGAAGTAAAAACACTGAAGATATTACCACAGGAGAGTGCTGAGCTCTTTCTGTGTAAGCATTTTAGTTATATACTTTATTCATTTAAAGATGGTGTACAGGGTCTCAAGATTTCCTCATCTTTGGAGCATTTGTTCATAAAGCATACTTTCAGTTATATAGCCAATGATGCTATAACTCTGATATGCTTCTCCTAATGATGCCATGGATTAGACTTAGTACCTGGGACCAATTAATTATCAAAAGAATGCTTAGGTGTGTAAATAGTGAGTATACTTTGGTGCTTTGGCAATATTCTGCAGTTATTTTGTTAAGAAGCGTTTCTAATAATGTTCTATATGTTGAATGTTTATTGATGTTCTATAGTTTATTTCATTTACCTTTCATAATAAAATATCATTCAGTTAAAAAGTCTGGGACCTGGGAACTCTTAGGCTTTATAGCAACGCAATAGAATGTGTTCACCTTTTGGGATGCTATTTATGCTGGCTCATTTTCTTTAGTGGTCTTTAGAAATTGTGAGTGAAATTGCTTTGAATTTTCATGACTCAAGGAATTTTATTCATTTCCTAGATAAGTGTCATTAGAGTCATAGGGAGCTCAGGAAATTCAAAGTTACTGAGTCATACAACCATTATGACTTGCTCATCCCCACCCTAGACTGTGCCTTCCCTGTCATGGAGGGGTAGCCCAGTCAAGTCTGCTGTGGATTAATTAATAATTATTTCATGATCTAATTATCCAGGGCCTGTTGAAAGGAAGACTATGTATCACAGTGCTTTATCTATAGGGCTACTGTATTCCAGAAGTGAGGGAAACAATGAGTAAGGAATTTGATTCTCCATCTTGTTTTGTTGATCTGCTGAAGCAGGCTTAGATCCTTTATTCAAGTATTTGTTAGAGTGTTAGAGAAGGTGCATGGAATCCTGGAATCTTTGGTCTCTAATTGCACAGAAGGTAAGAAACAGATCTCTTCTGGGGAGCCTGTAAAATATAGAAATGAGGAGCAGGGCATATGAGACATAAAACTGAGGTTGAGTCAGCCTGAGATGGTGGTAGTTTAGATGGATGTAAAAGATTCCATGGCATGTACTGAAAAATAAGTAGGGATAGCTTTATTTATATTTCTTAATACTGTGTACATATGTGTGCGAATGAGAAGGAGGACAGAGGAATGGTGAGGATGCAGGGAGTAAAGTTGGTGGGGTTGAATGAGTTTAAATACTTGAGATCAACAGTTTAGAGTAATGGTGAGTGTGGAAGAGAGGTGAAGAAGAGAGTGCATGCAGGGTGAAGTGGGTGGAGAAGAGTGTCAGGAGTGATTTGTGACAGACAGGTACTAGTAAGAGTGAATGGGAAAGTCCACTAGATGGTAGTGAGACCAGCTATATTATATGGGTTGGAGACAGTGGTACTGAAGAAAAGACAGGAGTCAGAGCTGGAGGTGGCAGAGGTAAAGATGTTAAGATTTGCACTGGGTATGCGGAGGATGAATAGGATTAGAAATGAGTATATTATAGGGTCAGCTCAGGTTGGACGGTTTGGAGACAAAGCCAGAGAGGCAAAATTACATTGGTTTAGATATGCTGAGGAGGGATGCTTGGTATATTGGAAAAAGAATGCTAGGGATGGATCTGCCAGGTAAGAGGAAAAGAGGAAGATGTAAGATGAGATTTATTTATGTGGTGAGAGAGGACTTGCAGGTGCTTGGTGTGACAGAGCAAGATGCAGAAGACAGGAAGAAATGGAAACTGATGATCCACTGCGGTGACCCCTAATGGGAGCAGCCAAAAGAAAAAGATGAATACTGTACACATTTTACATATTTTACACTTTCATAGACACAATATTTACATTTCTTGTTTCACTTTAACAATAGTTACACTTTTCGTATTGTGAGAGCCACTGTCTAATCATATTGCAACTATTCCCTTATTACTTCTTTCAGCTTTTTAACCTTCAGTTAATCCCTCATCCTTTCTTACATAATCATCTGTTTTTTATTTCAGCTAACACATCTTCATCTTTTTCTGTTATTATTATACAATCCCTCATGTCTTCTTTTCATTACCATATTAGAACTTTCCTTTATGGTTGCATCAACTGCTCTAGTTTCACATTTCCTGTCTTCCTCACACTTTCCATAAATCCTCTTCTTTTATTTTTACTCATTTTTAAACTTTCTCCAAAACATTTCATTCTTTTTGCATACTGGAAAGCAATAGGTTGCTTTTTTTCCCATGTTACGTTCGTTGTGTATTTCCTTTCTTCTCTTACTTTATTTTCATATTAACTTTAGTTGGTAATTTATCCAGCAAAGTTCTCCACAGAAAATCTTCCTGTTCGTAAAACATTTCAAACCTCTTCCTTCTATTTTTCATATCATTCTTTACCGTTTCTTTAAATGATTTACCTAGATACACCAAGTAATACTTTCCATTACCATATTAGAACTTTCCTTTCTAGTTCCATCAGTTTTATTAAACTTCACCTTCCATAAGTTCACTTTATTTTCATATTCTTTCCTTTCTATCTTTCCCTACTTACTACATCCTTCATTTTTTGCACTTGTTTGTATTTCACATAAACTTTTTTCTATTATTTTTTTCCTCTCTCTTTTCCATTCCTTGTTATCCAATCAGAAGCTTTTATACTAAATATGCTACATTTAAAAAAAAATCCAAATCTCCTTCTTCTTCTTTACCCCTGTTTTAAATGGGTTCAACCTTGACACCAAATACAACTGAAAAATACATCTTAGCTGGAAAATACATCTCCATCAAATTATAAAAGTTTCTCAATATGCAAGTATTTAACATACAAATATTTTTCTGTAGTGATAAATAAAACATGATATATATATATATATATATATATATATATATATATATATATATATATATATATATATATAACTCCTTCTATTATTTCTCCCCATTGTCCTGTCATACATTCATACTCTCCAAATTTCAATCCCAAATACACTTATTTCTTTCATGATATAACATGTTCCATTTGTTTTATTAATTTCATTAAAACCCTTACTTTTCAGTGTTTTAACTGTAATCCATTTTTAAATGTCAGTCCTTACCAGAGTCTTATTTAACAGACTTTGTTTTTAGCCACAGTAACCAAGTCATCTGCATATGGAAAATGCATAGGCATTACAATTCCTTTCTCCACCTCCCTTATTGCTTCAGTCATACTACAAGTATATGACTGTATTTTTGCATTCATTACCACTACAAAAAGACATATGATCAAGAGACATCCTTGTTTAATTCGTTTAGATCCATCCCACCAAAAGCTTTTGCTACATCATGTCACAAATCTTATTTCCTTGTTTTCTTTCAAAAATCAGACTTAAATCACATTTTTTAGCAGTGCTGACACTCCTTTTATTGCTCTGCATTTTCACCAAAACCCCATACTTCCTGGATCCTTCTTGCACTGGTTTCATAAAATGTGTTATAATATGTGTTTCTTTATATTATTTGGCCTCCAGTTCTCATATATTTATTTTTTTATCTTTTTCCATATAAATGTAATCACCCCACCATATATCTGTTCTTCTTTTATACCTTTTTATAACCACTTATTCAACATTTTAATGAACACTTTTCAAATTATATGGGCATCATTAACTGAACCTTCACCTTCATAATTTGCCCCTCCCTCAACTTCCATTCCTAGCATTTATTGCACCACAATTGATTGAATTAACCAGTTCTTGTCTCTCTCCCTTCTAAGTATTATTCTTCAATTTGTAGGTTACACTGAATCCAAGCAAAACACCACTTTCCTGCTAAACACCCCCATATTAACCACATCTACTGTAAATATTAGTAGCCTCAAAATTGCCTTTATTAACTGATGTGATATCGGTAGCAAAACAACATCACTAGATGGCTTTCTTTGGGAAAATGTCTAGAAGAATATATGGTTTCTCTCCATATATAACCACTGGCTACAGTTGCTTCCAGATTGACCTGCCTAACAATAAAAGAGGAAAAGAGAAGGTACCATGATTCTTATTAGAAACTCTTAATATTTAACCTAAATGAAATGCCCACTATATCAACTGACAAACTCCCAAATGGATCATAGCTAAGAAAACTGTTAGTCAAAGCATCAGATTATGTATTCCCTCCAAATACCATTCTCCTTCCAAAAATATATCCTTATTTAGAAACCTTGTGGACAGCTTCAAACCCTAGATAGTAAAATATTATCTTAGTAGGAGAAATTAATAAAATTTGTTTGGACCATTACACATAAGATTCAGTTATATTGTCTCTCACTAAAGTCTAATGCAACTAATTTCTGCATCACCCCACTTAAACTTGGTCCTTTCCAACTATTTGTTAATTAATTTTCTGCTCAAAAAGTCCCAGTTAAGTTGCTTTACCACTTTTTTGTTCCCTGTTTCCTTAAATGATCATTGTCGACTTATTTTTCTCTGGAACTTTAAAAAATTCCCCTAAAGATAATAATTTGCATAATTTTCCCACCCATAAGGATGTCCAGCAAGTAAAGAGTCTCCTATAGGTAGGTGAGTTCTCTCTCTTTATATACTAGGCAGCCTTAATAATGACTTATATTGTTCATAATGTATCTATTCCCAGAACAAGAGGCAATGTACTCACTGTCAACTGATTGTTGTAGAGGAAATATCCAAGTTGGCACATCAAGGAAGTTAAGACCTTAATAAAAAAGTGGCACCTTTTAGAATATAAGGAAAGGCTCAAATAATTCCTCGTTGCATATACACTATAAAGATGTCCACAAATCTTATGAACTTCTACCAAAACTATCAAATAATACTACGGCTTATCCCAACAGTTTGTCCTCCTAGAAAACCTTTTAATCCTACTGTTCAAAAAATGTAAAAAATGCTAAGGTCCCACAGTTAAAAACTAGTATGTTCATAACTAGAAAAAACACTATTATCCCTTCTACATGGCAAGAACCATGCTAGCAATTTATTTCACTTCTTCCTACTCATTTCCCCTTTTCCTAGCCTTTTCCATCCCAGTCCTCACTAGCTTATGTCCCGCATGTTATAGTTTTGCTTAAAAAAAAGAAAATAAACTTTCTTCCAGTTTTGCCCACAAACTCCAAACAAAAATGCAAGCCAATAAATCATATTTCTCAAATTCTAAATATGTCTTTCCTTAAAATATGTTATTATGTTTTACCCACCTCCTAAAATGTATCTTTAAATGTACCACTTAGACTGGTGCCATTCCATTAGAATGGAAGTCAGTTGTAATCACTCACATTTCCAAATTCAAAACTCCAAAGAAACCTGAGTCCTTAAAAAAATGCAATAAATTCTCACCTCATCTCTTTATCAAGCAGCAAGCTATAGAAATTGCAGAATAATGAGATACACTTTTCCCATCATCAGGGCTTCAAAGCATGCTATAATGCTTCTATAGTCCTGTTCAACGCTACTGATATTGTTTTAGCGACAAAAGAAATGGCTCGCTAACTGTGAATGTATTTATCAACTAAAATCCAATATTGACCTTGCTGAACACTTATAACTCCTTAGTCAGTTTCAGCAATCACTGGGATTCAGCAAGCAGCCGTGCATGAATAAGTTATTCCTGCATGGCAAGGACCGTTCCTGTTCAGCACGGCAGCGCACCATGCATATATATGAAAGCACGCTGCCGTGCTCTAAAACTGACATGGTTTTGAGTAAGAGCGCAGGGGGTGTGTGTGAGACAGAGCCCCCTGCACTCCAGAATTGCCTTTCATCAATTTAAAATGAACAAGAACACTCATAACACCTCCAACCCATCAGGATAACAAAGTGGCCCTACCAAGACAAATGTCAAAATAACAGAAGTAGCATAAGCACATAGCGCACACGTTCCAACCTGTCAGAGTAAGGAATGTGGAAAAAGCCAAAAGGGACAATCGCCCCACAAAGCAGAAAGTTGATAGAATAACAAGTTCAGCATTATCAGAGATACTCTGGAGGGTACAAATAAAATAACACAACGAATAATTATTCTTTTTATAAATGCGATAAAGTTTAAGCATAGCTGTGCGGGTGTGCCCATTGCTTAGCTACACTTAGTCCAGCTTAAACAGCACAAGAAGTTAAATAGCAAGAGACATCCAGCATAAACAGTCTTTCAATAGTGTAGTGGTGAGAGCATATGCTTTCCAAACAGCTATTGTTGGTTCGATCCCCACTATAACCAATTTGCATTTTACACGTGAAAGCAGTACATAAACATTTATTTTTATAATTAGCTACTAAATAATATATATTTGTTATCCAGTGTACTGTATTAGGTCCAGATGTGAGGTGTCAGTTTAATAAACTTGTGAAACCCCCATATAAACACAAGTGCCCCTACAGTATAGTCACACATAAATAAATGTAATGAAAGCACATTGGGGGATGTCAGCGACAGTAGGCAAATTTATAATATGTAATGAATGATCAAGCAATGCCATACAGCAGATAGTCTATAAAATGAAAAATAAGCAATGGTAAGCATTGCACAGCTCTGCTTACCAAGTGTAAGCACTGTGTAAATATGACTGCTAAGCAATGAGTAGCCTAAGTGGATTTGCCCATTGCTAAGCAGTGCTGAACCTGTCCCTTTAAGCACTGTCAACCTTAGCCAAACAGGTTTTCCCATAGCTTAGCTTAGCTCAGCTCAGCATATACAAACTCATCCAATCACAGCAAAGGGCAGGAAACTGGCCGTATTTAAATGCCACAGGTGGGAATACAGCTCATAAATGTTTGCAGCTTCCTACTGTAGGCAGTATGGCAGGAGTTGTTGAGGGCATGCACTTCCATGCACAGGGCTGGGGCATACAGGAGTCCAAGGTCATGGTAGGACTCCTGGTACAAAACCATGATGAGAGACAGTTGCAGTGCCAGTACCAAGGCTCCCAATATAAAGCAGAAGCCTGGGACCATCTTGATCTCACCAGTGCTGCTGGTATCCCTCAGACTGGTGAGCAGGTCCAGCACCACAATGACGACTTGAAGCGGAGAAAGAGGGAGATCTTGAATAAGTAGGTCCAAGAAGCAAGGCAGAGGGGTGATGTCCCAGCAGTGTGTAAGTACTCATACCAATAACTGTTTACTAATGTCCAGCCTGTGTATATGATGGATAGGTACGCCTAAATATTTCTCTATTTTCCCTTATTGCTGCAGCTGAGTGGGCTGTGAATCAGGAAGACCATGCTAGTAGGTTGCAAAGGCTGTGTCACGAGGCTGGTGAGTGTCAAGCATGTTTGTAGTAGTCATACCAAATAAATATAAAGTAATAGAAAGTCACCTGACAGTAGAAAAACTGTGTATGGGTTGTACTGAATAAACCAGACAATATGACAGTAATAGTCCCATATTGGTCATATTTAAATAAAAATGTAACTGCCTGGCAATAAAGCTCTAAATCCTGGACTGGTTGTGTTTATTCTGGTATTGTATGGCATTTATTGTTGCATTCTCTTAATAGTAATGTTGTGTTAACCACTGTTACTCACACTGTGCAACATTAAAATATGTCTAGGAATGTCTATATAAGACTGTTGTAAGTATGAGAACAGATTGTACAACCAAGAGAGACTTAGACAGAAAACACTGAAAAGAGAGACAGTGCTATCCAAATAGCACACTCTGCTGAAACTTAAAATTGTTGTATTTTTAGCAGACACAGCCATGGTTCAAATCCTGGGAGTGGTAGTAAGCTGTATGCATAATCATACCTCTCAACTGTACAGATTGTTTCAGAATGTCCAGGTAACTGGCTCATATTTTCTGCCTGTTCCTCTGTCCTCCTAGCAAATCAGTGGGATGATCTCAGAATTGTAGTCACTAAATAATGACATACATTTGATTTTCAGACCTCAAAACCTTCAGAAAATGTATATTAAAACAAATCATGTCACTCTAGCAACTCTCCAAGTTTATGAGAGCAATATTGAAAATATGTCCCTATTTTTACCCCCATGTTGTCAAGCTTTACCCAGAGTGTGTGCTGTAAGAGATTGAAAAGTATGTGCATAATATTAACTTGGAATCTGGGAATATGTGTAGAAACAGTCAGGTAGTGTTAACAAACATTCCCTCCACAGGTCTGTCAGATAAGAAAACTGTGCCTGCCAATAAAGATTTAAATCCTGGACTGGTAGTGTTTATTCTGGTATTGTATGGCCTGACATGTAGCATTCAGTATCATCTGATAGCAGAATAGTACTGTTGTGTGAGCCACCATTTCTCACACTGTGCTACATAAAAATATGTCTATGAATGTATGTATAAGACTGTTGTAATTACAAGGTCAGATTGTACAACCAAGAGAGACTTAGTCAGAAAACACTAAAAGAATAGACAGCAATATCCAAATAGCACACTCTGTTGAAGCTTAAATTGTTGTATTTTTAGCAGACACAACCATGGTTCGAATCCTGGGAGTGGTAGTAAACTGTATGCATAATCATACCTTTCAACTGTACAGCTTTTTTCAGAATGTCTTTTAATTGGCTCATATTGTCTACCTGTTTCTCTGTCCCCCTGGCAAATTAGTGGGATGATCTCAGAATTGTAGTCACTAAATGATATACATTTGATTTTCAGACCTCAAAATCTTCAGAAAATGTATATTAAAACAAATCTTGTCACTCTAGCAACTATCCAAGTTTATGAGAGCAATATTCAAAATATGTCCCTATTTATACCCCCATGTTGTCAAACTTTGTCCAGTGTGTGCGCATTAAGAGATTGGGACGTATGTGCATAATATTAACTTGTAATCTGGGAATATGTGTAGAAACAGTCAGGTAGTGTTAACAAACATTTCCTGAACTGGTCTACCGGTAAGAGATGTAGAATTTAGCTATAAGACAGTTGAAGTAGACACTGTCTACAAACATACCGCTGCAGAACCAAGGCCATATGGTATTGTAATAATACCTGTACATTAATGATTAGAGCAATGATCATTAAAGTTGTGAGTATTACAAGGATATATAAGTGCATAACTGACATCTCTCTCTCCCCCTACCATATCTGCAACAATAACCTAAATACACAAATCAATGGATATATTGAAATGTGTTTCTATTAATGTTCCATGCTGAAATACTATCATTGGTGGCCTGTTGCTATCAATGTAACCTGCATGCCATTGTAATGGCCACTGTGATTCCATATATGCATGTGTTCTGTTTGCTATGCAACTGTTATACATCTGGTGTTTTGGGTTAATGAGAATATCTATGCATGCTGTTATAACTAATCCTGGATTGTGCTGACTATTACTAACCAACATATGTTTTAAAACTGCAACACCATAGCACATTTGGGAAGGCCGGTCCCAGCAGACCCACCTCTCTCACCTCATCTGGCCATGGCACCAGGCCCCAGCATATCAGGGACCCACCCCGAGACCTCCTTGGCTGCTGGTCCTGCACCACCTTTGGGTGGAACCGCCTCAGGGGATGGGGTTCATCCCCCCTGGAAGTAGGTGGGGACAGAATCCTGTAACCTAAAGTCAGGTCTGGGGATTGGTGTGTAGCGAGTCCCAAACGGAGTTTGGAGATCTGCTACGCCATCTTGAGGGCTGAGTGGCACATTTAGAGGGTTAGCCTGCCCTTCCTGCTTAGCTCCCAGCACAGCCACCTTCGGGGCTGTGAAGATGCAGTGGTGACTGCCCATGGGTGGGGACCTCATTCCCACTGTTTCCATTTGGGGGCTCATGGGCTTCCGATTTCCAAACACCCCTCCCCATCCAAGGTGTTTACCTCTACATGTGTCATATACCGCCCCTGTATGCTGTCTTATCTGTCTTGTCTGTCTTCCTACCCAACCTACCTCCCCAAATATACCTACTCTCCTTCCCCAACATCTCACTCTCACCTTAAAAAGGGCAATCTGTTCCCCCCAAAAATTTTGCCCCATACATAGCTGTCCATTTTGCACACATGTCCACTGGACACATTTAATCTGGTCTAACTGGCCTCACAATACATTATTGTTGTCCTCACCCCTCTCTCAGGGGTTTGAATGTCCAAATCATCCTCCAAATTCAGTATATATGCACAGCTGTTCCTGTAGAAGAAATGGACAGCTATGGACCTTCCCTACACCCATCCTGCACATTCCTAACTACTTTAAATATTGTCTTTCCCTCTGTGTGCCCCCTTTTTCACCACTTTTCTATCACCCTTTTCTCTTTTCCTTTAAAGAAATTAGAGTGGGGGTAAGTGGGAGTAAGCACTTTTAAGCAGTAGTAAGTGGGATTAAGCCTGCTTGCATGGCACTAAGCAATTCCTACACAGATTAAGCACTTTCAGGCTGTCTGTAAGCTTATTTAACTGGAAGTTAGCATTGCTTACCACTGCACAAACCCGCTTACAACTGCTTAAAAGTGCCTTAATCACTCTGCATCCAATAGCCCTTGTCCTGCACAGGAACAAAATAATCAGCCCTTGCAAGTCTCAAACTTAGAACTCAGCACATCATAGCCACAGTGATTTACCACTAATCCATCTGAGCTGTACTTAAGTATGATTTATTTCTCAAACATATCATGCAGCACAGTCATTCAACAGTAGGGAAAATGTATTTATATATATGTAGATGTATGTATGTATGTATATATATATATATATATATATATATATATATATATATATATAAAGATATATATATATATATATAAAGATATATATATATATATATATATATATATATATATATATATATATGTGTGTATGTATGTACTGCATTCGCACATTGGATCCACACTCTGAACCTCTCACTGCAAAACATCTGACCAAAGGCACTGTTAATGGGGGTGAAGGGGCCCAAAATAGGAATCACTTGTAATTATTGCCATTATCCCTTTTTCCACAGCTGAACTGCTCTGCCTTGCAACACAATAACCAGCACTTGCAAATCTTGAACCCTGCACAACATAGCCACAACAAGTTAACAGTAAGCCATCTCAGCTGTAAAATGGCAGGCTGATTTCTCTAACATATCATGCAGAACAGTCAGTCTACCATAGGGAATGTACAATGTAGAAGCACTAAACATTCCAATGATACATATATATACACATGCATATATACATATATATATATATATATATATATATATATATATATATATATATATATATATATATATATATATATATATATATATATATATATATATGTGTGTATATACACATACATACACATACAAATATATAAATACTTATAGATATATATAAAAAGGGTATACCTAGAGGGTGCACAGCATATAAAGCAGCCATTATTCCTACAGTTGCCACCTTTTCAAATGGTCAGTGTCTGATTCTTTCCTACAAATGAGAATTATTGCATGAAACATATACCCACACTCAATGTGAAAGACAGGACTCCACACACAAGTTTGCATGCATACATAGAAATGTTTATTTTTGTACTATTTCAGTTGTTTATGCCATGTTTATAGCAGTTAGGTGTTTGAAATACATATTAACTGATTAATGCAACTCTCAAACAAAACATATACAGTAATCTGCAAAATGTAACATACTTTGCTGTCTAGGCTAAAGCCTTCAAGTAGTACAACAGTAAAAACACACTTGCCTTGAAGATAAGAATCAATCAACACTTAATTACAGATGTAGTTCAGCAGCCTCCAATTACACTCTGTACTCAACCCCTAGGGGGAAACGTATTAGTTGTCACAATGTAAATGTATCTGTTACATGACAATGCTATCTTAAAACATCACCATCACACTGACAAACAGAACTGTGTGTAATACAGTAAGCTCCAGCCCACCACTGTTCCCATGGTGAAATGTATAAAACTGTACAGCCATATACCTTAATGTTTCTTATTACTGATATCCTCCACATGTTGTAACAGCCTAGGTTAAAATATTTAATAACCCTCTCCCATAAAATGTCTTACAAGGGCATATAACAGTGTTCTCCATACACTGACCTCTGGACTGTACAGGGTCACACATGTTTGTCCAGCTGTAGCCCTCATATATATGGACCCTACCCCACAATTTGTGTGGGAGTCCACAACATCACTGGAATGATAGCAGGAATGTCAGCAGTAAATAATGATAGACCATTACCCATCAACCTCTTATTGCATGACATCTGGACAAGGTCTGGTATATAGGTGGAGTACAGAGCCTGAAACACAGGGCCATATTTGAAATATTGCTGTTATACACTGTGAAAGATGCTGGTGTTACAGGATTGGTTGCAACATACCCTTACTCAGGAATATGAAGTCATAAACACAAATGTATGTTGCCATGTACTGATAACAATCATCGGAGAGCATGACACTGATATGTTGGTGGGGCAAATGGCCTACAGTAGGGACATGTCTGAAACATTACCCTTATACAGTGGCTGCAACAGTGTATACACCACAATTATTATGGCAACTGTTACAGATCTACACAATGGCAAATCACAATACCACATTCCACACCTTTTACAACCTGTAATGTGATCCTAACATGAGCAATGAATGTGTAATATAGAATCCTATGTTAGGACAACAAATATGAGGAATACATACCTTAACAAACACTGGAAGTATATGTGTGCACATACTCCAAATAACATATTGTGGAAGCAGCTTTCGAGGTACTGACAGCATTCACTCTTCTTGAGTACACACCTTCCATCAAGTACAGTGCCTCAATGTCACATCAAGTAATGGCCTGCTGTCCAAGAAATATGTCCATGACATTTGCCCACTCACCTGCAACAGAGGCAGTCTTGGCTTGCACACATCTTACAAACCATGGAATGGATCCCATATCCAAAAGGTAGCACTCAGGAGTGGGAGAAGTAGCCTTACCTCACCATTGCATATACCATGGCAAACAGTGCAGACAGTCATGTATGTGACTATGAGTTATGGGACAACATTAATGTAGAAAATAAACAGATGCCCATCCAAGACAGATGACAACACATATTGCAAACTGGTCACAGAGGCTGCCCAGAAGCATGCAGCAACACTGAGGGACATGCAGGAATGTCTAGCATGTACTGCCTGTGCAGTACCTAGTGTTGACAATTGCCTGGAATCTGAATAAGTGTGGCCTATGTGTTAGGGCAATCAGATGGAAGAGTTGTTCCACAGGAAACATAATCCAGGGCTCTCTACAGGTAGCATATGCATAACATCAAGTCTCCCAAAGGCATGTGTTGCAATGTTTAATGGTGTACTGAGACTAAGGCTGAAACCTACAGACAGTATTAATAAAGATACATGTGGTGCACAAGCAACACCTCACTCCAACCCAGGCCCACCATCCCAGTTTTTACCTTGCTGGTGCCAGTGTACACCTTTAGGTTTGCTGTTCATTAGCAGGAACTAGGCCAGTAGACATTGCATTCTGAATTTGGAACAGTGCAAAATGACACTCATGTGTGGCCCATAGTTGTCATGCATCTGCAATAAGGCTGAGGATGGGGAGGGGTGTCATCCTGAAACACAACAGTGAACTGAAGCATACATCCAAATCTCGCTAAGAATGGCTGTATCTGAACACAGTCAAGGTCATGAATTGTGCCAGACATAACTCTGACTCCACAACAGTAGTGAAGGCACTGTGTGGCCTCCAATGGCTGTGCACATGAGCTGACCTTGCAATCCGGCAGAGTTGAGGGACATTTATAGGGTGGAGTGACCAAATAATGGCAAGTGAAGATGGGCCATACTAGTATACCCCTTCCAAGAATAGTGACTGCTGTAGTTCACTTAACAGGTGCTGCAACTAACAATTGTGTTAAGGGTGTGCACACTTATGCAACCCACATATTGTATGCATCTCAATCAGCATCTGGACGACTAACACATTTGTTTGATACTGCATTTGATTGCACAGGTCATATGTCACATATCAGGTGTACGTAATGTTAACATTTGCAGTAATGTGGCCCCATTGCATATCAGGGAAGAGGCTGGCATGTCAACAAGGATGTGTACACTCCTCATAGCCACAGTAAGCTTTGAAGGCTGTCAGTGTAATCAGATTTTATTGCTCATACATGCACTGCTGATAATAAGATCTGCAAATCAGAGGTCAGGCATTCACTATTGACATCTGTCCTCGTGTCATCCCAGGTAAGTGTCAGACAAACACATAGGGGCTGTGAGCAACAGAGCAAACATAACTGCCACACATATACACATTCAGCAATGGTGTGTACACTCATGAAGTATGGTGCACAGTACATGCCAGGGTGCTGAACAGGTGCACAGCAATACTGTGTGCATGGGTGTAATGTGTTCCAGGGAAGGGGCATCACCTACTAACACAACTCATGCATCATAGAGATGTATAATGCTGGTAACAAGGATTGAGTATAGTTGCAGTGAATGCTGTTGCGTGCCATATGTCATGCATGTTGACTGCTGGGTAATGAAAGGTCTGTGTAATATCTTTGTGCCATCTCACCTGTAAGTGTGTGCGTGTGTGTGTGTGTCTGTGTGTGTGTGTGCGTGTGTGTGTGTGTGTGTGTGTGTGTGTGTGTGTGTGTGTGTGTGTGTGTGTGTGTGTGTTTGTATACAGGTAAGCAATGACATACAAGTCTTAAATTACATTTTTTGTTTTCACCTCACAGATGGCGAGGTGGGTCAGGGTCCCTCCTGCAGGCAAACTAATGTTAGTGTCCATACAGACTCTGACAATGATGATAGGTATGGTGAGGCACAGGCAGGGTTATCATGGGCTGAAGCTGTCCCATTGGTTGACATCCCACTTTTATCCACTCCATCCCTGCACACAGTCATAATGCCTATACATACCCCATCACCAGTGGCCATAGATGAGGGACAGTTGGCAGGTGGTGGCTTGGGACAGGACAGTCTGGTGGCTATCAAATAAAGTAAAAAATCAGACCAACACCACAAACTGTTGAAAAAACAACAATGCAGGATGAAAGCACTTCAGAATCCCAGGAATCTTCAGTTATTCAGCTCTTTAATAGAAATGTAAACAAACCACAGTACCACACTGTAAAAGTTAAGTGCTTTTCATCTGAAAAAGTCTGGCCATTGCACCAGATGTAAAAAAGCACTTAACATTTACATTGTGGTACCGTGGTTTGTTTACATTTCTATTAAAGAGCTGAATAGCTGAAGATTCCTGGGTGTTTGAAGTGCTTTCATCCTGCATTTTTGTTTTTTCAACAGTGTGGTGACTATGGTAAGTGTGTCTGTACACAGCAGCCATAGCCAGATGACCGGTGAGGTACCACACAGGCAGATGTACAGGAGTGCTCATAGGAGGGCTGCTGGCCATCATGACCTTGGCAGAAGTGCCACAGCAGGTGTCACCGGAAGCATGTTTCAGGCCACCATGGAGGGACAGGCACATATGGAACATTACACCAAAAAGAGTCTGAGGCTCCAGAGGGCTACTCATTCTGCTATACTTGACAACATCTGTGATCTTGCAGGTGCCCACCATTATTTTGTAGAAGTCCTGGATAGATTGTTGGGTGAGATGGTGGAAATCCTCGACCATGCTGTGTCTGTGTTAGAGCATATGGTGGGAGTAGTGTGACAGCCACGTGGACGTAGGTCAGCAACACCAACAGGTGGAGGTCTATGTGGATGTGCAACAAGTCACTGCTGCTCCCATAGTGGCAGTACCAACACCTGCACTGCAGGGGGGGTGCTGTCCACACCACAACACAGCAGGCTATGTGCACATGGTCCTGGCCAGTCCAAACAGGGATGCAGATCCAGCAGACATTTGTCATCATCAAGGGAGAGTACCATATTTGGGCTTCTACCTGGTAGTGCCTGTGGAACCCCTGTCAGGCACAGTTCTCATGTCCGTGGCTGGACACGGTGAACTGTACACCCTGCCATGTATGGTCTGCAGCTGTCCAATAAACCCCTGTATAGGGCAGCCACATGGCAGAATTGTGTGCGTACATACACACACACACACACACACACACACACACACACACACACACACACACGCAACACAGCTATGGCACTGCCATACCTACACACATCACATCTGCACAGCCCAATTGATAAAGAACCCCCCAACACACACAAGATGTCAACCAAATGGCTCAGCCTAGGTCTCTGGCAAACCCACAATAATACCCTGTCCATATGATGATATATGTGCCGCATCCCTGTCATCCATACCATCAGAGGGACATGCTAATATGGTTCTGATGCACAGGGTGAATGTACTAAGGTTAAGCAATGTAGTGCTGTTTAACATGTTTTCAGCTGGAATGTTTAATGCTTACATGTCAGGGTGTGTAGCTGTCCAGCCATGATGCATTATAGCTGATATAAACACTGACTGATTGCGGTCACCATAATGTATTCAGTTTGTGTTGTAGCTGTCTATGTGTCAGCAGGATGTTGGTCTGCTGTGGTTTCCTACAAGGGGTATGGCACTGTGGTGATGCATTGACTGTGTCATATCCTGGGTACAGCTGAACACAAGTAACAGGTCTGTATAACAGTTACTGCATGTGCCACATGGCTGATAGGTCTGAGGGGTGTATACAGGTGAGTGCATGATGGCTGATGTCAGCAGCTCTTCTACAGTGGAGAACGGTAAGTGTACTGAGTGGCACGCACCAAATGTTTGTGAATAACACACAAACACAGTGGCTTTGGTGTTGATACAATACATAGAGACTACTGTACACATGGATGTACTTAATTTTGCAGTGAACTCATTTTGGCTTATGTAATTCCACCAAGCCAAAACAGGCAAAACATCACATCAGTAAATAGTCTGCCAGTTTAATGTCATTGATGATGGTACTGGCAGTGTATATTTCTTCTTCCCCAATGTAGTGAAATCCTGGATTGGTAAACATAGGTGTGCTGGTGTGGGTGGCATAGCCCTCCACTTTTTAGAGGGTGTGGGGTGGCATAGAACCACACATAGTGTGATTAACAACTACTTAACCTGTTAACATAAACTGTACAGTACTACAGCAGACTAAGTGGGGTATACACACAACAATAACCCCAATGAGGGTGGCTGTGCCCACAACATCCACACCCAACTATATATACCAACTCCAGTATCACTGTGCAGCTGTACAGTGGGAAAGAGAGTATTTACATATCTACTACTAGTTTTGATGGAATGAATTTCCACAAGATGATTCCTTTGAAATGTTAGCTTTTGCCAATCAGTTCTTGGACAAATTATCTCCTGGGACATGCATTTTCTGATAACTAAAGTAGATCCTTTCACATACACATACACTTACTTGGCAGCACTGAGACTAGAACCCCTACCTAAGTACTTATTGCTACTAATGTGTTTGGCCTTAATTGCACACACCTCACAGCTTTTAGGATGAGGTGTGTCATGAGTTTCTTGTTAAGTGAAGAACATCACCAGGCTTTGTACAATATGGTAATGGGGGATGTAGTGGGTGTTAATGAACAATACATAGTATGACATACTGTCATATCCACATTGACAAACACATAACAGTCATAGGCACGTCTGAGGGACCTGGGTTTATCAGTGCTAACTACTTTGTCAGTGTGTCCATTCTGTTACAGAGAATTTGCACACAGCACCTGCATCATTGGGTTGGATAGTGTAATCAGTTACATGTATGGTTGATGCTGACAGTGGTCCTCATACAGTGGACCTTGGGACATGTAACTGGGGGTACCATGGTGTAAAGATAGTATACCCAGCACCCACACCCCAGAATGGATATTGTACTCACTGAAACCCACAATAATGGTCTGACATACCCACAATCACAAATTGACCAGGGCTGCAATACAACCCCTTGTCTATCTAATTAGGGATATGCATTTATTGCACATGCCACAGGGATAGTAGGGTGAGGGCTTGTCATAGCTCTCCTAATGTCAGCAACATCCCTATCCCTTATAATGTATGGCAAGGTGTATTGTATTTGGAGAATGTGGCCTCAGAATGCTGTATCCTACACTCGCACACATACACACACTTGCCAGGACTCGGAAGGTAACCCATGCCTATCTATCCATTTGTACAACAGTGTTATGCTGGCACTGCAAGATCCAGGTATCCCATAGGGTGTAGAGTGTAACAAGGTACATTTAATGTCAGTTACAGCAGCAGTCATTTCTTACTATGGCAATGGGGGTGTAGTGGGTGAAAAGGCCCTCAGAGTATTATCAACTACAAGTTTACAAACACAGACACTATTATTCTCAGTAATGCACACTCACCCATTTGTCAGTGCTGGAGTCCATAGGTGCAGGTATTACTAGGTGTGTACTAGGCTAATGCCCATGGAGAGATGAGAAGAGTAGGGGATGTGGGTGCACTGGTATCATGCCACCTGACATTTGTCAGCAGGTCTATCAACTGATGCCACTTAAGTGATCCATGGCATGTGATGCATACAGGGTGGGGTTACCTAGCTGTGGCATTCATAACACAGCTGGGCAGTCATGTCAGGGTCAGTCAAGCATAGATTGCCTGTAAGCAGCCAAGATGGATACCTGACATCTGCACATCTGCACAGAGGACAGACAGAAATCAGCTAGCCAACAGGCTATGCATTAGGATGAATGTTTTGACAGATAGGTATCTGACACTGATAGGTATGCCATTACTACATGACAGCAGCCCTTAATGACATGTCCTATACACATAGTAGTCTACAGTTAAAATCCACATATCAGATCAATATCCAGTAGCAAATACTTAATAACATACAGCTCACACACCAAGAACACAATAGTGACTACTCAGAATCCAGCTTTGCATGCAGGGGTGTATGGTTCTAATACTACAATCTGCAATCTACTCTTACTTGAGAAAGCACTGTTAACAGTAGTAATGTAATGATACTCATGTATGAAGCACATACAAAGAGAAAAGATTGCTGTACTAGCCATATATACTCAGGTGTCCCATGCAGTATACTCAAATCCCTTGCTGCTGTAATGACAGCACATAGAAGCATTTGATCTACATGGAATTAAATGCACTTATTAAAGATGCCATTACCCTGCTATTTAATCAGACTGGAATGTGATCACTGGTTACCAGGGCTGAGCTACGTTTAGCAGGTGTAAGCATTACTTAAATATAAATGCTAAACACACTTGCGCACTGGTAAGCAAAGCCTACACGGTGTAAGAGCCTTTTCATTTAACCGTACATTAGCACTGCTTACCATCACGCAAACCCACTTAAAGCTGCTCAAAACTACCTTAACCACTCTGTATCCAACAGTCCTTGTTCTGTCTAGCAACAAAATAAACAGCCCTTGCAGGTCTTGAAATCAGGACTCTGTACACTATAGTTACAGCCGTTAACCATTAAACCATCGGAGTTAAGAAGATGTTTGTTGTTTTTTCAAATATATCTTTCAGTACACATACTGAATAGTAGTGAACAGCTGCTTTGACTGCTACAATTGTTTAGTACTTGTAAGTGAAAATAGTGTTGATCAGTCATGTTGTTATATCTAAATATACACATATCAGATAAATATGGTGGGATACATCTGTGAAGGTATATACAACACTCATGTTTACACATAAGGCTATGGATATATATATATATATATATATATATATATATATATATATATATATATATATATATATATATATATATATATGTAGATATATGTATACATACAGACACATATATATTTATATATATATATATATATATATATATATATATATATATATATATATATATGTGTGTGTGTGTGTGTGTGTGTGTGTGTGTGTGTGTGTGTGTGTGTGTGTGTGTGTGTGTGTGTATATATATATATATATATATATATATATATATATATATATATATATATATATATATATATATATATATATATATATATATATATATATATATATACACACATATATATATATATGTATATGGGTCCCCTTCACATGTACAGTTATATAATATACACTCATTTGGTCGACAGTTCATTTGGTCGACAAGCAGATTTGCCCCCTTCCCCAATGTTGTGCAACCCTGGAGTTGATATATATAGTTAGGGGGGGGTGTGGGGGGCCCCCCACCTAAAATGCTTGTCGATCAAATGAACTGTCGACCAAATAAACTGTCGACCATATGAACTGTCGACTATGTCAGGTAGACCCATATATATATATATATATATATATATATATATATGTCCACTTTGTAATCTCGAAATACTGAAATCCCGAAAATTAGTATTTCGAGACCACACTGTAGAAAGCCCATAATCACAAAAGTGAACAATACTGAGCCTGAAAATACCGAAAGGATGCTTTAAATATAACCTTTTACCTGTAGATGGTGTACAGAGTACACCAAACTACAATGGCATCTGTTAGTTATGCTGCACCTAGAAGTATTGGTTCAGTGTATTAAAAATCACAGTCTCACAAAAAGGGAAGAATGTGTTAATACTAGAGGGTTACGTGTTTCATCTTGAACGTAAATCTCCTGATAAAAAGTACTGGTGGTGTTAGTGGAAGTCAACTATGAAATGCAAAGGTAGGCTAGTAACTGTAAACGTAGCAACTGGTGAACAGTTAACTAAAATCATAGGTCACAATCATAGCGGTGATCCAGTAGAAAAAGAAAAATATGAGCTCTGCAGTGAATTAAAACATAGAGCCGTAGTGTCCAGAGATGCTCCCT